>NW_026731578.1:1180000-1493124 GCF_028476545.2 Physella acuta
GTTGGGAAATACATAGAAATGGAAATACATAGAATTTAATGTGTTCATTCGCAAAAGTTACTATTTAAATTTTTTTAGGCCTGCTATTAATTGCTGAATAATATAATCACTATACTTATCCACTATATTATGTTTAAATAGAGTGAGATTAGATCAGTCGAGTAAATAAATTTAATAGCAAGACACAACTAAAATTTACAATGAATATATATATATATATATATATATATATATATATATATATATATATATATATATATATATATATATATATATATATATATATATATATATTGCTATTTTATAAAAGTATGTAAATCACAGAACAAACATTACTTTGTATTGTGTCTACAACTTAACAAAAATGCTACTACTTTGATGGACTGCACTAAATAGGGGTTAGCTTTAATTTAATAATTTGTGAGATATTCTTGCTAATCTATGTGTAAATTGCTTTTCAGGACTATGAGTGTGTGTTTGGCCATCCAGATTTCATAACTACAACTGATGTTCAATTACAAGGGATATTAATCAGTCTCCGTGGACTATACACTGTGCCTAGTTTCATCCTCAGGTAACTGTACTATAGGCATAACCCATTTTTTAAAGTAATTATTATAGCAAGAGATAGCATTATATGTTATAATAAATATAATGGATTTTAATCCAAAATATTTTATTAATTATTGTCTTTTCTTAAATTCTAATAAATCAGTGAGTTGTACAACATAGAGGGTATTATATTTGAATGATAATTGAAACACATATTGTTATAGAGCTCAAAACTATGTACTTATCTAATATAATTAATATACTGAAACAGTTTTATTGAAGAATATTATTTCATATTTTACCACACAGAGACTGATGTGTAAGCTTAAAGTAAAGACATCAAAGTATCAGCTATCAAGAGGGTAAATATTGATAGTCTACTTCATTAATCTTCAATATGAATGAACACAATTTTAAATCTATAATCTTTGCTGATAATGTTTGTTTCTTGTTATTCATCATGTTCAGTGCTTTATCTTTTCAAAGTAATTAGTTATAGTAAAGAATAAGTAGAGATAGTAATATAAATTTGTAATGTATTTCTCTTGCTAGTTCCACAAAAGAATATTTCAAAATATTTTGTCTTTATTTCATTTACAGAAGAACATTCAAAATCATATTGTGATACACAAATCAAGCAAGTCTATGACCAGCATTATGATACAGGCCAAGAAAAAGCTGGATATTTGATTGAAAGGGTGGCACAAAAAAGATGGGTTATCACTAGGGAAACAAGCTCGGAATACAGTTCACTGTTGGGACATCAAGCCAAATACTTCTAAACTTATTTGAATCATTTTTGCTGTTTATTATAATTCATCCAATTGTCTTATTAAATATATAAATTTATATATATATACACAATTCCTAATATAGAATTTCTAAAAATGTTTTATTATAATATTTGAAAATGAAACAAACATGTTCCCAGAACACAGCCACATAATGTCAACATATTCCCAGAACACAGCCACATAATGTCAACATGTTCCCAGAACACAGCCACATAATTTCAACATGTTCCCAGAACACACAAAATGGCAACATGTTCCCAGAACACAGCCAAATAATGGCATCATATTCCCAGAACACAGCCAAATAATGTCAACATGTTCCATGAACTCACAAAATGGCAACATGTTCCCAGAACACACAAAATGTCATTATGTACCCAGAACACACAAAATGGCAACATGTTCCCAGAACACACAAAATGGCAACATGTGCCGAGAACACAACAAATGACAACATGTGCCGTTAACAATACTTCACTTTTTCCTTAACAATTTTACAAGCAGGTAATAAAGCCATAAATCTTTACTGTGGATATAGCCAATAAATAGGGTAACCTTCACTATATGCAATTTGTAGTTTTCAATGCCTGTCCCATGCATATTATTTAGCCTAGTGTTTTGGGCCTTGCTTCATTTACTCAATAAATTATACAGGCATGAGAATTTTCATTATAATCTGCAAAAGCTACATTCTGTACATTATTATTTTCAAACTACATCATATATTTTTCTCTTCTCTGATAAAAAATATTCCTCATATTGTTTGTGTCAAGGATTTTATTTTTATCTATGCAATGCTATATTCCTATTTTATAATAATTACTTTTATACAAATTCTTTTGAAAACTGTTCTTTATTGATTTGTATTATTTTCTTTATTTCTGAAAAATAAAACTTTGTTTGGGAATCTTTTTTTTTTGTTTCTGTACAAATTAATAAACATAAATACCTACCAGGCTTAATATCCAGCAACATTAAACAATTAAGTAGGGCCTATTGTTAATAATAGTAAATTTTATACTAATTAATGTGATTTCTCCTGGCCACCTTGTTCTGAATACCTTCAACTGTGTCAATGTTGCTACCAACTCCAATAATTAAAACTGAAGTCATTTACTATGAAGTAAAACTTGGGTGTAATCCAAATCCACCCAGTTGCCGGGGGCAAGGTACCAAACATGTTGTCCAGTAGAGGGTTAAGAAAGTATCATTATTAAATCACTATTAAACCCCTCCTCGCCTACGCCATTGCTTGTACGCATATGGACGTTTTCGGAATTTACTGTATTGCTTATAAGTCGAAAATGCGAAAAAGACACGTTTAACATTACTAGTTTGAAGAATAACATTCATGTTAGCCGAAACAGATGTATTCTAAAGTTGTTTAAATTCATATTATTGTTCATTACGATTAAGTTGTCGTAAAATATAGGCCTATTTAAAAAAAAAAGCATAACTAAAAAGTGTTTTAACGCATTTTCTTCTTAGAAAAGCCTTACATGCATGATATCAATAACATTACGGCAAATCTAACCCTTGAAGAAGCCCCATCAACCATTCAATTATTACGATGGGCAACAAATAAAACGCCCGCATCAAGGTACAGTCCTTATGCTATCGACATTAGCTCAACCCCGGCAACTAACGTGTCCCAAAACCAAGAATTGAAATCTTGACCCATTATTCTGATTAATTAGTGGTTAAACATCTTTAGGCATCTGAAAACGTTAGTTTTTAATCTAGTGTACTCAAAAAGGAACAACATAAAGCTTTATGCCGCCTTAAAAACCCAATCCCATGTTACGCAAGGCGTCGATAGAGAAAGAATAAGGCTTTGAGTCAGAACAGGCAAAGGCTTAGATAACTGCCAAAATACCTAATCTGTAGACCTCACAAGTCTAGACGATATATTTGTGCCTCTGTTTTTAGACTTTCAGAACAAATGCATGTGATGTGGTCAGTAGGCACATAAAAGAGAAAAGTAGTTTTAATCTAGAGACTTCAAACATTTCTGAAGGACCGAATTTGAAGTTGTAGGCGGTGGTGTCGATGCCAAAGTTTAGCGTCGTCCGCAAAGATAAGCTATCGTTATATCATCTCTATGCCCATATTGTGACAGATATTTACAAATGTGTCTAATATAGGACAGAATACAGAGCTACTCAATAGAGATAAGCGCAATCACTTGTCCACGACTTAAGAAACCACTGTACTGCAAAACCCACCTAAATGGTAAATGTCTTAGATGTGTGTTTTAATACAAATGTGTACCTCGTCGCGAGTTAGGACCTGTAGGTAGTCTGTTACTACTCTATATCTAAAAACAATAAAAAGATAACGGGAATTTTACTTGTTCAATTTCTTGGTTAACTGTATTTGTTGCATCTTGTTCAATTTTGTTAATATTGATTAACCTAAAGGGTTCAAATGTAACAAAGAAAATTGTGACTAAGTTTCCGGGTGCAGGTATGCGGACACTAGTTAAAGTAGGCCCTATATATCTATTTATATTTATAGAAATGAAAGATTGTTTATCTGTTTGTCCTATATGAATTACTACATCTTTTTCATCGGATCGCCATAAAACTTTGTGAACAGAGTTTTTTCCAGGAATCTATTCGGATGGGGGGGAGGGCGAGAGGCAGAGCCCCCGCACCCCCCGAAGAAAGTCTATCGACCCCCCACCCCCGAACGAAACGGAATTTATATAGAAAAAATATATACTTTTAACAGTGTCCGCACGCCCCCCCCCCCCCGGTAAGATTTCGCCAGGGCGGCGCCCTAGCAGGAAGCAGAGGTGTAGCAACCTATTCCGGCGCCCGGGGCGAACTATCAATGTTGTGCCAACCCTATTCAAACGCTTGCAAAAAGGCGCCCATCCCTACCTACACTCCCCTATATAAAATAATTGAGGATATCAGTCATGTATAAATCTGTTTTCTTAAATTTTACTGAAGAATGAGGATTTTTAAAAAATTGTCTACCCCTTTTGGCGCCCCATTCGATCTGCGGTCTCTGACAGGAAGCAATGCAATTTTTCTCCATAAAAATAAAAGCCAGATGCAATTTGACACTGTTCGTACGAAAGTCATAAAATTTTGGGGAGTTGGTGAAAAGGGTTTCGAGAAAGAAAAAAATTCTTAAGTGTGGCACCCTGGGAGGATTCGATTTTTCTCATTATATTATTATGAGCTCAGAATCCAGAGGGGAATCCAGAGGGGCTATCTCATCAATTGCGGTCTTAGGTAATACTAGAATCAGCAGAGGCGTAGAGGGGGGTGGGGGGTACATATGTACCCGGGCGCCAACCCTAGGGGCGCCAAAATGGGTGGGAAAAATTTAAAGCTCATTTTAGCTACAGTTTTGCATTATAAATATTTAAAAAATACGGGGGGGGGGACGACGCCAAATTGAAAGTTTGTCTCCGGCGGGAGGGGGGGGGGGGGGGGCGCCAAATTGAAAATTTGTCCCCAGGCGCCAGGAATGGTGCTACGCCTCTGAGATTCAGTGATAAAACTACACCAGGTTCATTCGCCAGCTCCCCGGCGGTTGAGTGGCCCAGAGCGGCCAAGACCCACCTCGGGCGACACTACGGTTTAGATGGGCTACTATAAATGTTCACTAAGTAGAATAATGAGCGCCCGCCGGCGCCCTGGCAGTTGGCGACAGCGAGCGCCCCGGGCTCTACAGAGAGCGCCTCTTTAAAGAGCACCCTACAATAGGGACACGGTGGCACACGATATTTTATAATTAAACCGAATTAGGGGCGCCCCTGCGGGAGTATAACTAGTGGCTCCCTGGAGCGCCAAGGGACGCGTCTCTAACACATGGGCGGTCACAATGTGTGTTCTACCTCACTATTACAGAGGTTGATTAACGTACACTCAAGGCTTTCATACAGTGAGCCTTGGTGCGTCTAGGCGGCAGTGTGGACAAACCCGCGCCCCAAAAACGAATATGTGGGTTTGTTTGTTTAAGCATTACCAAATATTTCATTCGTTTGTCATTCAAATTTGAGAAGTTAATGCTAATACCCCTGTGGTGGTTTCTGCGAAAAAAAAATCGATTTGGTGGCGCCCTGGCAGGGTTCCATTTAGCTCCCCGGGTTTTCCCGTTAGTATTAAGGTACCTTTGTTCGTTTTAATAATTGCGAAACGCTATGAATATGATGGGCTACTATAATCGCTCACTATACCGAGTGAGGCGCCTTCCTACCTAGGCCCACCTACCTACATACCTAACTCCCTGCCTACGTACCTACCTATCTACTAACCTGCCTGCGCTGCTGCCTGCCTACCTACTTTCCTACCTACCGTTATTCCTGCCAAACTGCTTTCCTTCCACCCACCTGTCTACCCACCTCACATCCCACTTACACACACACATATCTTCGTATGTATATATGTATGTGTTAGTGTGCTCCAGGACTATGTATTTTTACATTTTTGTTGTTACGTAGAACTATTCAGTATAAAGGAGTTTCCTTTTTTTTTGACGTTGTAACTGCCGCTAAAATATTCTTTTTTGTATGTGTGCATAAAATAGTGTAGGTTTATTAACAAAAGTAAATTTTAGTATGTATTTAAGTGTATATAATCATTTTCGTCAAGCCAATGTGTTCATAATCTTAAATTTAAAAACCCATGAAACTCGATAGCCAAAGATTTAGAATGAGAATAATTGCTATTTAACCAGAAATACCTATTCTAATTATTGTTATTATATTTTTTAAAATAAATATACACAGAGATAGATTGTTTTCTTATATAATTAATTAAAAAAGTCAACTGTATTTCATAACGAAAATTAACACAAAATACATTCGAATAGAAACTGTCAAGGGAGACTACTCTAATATTTGTAGGAATAATAGTTTTTATTTAGAGTTTTTTTTTTTATTATTAGAAGAAAAGTTAATCATGTAGGTTCTATAAAAGATTACCTTGCATTTAAAAAAAAAGATATTCGATAGGTTTAGAATTAGAAATAGTCAAAATTATTTATTATATTCATTAGTTGTTTTTTTAATAATATAGTACAAAGACCTGTTTTAATTATTTTTTAAAAATCTTATTTTAATTAATAAATTATAAATGAAGATCGAGGATCTATATTTTTAAAAAATAGTTTAACTGTCCCTAAACAATTGTTTTAATCGCTGAGAAATTAAGAATTAATAATTACGTTTAACGCTTTATTAATTAAACGAGTTGAATTATTTCCGCTTTGATAAACTCTCTCTCTTTATAACTACTAACGCTTTATCATTGAGTTTCTTAAGAGAAAAATACAGGAGAGCGGTAGTTATCATTGACTCTGTCATTGATAATTTCATTGAGTCTTTCATAGAAAATAGTGTTGGATCGGCTGCACTCTCTCACTCTCTCACTCTCTCACTCTCTCACTCTCTCACTCTCTCACTCTCTCACTCTCTCACTCTCTCACTCTCACACTCTCTCACTCTCTCACTCTCTCACTCTCTCATACTCTCTCTCTCTCACTCTCTCACTCTCTCACTCTCTCACTCTCTCTCTCTCACTCTCTCACTCTCTCACTCTCTCACTCTCTCACTCTCTCACTCTCTCACTCTCTCACTCTCTCACTCTCTCACTCTCTCACTCTCTCACTCTCTCACTCTCTCACTCTCTCACTCTCTCACTCTCTCACTCTCTCACTCTCTCACTCTCTCACTCTCTCTCTCTCACTCTCTCACTCTCTCACTCTCTCACTCTCTCACTCTCACACTCTCTCACTCTCTCACTCTCTCACTCTCTCATACTCTCTCTCTCTCACTCTCTCACTCTCTCACTCTCTCACTCTCTCTCTCTCACTCTCTCACTCTCTCACTCTCTCACTCTCTCACTCTCTCACTCTCTCACTCTCTCACTCTCTCACTCTCTCACTCTCTCACTCTCTCACTCTCTCACTCTCTCACTCTCTCACTCTCTCACTCTCTCACTCTCTCACTCTCTCTCTCTCACTCTCTCACTCTCTCACTCTCTCACTCTCTCACTCTCTCACTCTCTCACTCTCTCACTCTCTCACTCTCTCACTCTCTCACTCTCTCTCTCTCACTCTCTCACTCTCTCACTCTCTCACTCTCTCACTCTCTCACTCTCTCACTCTCTCACTCTCTCACTCTCTCACTCTCTCACTCTCTCACTCTCTCACTCTCTCACTCTCTCACTCTCTCACTCTCTCACTCTCTCACTCTCACACTCTCTCACTCTCTCACTCTCTCACTCTCTCACTCTCTCATACTCTCTCTCTCTCACTCTCTCACTCTCTCACTCTCTCACTCTCTCTCTCTCACTCTCTCACTCTCTCACTCTCTCACTCTCTCACTCTCTCACTCTCTCACTCTCTCACTCTCTCACTCTCTCACTCTCTCACTCTCTCACTCTCTCACTCTCTCACTCTCTCACTCTCTCACTCTCTCACTCTCTCACTCTCTCACTCTCTCACTCTCTCACTCTCTCACTCTCTCACTCTCTCACTCCATCTCTCTCTGTATCTCTAGCTCGGTGTATATATTGAGTATGTGTGTGTATGTGTGTGCGTGCGTGTGTATGTCTGGGTGTGCGTGCATGCAAATATGCGTTAAAAATATCTTTGCAGTAATTTCTAATCACCAATGTCCAGTAAAATTATTTGGATGCCAAGTTTTTGTAGTACAAATTGTGTGACAAGTTTCATGTCAAGATTCATATAAAATATTGTATAAGGTGTGGTTGACTGTGACCATGTTATATAACGATATATTTGACGGAGGAGTGGCTCAGATTTGTCGAGTATTTTTGCTATATTATACGAATAGAACTCTTAAACGGTCTCAAAGTTTCTAGCATACAGCTAACTATAGCACAGGTAACAGAAACTGAAGTCAAACTAGACTGTCAAACTAGACTGTCTCAACGTTTCTATTGTACAGCTAACTACAGTACATGTAACAGAAAGTGAAGTCAAACTAGACTGTCTCAACGTTTCTATTGTACAGCTAACTATAGTACAGGTAACAGGAAGAGACGTCAAATTATTCTAGACTGTCTCATTGTTTCAAGCACTTTATTTCTATTTTTAGCACAAAAACACAGACTGTTTCAGTGTGGATTAAATGTGTTTTCTCTAGACCGCGCTAATCAAGGAAATTCTGAGGTTCGTCTAGATGATAGCGTGCGATCGCTTCAGCTCAAAGTTTAACAATAACCCCGGATCAATATGAAACGTTCGATCTAAGACAACGGTGTGATTGGGATCTTGGAGTGTTTCCTCGCTGAATTAATCACGCAGGGGCAGGGGCAGAACACGGGGTCTCAGCTGGACAAACAGGCAAGTGCTGGACCACGTGATCTCATGGCATCCTCGAGTGGCCAGATTTTTGGACGAGAAGTCTGGAAAGTGGCTTTTCTTTACTCGAGGCAGGGAAGTGGGTTTTTTTTGTTGGAGAAAACAAGAAAATGGCTTTTTGTTATCGAGCATGGAAAAGTGGTGCTTAGCTTTTTAACGCAGAAAATAAACACGTGCAAGATATCCCAGCATGCCTCCAAGATTAAAGTATAGATCAACATGACATATATATAGCTAACACTGAAGTCATAATGACATATATATATAGCTTAAATTGATGTACAGATGACAGATAAATAGCTTACATTGATGCCCCAAATGACATACACATATAGCTTACATTCATGTCATAAGGACACGCACACACACACACACACACACATATATATATATATATATATATATATATATATATATATATATATATATATATATATATATATATATATATATATATCTTACATTGAAGACAACTTTAAAGAAAAATAGCTTACATTGATATCTAAATATAGGCTAGACACTTTATATCGATGTCTAAACTGCAGATTGAAGAGTTACGCTTTTATGTAAATTGAAGCTGAAGCAATTTCGATTATATAAGACAATAATTAAATCTATTGTTAAAAGAAGTTTTGTTCTTAGATAAATCAATTGGTAGATTTTAGTATCCTATGCTACATGTAGTTGAAATCAAATTCCTAAACTATTAATTTGTTTTTTTGTCATTTATTTTACATTGAACACTTTTAGTTAATTAAAAATTATAATTGTCTTACCTGTCTAAATAAAAAATATTGTCCAGTTAGCATGCGCGAAGAAAACTAACAAACAAAAACATAAATTCTCAGTCCGCTCGATGTGAATAGCCTCCCCTTGAGTAACGATCTGAAACAATGTCCCACTAGCAGACGTGGCTATCATGCCGCCTTTTCCGTCTTCGCGACAAGACGAGTTACCGGTCCTAGCGGCCTCACCGCTTTGTCTGACGTAAGTTTATGGACCGATTACCGTTCTTGGCCGCCACTAATTTCTGTGGTCTAACTTAATAGTTAGGTCCGCGTTCTTAATGGTCTATAATTTACGTGACGTCAGGGTCACATCAACGTTCTTAGCGGTCACTAATTGATGTGACGTCATGGTGAGATCAACGTTTTAACGGTCACTGACCGTCAGTATTTTGTGACCTAACGGTGTGGTCAAGTCAACTTTCTTATGTCACATGAGGTTATGGTCAGATAGCGACAGTAAGTTTTGATACCATCCGTCTACAGTGTAGCTACCATCCCGCTACCATCCCGCTACCATCCCGCTACCATCCAGCTAACATCCAACAACATTCTAATTACCATCCAACTGCCACCATCTATCATGAAACTACCACCTAGCTACCATCCTATTACCATCCACCTACCATGAAACTACCATCCACTAACCATCCAACTACCATCCCGCTACCATCCAGCTACCATCCAACAACAGTGTAATCACCATCCAACTGCCACCATCTACCATGAAACTACCACCTAGCTACCATGCAACTACCATCCAACTACCACCACCTCCCATAAAAACTACAACTACCTACCATGAAACTACCACCAACTACCATCCAACTACCACCAACTACCATCCAACTACCACCACCTACCATCAAGGTACCACCACCTACCATCCAACTACCATCCACCTACCATGAAATTACCATCCAGTTACCATCAAGTTACCCACAATCTACCATCTACATTTACTGTAGCTACAATTAGATTTTGTGTGAGACTTAATTTCTGCTCATTAAAAACAGAAAAGCAATTAGACAGTGGCGTCTTTGTTGAAATGTAATTAGTTATCTGCGTTAATTGGCATCGGGGTTTAGTGGAATTGGTTGTCTTAGGGTAGGGAGTGGGGGTTGTGACGTGAGGGGTGGTGATGTGGGGGTTGTCACATTTAAGGAATGTATATGGCCTATTGGGAAAGATGACCTATAGTAATTTCTGGGATTTGTTACTGGGATAAATGACCTAGAGAAACAAATAATGAAAATTTAATGAAGAAAAAAACAAACGCCATAATTTAATGACGTGAACATACGAAATTCCCAGATTCTAATGACGTAAATACACATAAACAGCAGATTCTAATGACGTAAATACACATAAACAGCAGATTCTAATGACGTAAGAACACATAAACATCATATCACAATGACGTAAATACACATAAACATCAGATTCTAATGACGTAAATACACATAAACATCAGATTCTAATGACGTAAGAACACATAAACATCAGATCACAATGACGTAAATACACATAAACAGCAGATTCTAATGACGTAAATACACATAAACAGCAGATTCTAATGACGTAAATACACATAAACATCAGATCACAATGACGTTAGTACTCAAAAATATCAGATTCTAATGACGTAAGAACACAAAAACATCAAAATCTAATGAATAAGTACACAAAAACATCAGATTCTAATGACGTAAGAACACAAAAACATCAAAATCTAATGAATAAGGACATAAAAACATCAGATTCTAATGACGTCATCACAAAAGTACCACAAAAGTTTGACAAAACTCCCACACGTCTGAAAGCTAGGTCACGTGGTCATTTGGGTGTTGCTTGATCGAATTGTTAAGTAAAACATTCATGGTAGGGAAAAAGTGGGGGGGGGGGGGGGGGGGGGACAAACCAAAGTCGTCTGGAGTGTGGACGATACAAGCGGCAAAGTTGTCAGGGTTTAGGTCAGTCAAACTGTCAGTGGGGCGCTAGACTAGTATGACACTGATATCTTTGATAGCAGACACAAATTCCATCACCCCAGACACGAAATCTTGGGGGCAACTTTCAATTTCTCCATTAATTTTTTGAGTCGTCTGCTGGTCAAAAATCTCTTGTCGAATTTTTTTTTTTTTTTTTTTTTTTTTTTTTTTTTTTGAAGTAGTTCTAGAAAATAACACCGCAACGATTTCTGGGGTAGACAAGCAAGAGAGATAACTCAGCTAGGGAGAAGGAAAGGGATAACTCGTTTTGGGCGTTAATGTTTTTTATTATCAAAGCAAGCCGAAGTGTAATCAAATAAATTGCAGTCATAAAAGTTTCATTCGGTTCTCGCTGTATTTAATTTTTAGTCTATTAATTTTTTTTAAGTGGGGGGAGGGGGTTGGTAGGGTTTAAAGAAAGAAAAGACTAAGGATGTTCTAAGTTCCGGTTTAATTCAGTCCTCCCCCTCCCCCTTATACCCCACCCCCACCGTGACTTCGTTCATTTATTAAATAATTTTTATTATTCAAATGGTAATGTAATTGTCAACAGTATAGCCGGTATGAGGGGGTGGGGGTGAGATGATTTGGGACGCGCCATTTTTTTTTATTCAATAGAGCAGTGATTTCAACGTGAACAGTTATTGGGTGAAAATGTGATAGGCAAACATGGTTGTCATGTGAATACGGGTTGCCGTGAATATGGGTTGTCATGAAACCGGGTTGTCATGCGTTGCAAAACATACGGCAACCCAGTCCACCAGAAGGCACTTAGCAGATTACCAACCATCTATGTACATCAGAACCCATCCATTCATGTGCATCAGAACCCAACCATCCATATATAGCAGAACCCAACCATTCATGTACATCAGAACCCAACCATCCATGTACATCAGAACCCAACCATTCATGTACATCAGAACCCAACCATTCATGTACATCAGAACCCAACCATTCATGTACATCAGAACCCAACCATCCATGTACATCAGAACCCAACCACCCATGTACATCAGAACCCATCCACCCACGTACTTCAGAACCCAACCATCCATGTACATCAGAACCCAACCATTCATGTACATCAGAACCCAACCACCCATGTACATCAGAACCCAACCATTCATGTACATCAGAACCCAACCATCCATGTACATCAGAACCCAACCATTCATGTACATCAGAACCCAACCATCCATGTACATCAGAACCCAACCACCCATGTACATCAGAACCCATCCACCCACGTACTTCAGAACCCAACCATTCATGTACATCAGAACCCAACCATTCATGTACATCAGAACCCAACCATCCATATATAGCAGAACCCAACCATTCATGTACATCAGAACCCAACCATCCATATATAGCAGAACCCAACCATTCATGTACATCAGAACCCAACCTTTCATGTAACATACAGCAAACCCTTTTATTTTAATGCGTTGGGCGAAGCTACATTTCTTTAATCAGCGTTGTTTCGTTTCTATCAGCGTTTACTTTCAATTCCAACTTTTTACCGGAGCTAATTTTTTAATACCTGTGCTGATTCCTACTGAATGAAACGGAACAGAGTAACCTGCCGCTGATAATGAAGAATTAATGTTTCTTTCATTGGTGAAATCAAAGCTAGAAATCAAGGGGAAGTAACAACTCGGGTCTACATTAATCTAGCCACAAATTGTTTCAGAAACAAAAGCCGTCTGCAACAATACATTACATTGGTGATCAGAAACTCTCACAGCACGCGTTGAAATTGATGCAGGCTTGTTCTTGTAGATACAAAGGCACTTTAAAGCGGCTTTTACAGCAGTGGTGGTTTGAAACGTTTTAAATGTGATCAACTTCTAGTTTATAGGGGGTGAAGTAGAGTGCGGGCATTGTCACGACCTAAAATAGATTGTCGTTGATTGCTTCACTGATTTTAATTAAGGTTCCGGTACAATAGGTTTGATGACGTCATAACCAGACATTGCCGCTAGTGGATGAACATTGGGTTACTTCCACCTCACTCCAGAGATTGCTTGATTTGTTTGACGTCTTTAGCAGTCTCTCGTTTGACGTCTTTAGCAGAGGCTTGTTGACGTCTTTAGAAGTGGCTTGTTGACGTCTTTAGCAGTCGCCTGTTTGACGTCTTTAGCAGTCAATTGTTGACGTCTTTAGCAGTCGCTTGTTGACGTCTTTACCAGTCGCCAGTTGACGTCTTTAGCAGTCTCTCGTTTGACGTCTTTAGCAGAGGCTTGTTGACGTCTTTAGAAGTGGCTTGTTGACGTCTTTAGCAGTCGCCTGTTTGACGTCTTTAGCAGTCAATTGTTGACGTCTTTAGCAGTCGCTTGTTGACGTCTTTACCAGTCGCCAGTTGACGTCTTTAGCAGTCGCCTGTTTGACGTCTTTAGCAGGCTATTGAATGAGCCTTCAACTAACTCTATCGTTTCATTTCTCCAACAAAATTAATTGTTTATTTTTTTGTTTTTGAAATAGGTGTAAACAATTTCCTTTTTTATTGTCTTGTATACAAAGTATAGAGAAAGTATTGTAATCGTGAACAAAAATCACATGAAATTTTGAGTTTTCATCGTTTAACACCTCAGTACTTCATCGTATACGGAGTATAGGGGACATTTGAATCGGACTAAAATTATAAATGCAGATTTATCAAAGTGTTGGCATTCTATGCATAATCGAGTCAGAAAAACTGGGCTTTGCAATTCTGTCCGTATGTCTGAGTGTATGTCTGTAAACACGATAACTTGAGTACCGTTAGAGCTAGGTTGATGATATTTCATACATAAGTATTATATCAAATTTGTAGTTCTGTATCAACTTTTCAGTGATTTCCGGTAACCAAAAGTAGAACTTATTCTACTCTTTGTTTTTCAAAAGCCTATATCTTGAGTAATGTTTCATATAAACTAAATTTCATATATGAGTAAAAGATCTAATTAACTGCCTTCTGTCAAATTTTGAGTAATTTCAGTTGACCGGAAGTAGTAATTTACGCTGTTTCAGATTTCTCAAAAGAAACGCATATGAATTTATAAAGTACTAATATTATTCTGGACTGTTATACGTATATTTTTTGTCGTTCGCTTGGTGCGAAATTCTTTTTTTTACGAGATTCTATTATATTTTAAAAAGTTTAAGTAATTAAAAATGGATTAAGATCATGTCTATAACCCGAGTCGCCATCCCCGTAGTGTTAAATAAGAATATTCGAGAAATTTTACAGAATACCCGTTATACTTGTTTTATGTGCTCGAAATTTTAAGAACTATTTCTTGTTTCATTTATCAAGCTGGTGAGAACTATTTCGTGTTACAGATTCCTTGTTTTTTTTTTTTGTGCCGCGCACCACACTTCTATACAGACAGATTTTTTTTACATCGATTTAAAACTGACCGTTAACATGAGCACTGAACGATAATGTGAAGTCGTTCATGTAGGTCCTCGGTCTAATGTCGTGGTTGACCTCAGTCTAATGTCGTGGTTGACCTAATTGACCCAGTGTCGTGGTTGACCGATATAATGTCCTGGGTTCAGGTCCGGTGTATTGTCGTGGTTGACCGATATAATATTTTATATCATGTATTTGGTGGCCGGAAAGAAGCGCAACGGAAAAAAAGCGCAAAGGAAAAAAGCGCAAAACAAAAAGCGCACACAGAAAAAAAGCGCGCGCAAACAGAAAAAAGCGCACACAGAAAAAAGCGCAAACAGAAAAAAGCGCAAAACGGAAAAAAGCGCAAAGAGAAAAAAGCGCACACGGAAAAAAGCGCAAACAGAAAAAAGCGCAAACGGAAAAAACGCAAACAGAAAAAAGCGCAAACGGAAAAAAGCGCAAACAGAAATTACTTAAATATGAAATTTCATCAACCTAGCTGTAAACATGTAGGGGGGGGGGGGGGTGGAAGCAGGCGTTGTAACTGAAATAGCAATGTAAACAGAAAGTGATATTTCAATGCCAAGGGTAGACAAAGGTACAGAATATAGTCCAAGTAAAGACAAAACAGACAGAACCCAACGGGATCCGAACCTACCATTCCACGCGGCACCAAATCGCCTCGCCTTCCATGCATCAAGTCAGACGTGTAACCACTTCTGCCCATCAGCTCTACAAAAATAAAGCTTTCATGGCTTTCATGAAACCTCACTCGACCACAAACGTAGGTCTCATCAAACCACTTCACCAACTCAGCTGTGTTTGGTGGGACACAAACGTAGGTCTCATCAAACCACTTCACCAACTCAGCTGTGTTTGGTGGGACACAAACGTAGGTCTCATCAAACCACTTCACCAACTCAGCTGTGTTTGGTGGGACACAAACGTTGGTCTCATCAAACCACTTCACCAACTCAGCTGTGTTTGGTGGGACACAAACGTAGGTCTCATCAAACCACTTCACCAACTCAGCTGTGTTTGGTGGGACACAAACGTAGGTCTCATCAAACCACTTCACCAACTCAGCTGTGTTTGGTGGGACACAAACGTAGGTCTCATCAAACCACTTCACCAACTCAGCTGTGTTTGGTGGGACACAAACGTAGGTCTCATCAAACCACTTCACCAACTCAGCTGTGTTTGGTGGGATACAAACGTAGGTCTCATCAAACCACTTCACCAACTCAGCTGTGTTTGGTGGGACACAAACGTAGGTCTCATCAAACCACTTCACCAACTCAGCTGTGTTTGGTGGGACACAAACGTAGGTCTCATCAAACCACTTCACCAACTCAGCTGTGTTTGGTGGGACACAAACGTAGGTCTCATCAAACCACTTCACCAACTCAGCTGTGTTTGGTGGGACACAAACGTAGGTCTCATCAAACCACTTCACCAACTCAGCTGTGTTTGGTGGGACACAAACGTAGGTCTCATCAAACCACTTCACCAACTCAGCTGTGTTTGGTGGGACACAAACGTAGGTCTCATCAAACCACTTCACCAACTCAGCTGTGTTTGGTGGGACACAAACGTAGGTCTCATCAAACCACTTCACCAACTCAGCTGTGTTTGGTGGGACACAAACGTAGGTCTCATCAAACCACTTCACCAACTCAGCTGTGTTTGGTGGGACACAAACGTAGGTCTCATCAAACCACTTCACCAACTCAGCTGTGTTTGGTGGGACACAAACGTAGGTCTCATCAAACCACTTCACCAACTCAGCTGTGTTTGGTGGGACACAAACGTAGGTCTCATCAAACCACTTCACCAACTCAGCTGTGTTTGGTGGGACACAAACGTAGTTCCTCTGTGGTGGGTAGGTTGTGGCGTTGCTTGATTTAAATTCCCGTGAAGGCGGGTGTGGGCGTAACCTTCGTTGGTCAGTGTGATGATGCAACAATCTCATCTCAGCGCCGGTTGAGACGTTCACGTAGAGTGATTATGCAATGAAACCAAGCTCAGCTGATGCGGTGGCGAACAAAGACATTATCTAAGCTATCTTCTATAACTTAAACTTGCGTCGTCACAGACCCTTCCATCAATATTCTTTAGAGTTATCTTAGCCAACACTCTTGAGTAATACAACGTATGCATCTCTTGTTTGGCAGGTCTTATTGCTATATTGTTTTATCTAGTATAAAAAAATAGTATGTTTTAAATTTAAGGTTCATCTAGCTATGACTTCACATAAATGAGTCGGTTGTTCCAACACAGTGTGTGGGGAGAGGGGTCCACATTGTACATTCCTACCTGCAGTATGATATTTTATTATCAAACCAAGATGTCGTTATCCTGTAAACATCATGTATATCATACATTTGCACTTGTGTGCTCGCTTTTAAGCAACAGATCTTTACTGTTGTAAATTAAACGTTATCAAAACTTTAGAATTGGTGGAATTTAGCTGTTAAGGGCTCGATTTGTTTGTGAATTGCAATTTGTTCATGAAAAAAATAATTCATTTAGGCATTAAAAAGAGGTTGTAGTGGTATTGGATGTAGGACAAAATAGTTATTTTTATGCCAATAGTTGTCATACGATTAATTTGTCTGGAGCCAATATGTCGGGAACCATTTAGTCGGGAGCTAATATGTCGGGAGCCTATTTGTCGGGATCCTATATTGGGAGCCCATTTGTCGGAAGCCAATATGTCGTGAGCCCATTTGTATGAAGCCCATTTGTCTGGAGTCCATTTGCCGTGAGGCTAAATGTCGGGAGCCTGTGTCTCGAGTCAATATGACGGGAGCCAATCTTTCGGGCTATTTTGACTACTGTTGTTTTGTGTCGAGGGTTGATTTGATCCTTACTGCTGGTAGAAGTAGATCTACAATTCTAAAATAAAGTTGAACTTCTTTCCCCACACCAAAGAGTGTAGAGAGATTTATTTAAATTGATCAAACCAGTTCGTATGATGTGTTGATACTTGTATATTACTTTCGCGGTTGTCCAGTAATAGTCAATGGAATAGAAATAGTAATATTGTATTAACAGAGTTTCTTTCAGGCATCTCTTCGGGGGGGGCTAAGCCCCCCCGAAAAATTTTTACCGCCCCCCGAACGAAATGAAATTTATATAAATTATATAGAAAATAAAAACTTTCAACAGTGTCCGCCCCCCCCCCCCCGAAGAAAGTTTACCGCCCCCCCCCCCTCCGAAGATTTCAAGTGCCCCCCCCCCCCCCCGGAGAAAAAAGTCTGGAAGAAACACTGAATATTAAACGTCATTAAACAGGTTCACCTTGCTTTTGATTAATGTATAACACCGCTTGGCAATTAGTCATTGCTAACCTAAATCCACACATAATACATGACATGTTTAAACACATATTTTACAATAGAAAATGGATCATGTATTTATTATAGACTTAGTATTAAAACTTTTTACATGATTACATGTGGAAGCATTCATGAATAAATATTATATAGTACAGATTATTGACAAGTCTAAAATATTAAGGATAAATTCAAGAAACACAGAGGCAGTTGTGATGGTGGAATAGATAGAGCTTGAAGAAGTGGAAAAGTTTATGTGTAGCCTGGAGGACGACAGAGACGGCCCGGGATTTGGGAGCTGACGATCAAGACACGAGACAAGATTAGTTTTTGCCTCGCTTTGAAACATTTGATGGGCTGCATTTGTCGGGCCAAAATTGTGCGAACAAATATGAACATATTTGCAAAATGCAATATACGACAACCCTCACCCATCCCGACATTTTAAGTACGCGGACTTAAAATTTCGGGGAAGGGGGGGATAGTCCTCCATTAGTAAGATGATGGGAGCCTGTCCTCCATTAGTAAGATGATGTTTCTTGCCAGTTTGGTCCGCGGCTGCTTATTCAGTATTCGCAGCTGTCTCCATAGCATTAATTAATATTATGAAAACTTCCTTATGTATCTCATATTTTCACATCATTAATATTATCATCCCTTTGTCATCTGACATCACATTATTAATTAATACTATGAAGACGTCCCATTATCCAGCCAGCTATGGACGCGCCGAGTTTGAGATGGCACTCCTGCTCAGTCCATAAGGGCTGACGTCCAACTCACTCCGGTCTGGAGTTCTCTAGTGTTTTATCGAAGTTCACTTAGCTTCACGTCCTATAATGTGCCATAAGAACCCTGCCCCCGGCAGGGTGCCGGCCAAAACATCCTGAAAAGGGCACAAGTTCGACATCACCTAGGATTCTTCGCTCGGCCAAGATTCCAACGAAAAACCTTAAAGTTCCCCAAACTTTCGTGATCGCCCTAACGGGTCTCAAATAAAATCAGAGACAGATGATGGAATATCAACAATCGAACTTCACCGAGAGTAGCGAACTTCCGAGAGCAATTTATTCAAAACGTCATATTTTAAAATTTCAAGCGTGAATTTCCCAGTGCAGTTTGTTTTACTTCCGGTTCATGACGCGATTATTTTTAATGTTCCACGTTCATGACGCGATTACTTTTAATGTTCCACGTTCATGACGCGATTATTTTTAATGTTCCACGGTCATGATGCGATTATTTTTAATGTTCCACGTTCATGACGCGATTATTTTTAATGTTCCACGGTCATGACGCGATTATTTTTAATGTTCCACGTTCATGACGCGATTATTTTTAATGTTCCACGGTCATGACGCGATATTTTCCATACTTTTAACGCACATAACTCCACAAATGTAGCCGGCTGTTTTCCACATCATCTTTTTGTCAAGTTGGTATAATAAAACTCTTTGTTATATCTGAAAGCAGTTTGTTTTTAACTTTCTTGTAAAAGAAGTACAGAGGAAGTATTGTAATCGTGTAACAAGGCGGATAAACTTAGTTTTAATATTTTGTCAGTATGTGTGTGTGTGTGTGTGTGTATGTGTGTGAACACAATAACTTAAATACCGATACAGATAGGTTGATGAAATTTCATATATAAGTATTATATCAAATGTGTAGTTCTGTATCGACTTTTTAGCGATTTCGGGTAAACGGAAGTGGAACTTACTTTACTTTCGGTTTTACAAAAGCCTATAACGTGAGTACTGTTTCTGATAGATAACGAAACTTCACACACAAGTAAATGATCTATTTTACTGTTTTCTGTCAAATTTTGAGTAATATCCTGTGACCGGAAGTTGCACTTTATGCTATTTGCGATTTCTAAAAAAAAAAGCAAATTGTGGCTCTTTAAAAACAGGGAAATTTTGCTTTAACTTTTGGCTCTTACTATTCAAAAGGTTGCTGACCCCTGAGCTAGCAGTGTTTTTTTCCAGACTTTTTTCTCCGGGGGGGGGGGGGGCGGACACTGTTAAAAGTATATATTTTCTATATAAATTATATAAATTTCAATTCGTTCGGGGGGGGGGGGGAGGTCGGTAGAAACAGATGCCTGGAAGAAACTCTGTGGGCTAGGAGAATGAGTTAGGTGTGGATCGGTACAGTGTTGAATTTTGTTCAGATTGCTGTTTATGTGTCGTAAGGTCTATTTTATGGTGGTAGGCGCTGTTATTTTAATGTATTGAATTCTCATTAATTAAACTATGTCTCTCTTAGAACCCTTCCAAAAAAACAAAGATTAAAATTGCGCCAATTTTGTACACACTCCTTATAGAAAGATAATGATGCAGTCAGCTGCTTATTCATTTTGCTTTAATTGCTTTAAGGGGATATGCAAGTGTAGCACTATAGTATAACAAATCATTAAATCTCTGTTCCCAAGATGGTACATTTAAAAAAGATTTACCGTGGCGGAGCACGGGTATGCAGCTAGTCTATAATATAAGCGGGCTGGTAGTGTGTCAGTCAGTCATTCCGTCATCGCTATGGATTTTGGAAGTCTCTCCCTGGGCGCGGACGGCCGGGAAAACGTGTCGTTCGGCGGCGGTTTAAATTATGCCTTGGGTCCGGGGAGGAGAGATGTCTGGGCGGACGTTCGCGAGAGCTTTGGCTCTGAATTATTCTTTTTTACCGTAATTTAATTTTTGTTAATATTCATATTTGCACCAAAGTGCAACCGACGCCCCGCACGCAGCGCAATGCGTTAAAAATTATCCGCCCCAATGCGTGGACCCCTAACCTCTGATGTAATATCTATATACACACACCATAGCTAAGCACGGACATAAGCGGTGCGCTGAAGGAATATTCGCCCCAATGCGCACCCGCGCGCAGCGTGGTAAACTCTGAGGTAATATCCATATCCACACCGTCGCGAAGCACGGGTATAAGCGCTGTAAACAAAATGTCTAATTCTAAATCATTTGCATTTAGTCCTTTAGCACTCATTACGTCCCTTGATTAGGAAAACACAATTACTTCCCTTAAAAAACCATTACATCGGGGGGGGGGGAGAATTTACTGTTTATTACTTAGTTTTGGTGTTGGGAAAAAAATAATAACATAATTAGCGGGAATTGATCAAGAGAAATGTGGTAGATATTTTAAATACTGCCTTTCATTTATTTTATACACTGAACGTACTGTTTTCTATTATTATTTTTAATCAAAGACAGTTGAAGTAACGAAAGACATCTTTATTCGGGAACGGGAATTCCCGCAGGTTATTATTTATGTCTTTTTTGCGTTTTTGTGTCTGTCCTTTTTTGCGCGCGAAAGGAAATCGTTTTTGTCGGTCGCACCAGAAAGCTCTTTTATAGACGCCTGCACCAAACTACAAGAAAATATACCATTTTATATAATACTAGTCGTCTCGGTTTGTGCTGTGTTGTGTTTGTGTTTCGTTTGTGTTGTGTTTGTGTTGTGTTTGTGTTGTTTAGTGTTGTGTTTGTGTTGTTTGTGTGTTGTCTTGTCACTCTTGTGTTTGTGTTGTGTTTGTGTTGTGTTTTTGTTGTGTTTGTGTTGTGTTTGTGTTGTGTTTGTGCTGTGTTTGTGCTGTGTTTGTTTTGTGTTTTGTGTTGGTGTTTGTGTTTGTGTTGTGTTTGTATTGTGTTTGTGCTGTGTTTGTTTTGTGTTTGTGTTGTGTTTGTGTTGGTGTTTAGTTTTGTTCTGTTCTTAAGTTGGTACATTTAAAAACGATTCACCGTGGCAGAGCACAGGTATACAGCTAGTACTTGATATTTCGTATACGAGAAAGTAAAAACAATATTGCAACATTATGGATCAGGAGCTTTAGCAAAACAATGTAAACACAACTTGAGCAAAACAAATCTAGGTCAGTTCTATTATTATCTGGTATTTGGAAGTATGAGGTAATAAATATAGAATTGTGGCAGGGGGGTGATGGGGGTGGAGGTAGGATAATAATAATAACTACAAGAGCAAATTCAAAATTTACTCTTTACGTCGGCTGGGTTTTATTCAATGCAGAAAACGATCCGAGAAAATGTTCATTGCTTTATTTGTTCTCCTCTTTACACAGCCGCCCTCGTCCCAAGCCGCTACTAACTAAAAGCATTTTAAAATCGTTTACTCCAGCTTTTATACCTGCACTCGACCTTGTGATAACAATACTAAACACCCCGGGGTTAGTTCAACTCACATACGCCTCTCCCCTACGTTCTAGACTATTCTAACCTATTCTATAATCTAACTTACAGCTGACCCGTAACACTCTTCACGTTTTAAAGAACAAAATTTGGTGTGTTTGCAACCTAATTTGGTGTGTTTGCAACCTAATTTGGTGTGTTTGCAACCTAATTTGGTGTGTTTGCAACCTAATTTGGTGTGTTTGCAACCTAATTTGGTGTGTTTGCAACCTAATTTGGTGTGTTTGCAACCTAATTTTGTTGACCGTGACCATCCCGACAAGTGTCAAGGCCGTCACACGTCACGTAGGAGTAGGTACCTTTTGAGCTGTTGTAGTGGACCTTCAGCAGAGGCGTAGCGACGGGGGGGGGGGGGCGGGGGGGGGCGGATTGCACCGGGTGACACCATTTAGGGGGTGACACCAAAGCAAAAAAAAGCAAAATATATAGAGAAAAATTTGAGGGGGGGGGTGCAAATCGAAAGTTTGAGGGTGGGGGTGCAAATCGAATGTATGAGGGGGGTGCACATCGAAAATTGAAAGTTTGTCCCCGGGAAGGGGTGACACCATTAAGTGCCGCACCGGGTGACACCCGACCTCGCTACGCCACTGAACTTCAGCTCGTGGTAATGACCTAGGTCAGTTGATGTCTTGACAGTCGCGTCGGTACCGGACAGCAGACTGGCATAATCGTCAGCGGACAGCACGAATCTGTGAGTGTGTAAGTCTGGAGGGTTCCTGTGAATAGAGCTGAGTGATTACATCGACCAGTAACATCTACATGTCAAGAGTCATGTTTTGTTTCCGATTGTAGGCTACAAGTGAGTCGGAAACAAATGTTTACGTAGTTAAGCAGTTTCCCCATCTTAAAAGACTGGATTATGCTGCAACTAACCCATCAAAATTAAACTTACTAATTAGTTTCCGACCGGAAGTTGATCGTCAAATAAATGCGCGTTCTTGGACATCCTGGTCTCTATCTCTTTTAGTGCCTGCAAAGATTCACGTGGACAGCTTAACAACCAGTTGCCTTTTTTAGGTAGGCCTGTGTAGGTTGCTATGCTATTGTGAGGTAGGCCTGTGTAGGTTGCTATGCTGGTGTGAGGTAGGCCTGTGTAGGTTGCTATGCTGTTGTGAGGTAAACCTGTGTATGTTGCTATGGTGTTGTTGGGTGCCCTGAGTAGGTTGCTATGCTATTGTGAGGTAGGCCTGTGTAGGTTGCTATGCTGTTGTGAGGTAGGCCTGTGTAGGTTGCTATACTGTTGTGAGGTAGGCCTGTGTAGGTTGCTATGCTGTTGTGAGGTAGGCCTGTGTAGGTTGCTATAAAGTACTAATATTATTCTGGACTATAATACGTATACTTTTTGTCGTTCGCTAGGTGCGAAATTCTTTTTTCAACGAGATTCTATTATATTTTAAAAAGTTTAAGTAATTAAAAATGGATTAAAATCATGTCTATAACCCGAGTTGCCATCCCCGTAGTGTTATATAAGAATATTCGAGAAAGTTTACAGAATACCCGTTATACTTGTTTTATGTACTCGAAATTTTAAGAACTATTTCGTGTTCCATTTCTCGGACTGCTAAGAACTATTTCATGTTACAGATTCCTTGTTTTTTGTGCCGCGCACCACACTTCTATACAGACAGATTTTTTTTACATCGATTTAAAACTGACCGTTAACATGAGCACTGAACGATAATGTGAAGTCGTTCATGTAGGTCCTCGGTCTAATGTGGTTGACCTCGGTCTAATGTCCTGGTTGACCTAATTGACCCAGTGTCTTGGTTACCCGATATAATGTCCTGGTTGATCCGGTGTATTGTCGTGGTTGACCGATATAATATTTTATATCATGTATTTTTACAATGTACTATAACCAAATGTCCAATGACGCACTATTACACGTGTTTAAAGTACTCGCCTCAACAAACCCCGCACCTAGAATATAGATGACGGCCGTGTAGACAATCTCAACAAACCCCTACAATATAGATGACGGCCGTGTAGACGATTGAATGGACGGAGAGATCCCTTCTTTATCCCGTGAACCCTTTGACACCCGTCATCTCGGCTCGCGTCAGGAAAACTCTAGAATCACGTCGGTACGATGGCATTCAAATCCGTTAAATTTTATTTGGCCTCTGATTAACTCTTCGACCACAGGTCCGATTTGTTCGGTATACAGACCTGGATAGGCCGAGAAGAATATGACGACAAAAATAGCGCAGTCGGGAGGAATGTTTGCTCACTAGTCTAATCTATCTCCCGATGACCCCCTCCACCCTATACCCCCACATTAGCGGTCAGTGACCTTCGCCTTGACAAAATCAGTTTTTTAAAGTCGATTCGGTTAACGTCTAATTAAGTTCTAAAGTTACAAGAGTATCCCAACTTGTATGAAGGTTCTATTTGTCCGTGTTGCACCAGTGCTCAAGAAATCCTCCAGGTTAAGTTAATCACTGTCTCCGTGTGTGTCCGCTTTGTTGTTGTATGAGATTTATGCGAGCGTCGCGCTGTAACTGTTAATTTAAAAAATTAATTAGGGAGATAATTGCGATCTGCGAAATTGACCTGTTTAGACACTTGAAACATTTAGCTCTTACAAATATTTTTTTTTAAATTAGCTTTAAATGAATTCGTCATTAAAATATCGATTGAGACAGGTAACATGGAGTCACTTTAATGAAAGATAATATGTTGAAAATAAGTGCATCTGTGTGTGTGTGTTTAATCTATTTCTATCTGTGTGGTTGATCTATTTCTGTCTGTGTGGTTGATCTATTTGTATATGTGTTTTATCTTATTTATGTCTGTGTCTGATCTTATTTATGTCTGTGCGTTGATTGATCTAAAACTAACCTTCAACTTGTATACAACGCCGACAAGCGAAGGTTTCTTAAACGGATCAGATACACACACTACATTAAATATTTTTTATCTTCATCCTTCTCTCCCATACCCCTGTCTTGTAAATAACTACAACACCTCCCCCACCCCGTCTCTTTCTCACACACACAATCTCCCCTCCCTACACACACACACACAACCTTCCACCCCACCACACCACACCCCACAAACACATGAGCAAAGTTTTCATTAAATCTTGCCCCACACGAAATAAATGTTTCTCTGATGAGTTTCAAATCACTGAGGTTTGGTCTCCAATTCATCTCAATATTTGGCGACATGTTCGTCTCCAATATTTGGCGACAAATGTGCCGAGCTTCTTTCATCTAAACATATTGCTTGGAATTTGTCCTATCGTTCATATTGGGGTTTGTTCTCTGGCACATGTTTATGCTGGGATAAGTTCCAGCCTGGGATTTGTTCTGCTGGGGTACTGAGAGGCGAGCTGATGTGATTCATCCAGATCAAATATGTTCTGCATACAGACCAATATCAAGGACGGTGAAGCAGACGACTGGAAGACGATATCGTTTTCTCTAGGGGAGATCACGTGTCGCTCGGTGATTTTTACGAGTAGTGTCCGCAAAATTATGGTCCATATACAGTTTGACTTAGTTTTGGTCTGCAAAATTATGGTCCATACACAGTTTGATTTAGTTTTGGTCCACAAAATTATGGTCCATTCACGTTTTGACTTCCGATCTTATCCACACAAAAATGCCTCTAAATGAAATGTGAACAACAGTCTGCTTTCTCAAATCTGCACACAAGGGTAAACTCAATCTTTCAAAAAATCCAATGATTCAGGATCGATTGATCGATTACACTTGAACTGATTGTCCCCAAGTAAGTATGACAATATAAATGACATCATTGACAAACTGAGAGCTAGCTCTAAGGATGTTTGTGTTGTGTTTGTGTCGTGTTTGTGTTGTGTTGTATTTGTGTTGTATTTGTGTTGTGTTGTCTTGTGTTTGTGTTTTGTTTGTGTTGTGTTTGTGTTGTATTTGTGATGTGTTTGTGTTGTGTTTGTGCTGTGTTTGTGCTGTGTTTGTGTTTGTGTTTAGTTCTGTTCTGTTCCCAAGTTGGTACATTTAAAAAAGATTCACCGTGGCGGAGCACGGGTATGCAGCTAGTATATATATATATATATATATATATATATATATATATATATATATATATATATATATATATATATATATGTAACTGGGGTAGGCCTAACTACCAGTTACAAATGATAACGAACGAGAAGCCGAGACACAGTGTTGGTCTGATGCAACCGATAACAGGTGGCTTATTGGGTCGGGCTGATAACAACCTCAAAGCCGGCGCGTGCTATTTTGGGAAACGGTATTCAGACGGCCTGTCAACTTTGATGGATAGGACGCAGATGTTATTTTACGGTCTGTACGTTTGAACTACGCAACTGGTGGTCGGAGATCGAGTACAAGTATCGATTACGGAGGAATACAAGTACAGAGACGAGTACGGATACAAGGGATAAATAGGAGGGCACGGCAGGACTCGTTCTCTCTCTTCCCGTTTCAGCGAGCTCTCTCTTCCCGTTTCGAGGCTCTTGCCTCTTTCATCGCTCGCTTAGATCAGTCAGTCTGTGTGACTATGTCAAGTCGGTTATAGAACGGGTTAGCCGTATTGTGTTAAGGAGGATTATAGACATGTGGATTCAGTTATATGAAGCCTAGTGAAGGACTGTTAGGGGTCAGTTGATTCAGACTATTATTGAGAAGCATTCCTGTTGATTTATTGTGTTATTATGAAGCATTTCTTGATTCATGTAATAAAGGATCAATAGCGAACCTGCATCTTGAGTATCTATACTGTGGTCAATGTTGTCTAGAATGAGTGGTTAAACTCGTTAACACGTGGCACTACAGGCAATTAGGTCTCATTACATGTGGCGTTGCGAGCATGGTAACTGTTGGCTCGTTACAATTGGCGTTGTCGGCAGGATAAATGTTCGCTCGTCACAATTGGCGCTGCGATCAGGATGAATTCAACTAGACTTGCCGTTTAAGGCACCTATAGTCAACCTTGTGCATAACTGTGTTTAGTGTGTGTGTGAATTCGGACATTCAGGAACTGTGAAAATTGAGGAACGAGGAAAAATTTTTCATACACACACGGTAAGAAAGAACTCTTTTTTTTTAGTACTTAAGGAAGAAAATGTCTACTCTGGACGAGAAGCAGACCCATATAGTGGTCCTACCCAGAGAGTCCCATATTAACAAATTTTACGGGGACGGAGACCCAACTTTAACCAACAGGTTCAGTGAAGAGGTCAAAGCGGCCTGGGCCTCGAGACATATGTCACCAGAGGAAAGATTAAGACTGCTGATGGGCAGTATAGGTGAAACGGTTAGGGCAGAGGTTAAGTGCCACGATAGGACCGTCCAATCAGATCCAGATAAGGTGCTGGATCTGATTATGGAGACCTTTGGAGAGAGACGGTCGGGAGTGCAACTGCTATCGGGATTCGTGGGCTTAAAGCAGAGAATGGCGGAGAGTGTGATGGAGTACTCACACAGGATGAACAGGGCCTTTGATTTGGTAAAGGGCAAATCACCGGACATTGATGTACGCCTACTGAGGGACCATTTCATCGAGGGGCTAGCAACCCCGATCTTAAGGAGAGAGTTGAAAGAGGAGGTCCACAGAGACCAGCAGTTGACCTTCCTTCAGGTCAGGAACTCAGCGATCCGCAGGTCCGAGGATGAGGACCAATCGAACTGTTCGGTGGACAAAGTCTCTGTGCCTGAACAGAGACAATCCCCACCCACAGGGGCCGACACGATGGAGACCATGATGGCTCAACTGTTGGCCCACCTAGAGAAGGTTGACCAACGCTTGAAGTGGTTGGAAAGCAGGTCAACAGCTGAGAATCAGGAAAAGAACGGTACAAAACAGGGACGGGTTGGACGGCCGCGTCCTGCCAAGCCATCACTCCAATGGACGGCAGACGGTAGACCAATTTGTTTGTCTTGTTCACAACCCGGACATATGGCACGGTACTGCCAGGGAAACGGTCGTCCTCTGTAAGGCAGGGCCAGGCTACAGAGGGGCGAGGTTATGGCCCAAGAAGCAAAATGATGGGAGTCTGTCCCGAAATGGTGATTACGATTGGGGACATCGCGGTGAAGGCAATTGTGGATACAGGCTCCCAGGTGACGACAATCACGGAAAATTTTTACACCAAATGGATGAAAGGAAAAGACCATAGGTTGAGGTCTGACACAGGCATGCGCCTAACGGCAGCTAATGGACTAACCATTCCATACTGTGGTTATTTTCTGGCGGATGTCGTGGTGGCAGGACATAGGTTGAAGCAGGTTGGGGTGTTCGTTACGAAACACAACCTAGAGACAAATGTGTCAAATATACCTTGCCTGTTGGGCATGAATATTCTTGGCCAGTTGCCAGAATTTCTTACAAATATTGTCGGATCGACCACACCAGGTCGGGGATCCAAGTTGGCCAGGTTTGCCAAGACCAGAGGAAGGATATCAGTCCCGGCAAACACGGTCAAGGCAATCACATTAAAAATTGGTGATAGAAGCGTGAATGGTGATGTGATGATAGAACCATGTGGCGCCGCACTGAGGGCAGGCGTCGTGTTACTGCGGACATACACATCAGCGGAAAACGGACTAGTTCAAGGGTTGGTAGCAAATGTTTTGGATGAAGAAATTTTTATACCGCCTAACACTCTGGTAGGAGTACCACAGAACGTCGAGGTACAACGGTCGGCACAGTGCATCGAACTGATCAATACCAGTAGTAATGAAGTAACAATTAGGTCGGTCAATGTGACGGCCGAGGTGAAGAAAGAAGATGGCCGATCATATACATTCCCGGAAACTGAGGACCCAAAACTAAATGAATTGCTGAATAAATACAGTGATATATTTGCCTCGTATGAGGGTGATTTGGGGTACACGGAAGTAATAAAACACCAGATACCCTTACTACAAGACAAGCCGGTGGCGCAACCTTATCGAAGATTGCCACCAAGTCACTACTCTGCGGTGAAAGCACACCTGAACGATCTACTAAAAAAGGGAATTATTACAACCAGTACGAGCCCATATGCGGCACCGATTGTAGTGGTAAAAAAGAAGTCAGGGGAGATAAGACTGTGTTGTGATTACCGGAAATTGAACAATATCACAAGAAGGGATGCATTCCCCTTGCCTCGTATTGATGAATGTCTTGATGCGTTGGGGGGAGCAAGATTTTTTTCTACCTTGGATTTGGCCAGTGGCTACCACCAAGTGGCCATGCACCCCAACGATCAACATAAAACTGCATTTATTTCTCCACTGGGACTGTACGAGTGGACCCGTATGCCGTTTGGTCTAACTAATGCACCTGCTACATTCCAGCGAGTAATGCAGAGTGCTATGAGTGACTTTCTATTTCAAATAATGTTGGTGTATTTGGATGATATTCTAGTTTACTCAAAAACTTGGGAGGACCATCTAAAAAGATTAGAACAAGTGTTTCTCCGTCTTAGGGAGATAGGAGTAAAGCTGAACCCAGACAAATGCTGCTTTGGTTTGAAATCGGTACATTTTTTGGGTTACGTGATTTCGTCGGATGGTATCGCCACTGACCCAGATAAAATTGCAGCTGTTAAAGAATGGAAACAACCTACAACTACGGTAGAGGTCAGGTCATTCTTGGGCTTTGCTTCCTATTATAGAAAATTTGTGCCGGGTTTTGCAAAAATTGCCGCACCATTGCATGACTTGGTAAACAAAATGACAAAGAAACACAGTAAGGAGAAAAAGAAAGGTAAAACAAAACTGATAGGTGAACTATGGACTGATGAATGCCTGAACTCGTTTAAACTCTTGAAAAAGGCCTTGACAGAGGCACCGATATTGGGATACGCGGACTTTGACAAACCATTTCGGTTAGAAATTGACGCCAGCTCTAAAGGTCTGGGAGCTGTGCTATCACAACAACAAAAGCAAGGTTTCAGGGTTATTGCGTATGCCAGTCGAGCTCTGAAGGAATCAGAGAAGAACATGACAAATTACAGCGCCATGAAACTAGAACTTTTGACATTAAAATGGGCTGTGACGGAAAAATTCAGGGACTATTTATTAGGTGCTAAATGTGTGGTATACACTGACAATAACCCCTTGAGTCACCTAAAGACAGCAAAGTTGGGATCCATCGAACAGCGATGGGCAGCAGAATTGGCACTCTTTGACCTAGAGATAAAGTATCGCCCGGGGCGGTCCAATGGCAATGCGGACGCCTTATCAAGGAATCCTTACGAGAGACCGGGTGATGAGGAAGAAACACTGACAGGAATATGTGAGGTCAGAGCGTCAACAGATATCCCTCATGGGGTACAAGTGATGCAAAACGGGCAGACCGGGGTGGAGCACATATCCACGGAACCCGAACATATGGACAGTAGTGATTTTAATTGCCTTAATCACCAAAAGATAAGAGATGCCCAGAGAACGGATAGTGGCTTACAACCGCTATTGAAATACGTCCAGGAACAAAAATTCCCAGGAAGAAGGGAAAGAGAACAATTTGGTCGAGAAACAAAGAAAATACTGAGTCAGTGGAACCGTCTCAGTATAAAGGATGGTGTTCTCATGCGGAGAATTCATGACCAAATTGATGGCACAATACACCAGGTGGTGGTGCCGGGACAATTACGAGGAGAAGTGCTAAGGTTGGCACATGACAGGGCAGGACACCAGGGTCAGGACAGAACCCACAAAATATTACGACGGAGGTGTTACTGGCCCAATATGGAAATGGAGGTCAAACGCCATTGTGAGGCTTGTGTGAGGTGTCAGCATGCGAAAATGCCAGTTGTCAAAATGAGACAGCCATCAGGACACCTACTAGCGACAAAACCACTAGAGATTGTGGCTATGGACTTTACGTCGTTGGAGCAATCATCGGATGGGACGGAACATGTGTTGGTAATGACTGATGTATTCACCAAATGGACGGTGGCGGTGCCCACGCGAGATCAGACCGCCAAAACAGTGGCAAAGGTCTTATTACAACATTGGTTCATCAAATATGGCATACCAAGACAATTACACTCTGACCAAGGAAGGGCCTTTGAGTCAGAAGTAATTAACCAACTGTGCAACCACTACGGGATCAACAAATCTAGAACAACCACATTTAATCCGAAAGGAAACGGACAGTGTGAACGGTTCAACCGCAGCATGCATGATTTGCTGCGTACGCTAGAACCTGAACAGAAAAAACGTTGGCCTGATTTTCTCCCAGAGTTGGTATATCTATACAACTGCACACCCCATGCCACAACCGGCTTTACGCCATACATGTTGCTGTTCGGACGAGAGGCTCGACTCCCTCTTGATTTGTTCCTAGGAAAAAGGGAGAGTATGACTGGCTCATACACCGCACTGGAATATGTGAATGAACATATGAGAAGAATTAGAGAAATGTACAGGGTAGTACAGGAAAGACTAGAACATGAATCTCGGCGAAGGGAACCGCCGATACAGACGAAGGACCCGCCACTCAAACTGAATGACAGGGTATTACTGCGTAGCCACCCGTTAGGCAGAAACAAAATCCACGATCTCTGGGGACAGGAGATATGGCAAGTCGTGGAGATGCCTAAAGCAGCAGGTGGCCCCTTTAAGATAAGACCCATCGATCACGCCAAACCGGATCGGTGGGCGAATATTGCTCAATTAAAGAAATATTGGAATAGGCAAGAAGAGCAGTTACACACAGAGAAACCCAAGACAATTAGGGAACCGGAAGTTATAACGGAAATTCACATACCCATTCCGGAACCATATCACCATCAACAGAACAACCGCGATACGCAAGGGGAGGATACCGGCAACAATGAGGATCCCGGTCCCTCCAGAAGCAGAGAGACAGTAGACCATCAGATAAGTGGTCCGCGGAGAAGTTTAAGGAACAGAAGGAATACGAAATTTTTTGTCAGCAACCATCAATTCTTTCATGGTCGCGCTGGTATGAAAACAGACTGTTCAAAGAGCTATAGAAGTGAACTGGTGAAGGCACCAAATGGAAAGGGTGGATGTGAATTCTAGAACTGTTTTGTGTCTCAGAAAGATGATGTAGACACAGTTGATATGTGAAATAGGTAGAACTGTCAATCGTATACGAATGGAACGTCGTGGACAGTGAGTGGAACAATAGATTTTTTTTTTTACGACTGTGCGATTGACTTTGGAGGAGTGGTGCGCACCTGCCAGGCGTTGTTTGTGGTTGAAAACACACAAAAAAAGCAGGGGTGGATGTAACTGGGGTAGGCCTAACTACCAGTTACAAATGATAACGAACGAGAAGCCGAGACACAGTGTTGGTCTGATGCAACCGATAACAGGTGGCTTATTGGGTCGGGCTGATAACAACCTCAAAGCCGGCGCGTGCTATTTTGGGAAACGGTATTCAGACGGCCTGTCAACTTTGATGGATAGGACGCAGATGTTATTTTACGGTCTGTACGTTTGAACTACGCAACTGGTGGTCGGAGATCGAGTACAAGTATCGATTACGGAGGAATACAAGTACAGAGACGAGTACGGATACAAGGGATAAATAGGAGGGCACGGCAGGACTCGTTCTCTCTCTTCCCGTTTCAGCGAGCTCTCTCTTCCCGTTTCGAGGCTCTTGCCTCTTTCATCGCTCGCTTAGATCAGTCAGTCTGTGTGACTATGTCAAGTCGGTTATAGAACGGGTTAGCCGTATTGTGTTAAGGAGGATTATAGACATGTGGATTCAGTTATATGAAGCCTAGTGAAGGACTGTTAGGGGTCAGTTGATTCAGACTATTATTGAGAAGCATTCCTGTTGATTTATTGTGTTATTATGAAGCATTTCTTGATTCATGTAATAAAGGATCAATAGCGAACCTGCATCTTGAGTATCTATACTGTGGTCAATGTTGTCTAGAATGAGTGGTTAAACTCGTTAACACGTGGCACTACAGGCAATTAGGTCTCATTACATGTGGCGTTGCGAGCATGGTAACTGTTGGCTCGTTACAATTGGCGTTGTCGGCAGGATAAATGTTCGCTCGTCACATATATATATATATATATATATATATATATATATATGTGTGTGTGTGTGTGTGTGTGTGTGTGTGTGTGTGTGTGTGCGTGCGTGCGTGCGTGCGTGCGTGCGTGCGTGCGTGTGTGTGTGTGTGTGTGTGTGCTCAATGTTGATTATTTTTAGAAAGAAATCGCTATTGTTCAATTAGCACTTTTTGAGGGTGGTAGGCTGAGATGAGACGTCTCTTGATATCAACCCCGTCTTTAAAATCAGAAACTTAAGGACATGAATGCAGAATTACCATTTTTATTTTCCTGCTTATACATAGCCTATAAATATAGAATTGTTGGGGGATGAGGGTAGATGTAGGATAATAATAATAACTACAAGAGCAGATTCAAATTTTACTTTTTGTTGCGGTTGGGTTTTATTCAATGCAGAAAACGATGCGATCAAATGTTCAAAACTGTATTTGTTCTCGTCTTTCCACATTACACTGCCGCCATCGTCCCTAGCCGCTACTAACTCAAACTCCCCTTACAATCGTTCACTCCAGCTTTTATACCCACACTCGACCTTGGGATGACAATAACTAAACACCCCGGAGTTAACTCAACTCACACCGCAAGCCTTTCCCCTACGTTTCTAGACTATTCTAGCCTATTCTAATCTAACCTTCTACTAACCCGTAACGCATTAACAAAATTTGGCGTGTTTGCAACCTAATTTCTCTAACATAAAATTGTCGTCTGCGAGAAAACGTGCTCCATTAGGTTTACTCTTGCTTGATGATTCGTTGACCGTGACCGTCCCGACAAGTGTCAAGGCCGTCACACGTCACGTAGGTGTAGGTCCCTTTGGAGCTGTCGTAGTGGACCTTCAGCTCGTGGTAGTGACCTAGGTCAGTTGATGTCTTGACAGTCGCGTCGGTGCCGGACAGCAGACTGGCATAATCGGCAGCGGACAGCACGAACGAGTGAGTGTGTAAGCCTGGAGGGTTCCTGTGAATAGAGCAGTGATAACATCGGCCAGTAACATCTACATGTCAAGAGTCGTGTTTTGTTTCCGATTGTAGGCTACATACGATCGGAAACAAACGTTTACGTAGTTAAGTAGTTTCACCATGGTAAAAGACTGGATTATGCTGCAACTAACCCATCAAAATTAAACTTACTGGTTACTTTCCGACATTGAGAAGTACTCGTCTACCGGAGGTTGGTCGACAAATAAATGCGTCACTATCTCTTTTAGTGCCTGCAAAGATTCACGTGGACTGCTTAACGACTATTTGCCTTTTTTCAGACGTAGGCCTGTGTAGGTTGCTATGCTGTGGTGATGTAGGCTTGTGTAGGTTGCTATGCTGTTGTGAGTTGAGCCTGTGTAGGTTGCTATGCTGTGGTGATGTAGGCTTGTGTAGGTTGCTATGCTGTTGTGAGTTGAGCCTGTGTAGGTTGCTATGCTGTTGTGAGGTAGGCCTGTGTAGGTTGCTATGCTGTTGTGATGTAGGCCTGTGTAGGTTGCTATGCTGATGTGAGTTGAGCCTGTGTAGGTTGCTATGCTGTGGTGATGTAGGCTTGTGTAGGTTGCTATGCTGTTGTGAGTTGAGCCTGTGTAGGTTGCTATGCTGTTGTGAGGTAGGCCTGTGTAGGTTGCTATGCTGTTGTGATGTAGGCCTGTGTAGGTTGCTATGCTGTTGTGATGTAGGCCTATGTAGGTTGCTATGCTGTTGTGAGTTGAGCCTGTGTAGGTTGCTATGCTGTTGTGAGTTGAGCCTGTGTAGGTTGCTATGCTGTTGTGATGTAGGCCTGTGTAGGTTGCTATGCTGTTGTGAGGTAGGCCTGTGTAGGTTGCTATGCTGTGGTGATGTAGGCTTGTGTAGGTTGCTATGCTGATGTGAGTTGAGCCTGTGTAGGTTGCTATGCTGTTGTGATGTAGTCCTGTGGAGGTTGCTATGCTGTTGTGAGGTAGGCCTGTGTAGGTTGCTATGCTGTTGTGATGTAGGCCTGTGTAGGTTGCTATGCTGATGTGAGTTGAGCCTGTGTAGGTTGCTATGCTGTTGTGATGTAGTCCTGTGGAGGTTGCTATGCTGTTGTGAGTTGAGCCTGTGTAGGTTGCTATGCTGTTGTGATGTAGTCCTGTGGAGGTTGCTATGCTGTTGTGATGTAGGCCTGTGTAGGTTGCTATGCTGTTGTGAGGTAGGCCTGTGTAGGTTGCTATGCTGTTGTGATGTAGTCATGTGGAGGTTGCTATGCTGTTGTGAGTTGAGCCTGTGTAGGTTGCTATGCTGTTGTGAGGTAGGCCTGTGTAGGTTGCTATGCTGTTGTGATGTAGGCCTGTGTAGGTTGCTATGCTGTTGTGAGGTAGGCCTGTGTAGGTTGCTATGCTGTGGTGAGTTGGGCCTGTGTAGGTTGCTATGCTGTTGTGAGGTAGGTCTGTGTAGGTTGCTATGCTGTTGTGATGTAGGCCTGTGTAGGTTGCTATGCTGATGTGAGTTAAGCCTGTGTAGGTTGCTATGCTGTTGTGATGTAGTCCTGTGGAGGTTGCTATGCTGTTGTGAGTTGAGCCTGTGTAGGTTGCTATGCTGTTGTGAGGTAGGCCTGTGTAGGTTGCTATGCTGTTGTGATGTAGTCCTGTGGAGGTTGCTATGCTGTTGTGGTGTAGGCCTGTGTAGGTTGTTATGCCATTACGAGTGTTATAGAAAGTATTTGATTTGGTTCGGGTACCTTGAATTATAACGGATCTGTGTATTTGATCAGTAAGGATTTGGTCGATTTACCCTGACATAAATTTCAACGAGCTGTACTTCACATAAACAATAGAATTTAGAAACAATGTTTCGAATGCTTACGGTAAATTTTTTAAATGCTCAAAAACAGAATTTCCCTATTAACGAACGGCAGTGGTATTGGTATGGTCTTTTGAGGCAAGTCTTTACGGAACGGATTTGATTTGACATGAACAATATTCTGACCCGTTTCTTTACCTACCACACATTTGTTTAGCCGTCTATAACTTCAAAGTATTTTTATTAAATAACATTTATTTCCATTTAAAGACTAATATAAAGCGTTTTCTTTCCAAAAAAAAAATAGAAACCCAAACTGATTTTTACCGATAGTTCTCTGCCCACTGTGCTACCTTCCTCGTGGACTGGGAAGATGGGGTATCGCAGCCTGATGGTACCAACGCCTTGAATGTCCGGGGTGATGATGCGTGGACCGGAAGCGGCCATCAGATGGACGTTGCCGTTCTTGTCCAGAACTCCAGCAGATCCTCGAGCTGTGTCGGCTGAGTCGGGCTCCACGTCGGTACTGGCATAGAAGCTTATGGGAGTTCTGTGAGAGAGGCGGAAGTGCTGTGAGAGAGGCGGAAGTGCTGTGAGACAGGCGGAAGTGCTGTATTTTAAACAACTAATTTATATCATTTATACGTCCATATTTAGACAATACTTTTATCTTTAGAGTGATCAAAAACTTGACACTATATACATTTCAAAACAAAATTATTTAATTTTAATTGGAGCTAAATCTTTTTCCATCACCAGTTATTTTAACACAATTTTAATGTCAGTAATTTTACCAAGCTGGTCTTCGAATTTTCAAATGCAAGCGTTACCTGCACAGTGTAGACCTACCTGTCTGGAGTCTCACCTGTAATAGGTTTTTCTGTTGGTTCCATTGAAGGCTGTCTCTTTAGTGGTTCCACCGTTTCGTCCATTGGCCACAACACTTTGTGCTAGCAAATCAGTTTTAGGGTCCCCCTGCAAAATAATATGTATTTTTGTTCCAAGAAGCCTACGTAATTTGCAACGCAAACTCAATTTTAGTCGGACCTATCTAATGCTGATCGTTACAATTAAAAATAATTTCAACAAAAGTATGGTAATAACGTATCAAATAAATAAAGTTTAACTTCTACGCCTAATCAAAATAGTCACATTTAATTTTTTAAAGTTTCTAACTCTTTCGTTCAATAACTGCTGGATGTACATTTAGACGAATCCAGCCGATCTCCGTAAAAGTAAACAATGCACTAGAATCACGGAGACTTACCGGATAGTAGGCTACATTGTGTGGGTTCCATGAGAGTACTAGAAGGCTACATTGTGTGGGGTCCATGAGAGTACTAGAAGGCTACATTGTGTGGGTTCCATGAGAGTACTAGAAGGCTACATTGTGTGGGTTCCATGAGAGTACTAAAAACTTACCGGATAAAAGGCTACATTGTGTGGGTTCCATGAGAGTACTAAAAGGCTACATTGTGTGGGTTCCATGAGAGTACTAAAAACTTACCGGATAGAATGCTACATTGTGTGGGTTCCATGAGAGTACTAAAAGGCTACATTGTGTGGGTTCCATGAGAGTACTAAAAACTTACCGGATAGAAGGCTACATTGTGTGGGTTCCATGATATCACTAAAAACTTACCGGATAAAAGGCTACATTGTGTGGGTTCCATGAGAGTACTAAAAGGCTACATTGTGTGGGTTCCATGAGAGTACTAAAAACTTACCGGATAGAATGCTACATTGTGTGGGTTCCATGAGAGTACTAAAAGGCTACATTGTGTGGGTTCCATGAGAGTACTAAAAACTTACCGGATAGTAGGCTACATTGTGTGGGTTCCATGAGAGTACTAAAAACTTACCGGATAGAAGGCTACATTGTGTAGGTTCCATGAGAGTACTAAAAACTTACCGGATAGAAGGCTACATTGTGTGGGTTCCATGAGAGTACTAAAAGGCTACATTGTGTGGGTTCCATGAGAGTACTAAAAGGCTACATTGTGTGGGTTCTATGAGAGTACTAGAAGGCTACATTGTGTGGGTTCCATGAGAGTACTAGAAGGCTACATTGTGTGGGTTCCATGAGAGTACTAGAAGGCTACATTGTGTGGGTTCCATGAGAGTACTAAAAGGCTACATTGTGTGGGTTCCATGAGAGTACTAAAAGGCTACATTGTGTGGGTTCCATGAGAGTACTAAAAGGCTACATTGTGTGGGTTCCATGAGAGTACTAAAAACTTACCGGATAGTAGGCTACATTGTGTGGGTTCCATGAGAGTACTAAAAACTTACCGGATAGAAGGCTACATTGTGTGAGTTCCATGAGAGTACTAGAAGGCTACATTGTGTGGGTTCCATGAGAGTACTAAAAACTTACCGGATAGTAGGCTACATTGTGTGGGTTCCATGAGAGTACTAGAAGGCTACATTGTGTGGGTACCATGAGAGTACTAAAAACTTACCGGGTAGAAGGCTACATTGTGTGGGTTCCACGAGAGTACTAAAAACTTACCGGATAGTAGGCTACATTGTGTAGGTTCCATGAGAGTACTAAAAACTTACCGGATAAAAGGCTACATTGTGTGGGTTCCATGAGAGTACTAGAAGGCTACATTGTGTGGGTACCATGAGAGTACTAGAAGGCTACATTGTGTGGGTTCCACGAGAGTACTAAAAACTTACCGGGTAGAAGGCTACAATGTGTAGGTTCCATGAGAGTACTAAAAACTTACCGGATAGTAGGCTACATTGTGTAGGTTCCATGAGAGTACTAAAAACTTACCGGATAGAAGGCTACATTGTGTGGGTTCCATGAGAGTACTAAAAGGCTACATTGTGTGGGTTCCATGAGAGTACTAAAAACTTACCGGATAGAAGGCTACAATGTGTGGGTTCCATGAGAGTACTAAAAACTTACCGGATAGAAGGCTACATTGTGTGGGTTACATGAGAGTACTAAAAGGCTACATTGTGTAGGTTCCATGAGAGTACTAAAAACTTACCGGATAGAAGGCTACATTGTGTGGGTTCCATGAGAGTACTAAAAACTTACCGGATAGAAGGCTACATTGTGTAGGTTCCATGAGAGTACTAAAAACTTACCGGATAGAAGGCTACATTGTGTGGGTTCCATGAGAGTACTAAAAGGCTACATTGTGTGGGTTCCATGAGAGTACTAAAAGGCTACATTGTGTGGGTTCTATGAGAGTACTAGAAGGCTACATTGTGTGGGTTCCATGAGAGTACTAGAAGGCTACATTGTGTGGGTTCCATGAGAGTACTAGAAGGCTACATTGTGTGGGTTCCATGAGAGTACTAAAAGGCTACATTGTGTGGGTTCCATGAGAGTACTAAAAGGCTACATTGTGTGGGTTCCATGAGAGTACTAAAAGGCTACATTGTGTGGGTTCCATGAGAGTACTAAAAACTTACCGGATAGTAGGCTACATTGTGTGGGTTCCATGAGAGTACTAAAAACTTACCGGATAGAAGGCTACATTGTGTGGGTTCCATGAGAGTACTAGAAGGCTACATTGTGTGGGTTCCATGAGAGTACTAGAAGGCTACATTGTGTGGGTTCCACGAGAGTACTAAAAACTTACCGGATAGTAGGCTACATTGTGTAGGTTCCATGAGAGTACTAAAAACTTACCGGATAAAAGGCTACATTGTGTGGGTACCATGAGAGTACTAGAAGGCTACATTGTGTGGGTTCCACGAGAGTACTAAAAACTTACCGGATAGTAGGCTACATTGTGTAGGTTCCATGAGAGTACTAAAAACTTACCGGATAAAAGGCTACATTGTGTGGGTACCATGAGAGTACTAGAAGGCTACATTGTGTGGGTTCCACGAGAGTACTAAAAACTTACCGGGTAGAAGGCTACAATGTGTAGGTTCCATGAGAGTACTAAAAACTTACCGGATAGTAGGCTACATTGTGTAGGTTCCATGAGAGTACTAAAAACTTACCGGATAGAAGGCTACATTGTGTGGGTTCCATGAGAGTACTAAAAGGCTACATTGTGTGGGTTCCATGATATCACTAAAAACTTACCGGATAGAAGGCTACATTGTGTGGGTTCCATGAGAGTACTAAAAGGCTACATTGTGTGGGTTCCATGAGAGTACTAAAAACTTACCGGATAGAAGGCTACAATGTGTGGGTTCCATGAGAGTACTAAAAACTTACCGGATAGAAGGCTACATTGTGTGGGTTACATGAGAGTACTAAAAGGCTACATTGTGTAGGTTCCATGAGAGTACTAAAAACTTACCGGATAGAAGGCTACATTGTGTGGGTTCCATGAGAGTACTAAAAACTTACCGGATAGAAGGCTACAATGTGTGGGTTCCATGAGAGTACTAAAAACTTACCGGATAGAAGGCTACATTGTGTGGGTTCCATGAGAGTACTAAAAACTTACCGGGTAGAAGGCTACAATGTGTGGGTTCCATGAGAGTACTAAAAACTTACCGGATAGAAGGCTACATTGTGTGGGTTCCATGAGAGTACTAAAAACTTACCGGATAGAAGGCTACATTGTGTGGGTTCCATGAGAGTACTAAAAACTTACCGGATAGAAGGCTACATTGTGTGGGTTCCATGAGAGTACTAAAAACTTACCGGATAGTAGGCTACATTGTGTAGGTTCCATGAGAGTACTAAAAGGCTACATTGTGTGGGTTCCATGAGAGTACTAAAAACTTACCGGATAGTAGGCTACATTGTTTGGGTTCCATGAGAGTACTAAAAACTTACCGGATAGTAGGCTACATTGTTTGGGTTCCATGAGAGTACTGGGGTCAGGTAGATGACCTCAAGCGGGATGGCAAAGCTTACCCTGTGGAGGAATGTGGTTGGTAGTGTAAAGTTATATCTATAGCACAAGACAGGTATTAAGAGCCCAGGACATAAGTGTCTTACAAAACATCCATCAACGGTCTATGATATAAATATCTCTCAAAACATGTATCGATTTGCTAGAACATACGAGTATCATAAGACTTTTTTTTAACTGTCTAGGATATATATATATATATATGTAACGAGACTATTTGCCTGTAGTGCCAAATGTTAACGAGTTCTGCTCGACAACGCCAAATGTTACCGAGTCTAACCACTCATTCTAACACAACATCGACCACAGTATAGATACTCGAAGATGCAGGTTCGCTATTGATCCTTTTATTTCATGAATCAAAGAAATGCTTCACAATAATATACTGAATCAAAAGGAATGCTTCACAATAATAGTTTGAATCAACTGACTCCCAACAGTCCTCACTAGTCTTCATATAACTGAATACACATGTCTATCGTCCTTCTTAACACAATATAACCAACTTGATACTGCCACACAGACTGACTGATCGGGCGAGAGCGAGAGAGAGACTGAGAGCTCAGCCGTCGCCTTCCTTATATCCCCTTCGTATCCGTAGTCGTATTCGGTTCTATCATAATCGTAATCGTAATCGATTCTAATCGTTGCATCAGAATGTTAATTACGCCGCTTCTGTCGTACAGTCCGATTAATATAACATCTGCACTGTTTCGTCAGCCAAGTCGTGTCAAAGTTGACAGCGCTTGTCGTATCCTTCCAAACTACGCCGTGGCTTTATGATCGTTATCAGTTGGCTTATCAGTCCAACACCTGCACTATCGCGTTCTCAACAATAGTGACTAGTAACTAGGCCCACCCTAGTTACATCCACCGCCGCCTTTTTTTGTGTGTTTTCAACCACAAACAACGCTTGGTAGGTGCACTTCCTAAATGTCCATCGCACCATCGTAAAAAAAATTCATTGTTCCACTCACTGTCAATGTCGTCACATTCGTAAAAGATTGACAGTTATCCCTATTTCACATATCAAATGTGTCTACATCATCTTCCTCAGACACAGAACAGTTCTAGAATTCACATCCACCTTTTTTCGTTTGGTGCCTTCACCAGTTCACTTTTATGACTTTTTGAACAGTCTGTTCTCATACCAGCGCAACCATGAAAGAATTGATGGTTGCTGACAAAAAATTTCGTATTCTTTCTGTTTCTCAAACTTCTCCGCGGACCACTTATCTGCTGTTCTACTGTGTCTCTGCTTCTGGGAGGACCGGGATCCTCCTTGTTGCCGGTATCCTCCCCTTGTGTATCGCTGTTGTTCTGTTGATGGTGACATGGTTCCGGGATGGGTATGAGAATTTCCGTGTAAGTTTCCGGTTCCCTAATTGTCTTAGGTTTCCTTGTGTGTAAATGCTCTTCTTGCCTATGCCAATATTTCTTTAATTGAGCAATATTCGCCCACCGATCCGGTTTGGCGTGATCGATGGGTCTTATCTTAAAGGGGCCACCTGCTACTTTAGGCATCTCCACGACTTGCCATATCTCCTGTCCCCAGAGATCGTGGATTTTGTTTCTGCCTAACGGGTGGCTACGCAGTAATACCCTGTCGTTCAGTTTGAGTGGCGGGTCCTTTGTCTGTACCGGCGGTTCCCTTCGCCGTGCTTCATGTTCTAGTCTTTCCTGTACTACCCTGTACATTTCTCTAATTCGTCTCATATGTTCATTCACATATTCCAGTGCAGTGTATGAGCCAGTCATACTCTCCTTTTTTCCTAGGAACAAGTCAAGAGGCAATCGAGCCTCCCGTCCGAACAGCAACATGTATGGCGAAAAGCCGGTTGTGGCATGGGGTGTGCAGTTGTATAGATATACCAACTCTGGGAGAAAATCAGGCCAACGTTTTTTCTGTTCAGGTTCTAGAGTACGCAGCAAATCATGCATGCTGCGGTTGAACCGCTCGCACTGTCCGTTTCCTTTCGGATTAAATGTGGTTGTTCTAGATTTGTTGATCCCGTAGTGGCTGCACAGTTGGTTAATTACTTCTGACTCAAAGGCCCTTCCTTGGTCAGAGTGTAATTGTCTTGGTATGCCATATTTGATGAACCAATGTTCTATTAAGACCTTTGCCACTGTTTTGGCAGTCTGATCTCGTGTGGGCACCGCCACAGTCCATTTGGTGAATACATCAGTCATTACCAACACATGTTCCGTCCCATCCGATGATTGCTCCAACGACGTAAAGTCCATAGCCACAATCTCTAGTGGTTTTGTCGCTAGTAGGTGTCCTGATGGCTGTCTCATTTTGACAACTGGCATTTTCGCATGCTGACACCTCACACAAGCCTCACAATGGCGTTTGACCTCCATCTCCATATTGGGCCAGTAACACCTCCGTCGTAATATTTTGTGCGTCCTGTCCTGACCCTGGTGTCCTGCCCTGTCATGTGCCAACCTTAGCACTTCTTCTCGTAATTGTCCAGGCACCACCACCTGGTGTATTGTCCCATCAATTTGGTCATGAATTCTCCGCATGAGAACACCATCCTTTATACTGAGACGGTCCCACTGACTCAGTATTTTCTTTGTTTCTCGACCAAATTGTTCTCTTTCCCTTCTTCCTGGGAATTTTTGTTCCTGGACGTGTTTCAACAGCGGCTGTAAGCCACTATCCGTTCTCTGGGCATCTCTTATCTCTTTGTGATTAAGGCAATTAAAATCACTAATGTCCATATGTCCGGGCTCTGTGGAAATGTGCTCCACCCCGGTCTGTCCGTTTTGCATCACTAGCCTTTCTTTGTCTATCATTTCTTCTAGTTTGCCAACACTGTTCTGTTGTCTAATATTTTTATTTACTTCTTCCGATAACAGACACTTTAAAGATGAACATTTCTCCTGTGCTTTTGATTTGCATGAACTTTTCCTATCCAGTTTCCTGGTTAGACTTTGAATTCCTTTATTAAGTCTACCAATTTTCTTCTTATCATCATTTTTCTCTACCAACAAATTGTTCACTTGCACCCCGTGAGGGATATCTGTTGACGCTCTGACCTCACATATTCCTGTCAGCGTTTCTTCCTCATCGCCCGGTCTCTCGTAAGGATTCCTTGATAACGCGTCAGCATTACCATTGGACTGCCCTGGGCGATATTTTCTCTCCAGGTCAAAGAGTGCCAATTCTGCTGCCCATCGCTGTTCGATGGATCCCAGCCTTGCTGTGATTTGAAGTTCTTTTTCAATATCTGATAATTTCTCTTCAAGTCTTGTTTGAGACTCTTTCATTGTTTGTCCCATTTTGTTTCTTAAGCCATAACCTCGCCTCTCTGTAGCCTTGCCTTGCCTTACAGAGGGCGATCGTTTCACCGGACAGTATTGTGCCATATGTCCGGGTTGTGAGCGGGACAGGCAAATTGGTCGACCATCGGCCGTCCACCGGAGCGATGGACCGGCGGGTCGCGGCCGTCCAACCTGTCTCTGTTTTGGCCCGTTCTTTTCCTGATTCTCAGCTGTTGACCTGCTTTCCAACCTCTCCAATCGTTGGTCAACCTTATCCAGGTGAGCCAACAGTTGAGCCATCATGGTTTCCACCGTGCCGGTCCCTGTGGGTGGGGATTGTTGCTGTTCCGGCACAGAGATTTGGTCTACCGAACAGTTCGATTGGTCCTCATCCTCGGACCTGCGGATCGCTGAGTTCCTGACCTGAAGGAAGGTCAACTGTGGGTCTTTGTAGACCTCTTCCTTCAAATATCTTCTTGCCATAGGGGTCGCCAGCCCCTCGATGAAATGGTCCCTCAGCAGGCGCGCATCCATGTCGGGTATTTTGCCTTTTACAGCTTCAAAGGCCCCGTTCATTCGGTGTGAATACTCCATCACACTCTCCGCCAGTCTCTGCTTTATACCTACAAACACCGCTAGCAGTTGCGATCCCGACCGTCTCTCCCCAAAGGTCTCCATAATTAGATCCAGCACCTTATCTGGATCTGATTGGATGGTTTTATCGTGGCATTTGACCTCTGCCCTAACCGTCTCTCCTATACTGCCCATCAGCAGTCTTAATCTTTCCTCTGGTGACATGCATCTCGAGGCCCAGGCAGCCCTGACCTCTTCACTGAACCTGTTGGTTAAAGTTGGATTACCGTCCCCGTAAAATTTGTTGATGTGGGACTCACTGGGCAGGACCACAATATGGATCGGCTTTTTGTCCAAATTTTGTCCCGGTCCCTCTGGAGGCAAAGGGTCATCTTCACCGTTGCCTATCTCTGGGCTTTCTTCATCTGGCTCAGATTGTTGGGCCAGCAGGAGTCTCTGTCCCTTTCCGATATCTAAAATACCACTCCCGCGTCTGCCCCTCACACCAAGGAAAAATGTTGCAGCTATGCAGCAGATAGTGTTGCCCAAAAGGGAGATCATGACACATTTCCAGTGTCTAAGGGTTACATCTATCTCTTGGTTGTCATCTTTGCCTAGTATTTGTCCAACAACCCAGTTGGAGATACCAATGCCAATTATCTGGATGCTGGTGGTCAGCCCCATAGCTGTCCCCAGGGTAGTTGGTGCTACAACTAGGGGTATACTGAGCCACATGCTTGCAGCAGCAAAAGAGCATGTGACACCAAGCCAGAATGATAATGAAAGGTGTCTCATCTCTGTTCTTTTCAATTTCCTCGATTCTGATTTCAGTTTTCCCTTTTATTTATTTCCTTCAAATAAAAAAAAAAAGACCTTTCTTACCGTGTGTGTATGAAAAATTTTCCTCGTTCCTCAATTTTCACTGTCCCTGAATGTTCGAATTCACACACACACTAAACACAGTTATGAACAAGGTTGACTATGGGTGCCTAAAGCGGCAAGTCTAGTTGAATTCATCCTGTCCGACGACGCCAAATGTGACCTAGTGTATTTGCATATCCTGCCCGCAGCGCCAAATGTAACGAGACTATTTGCCTGTAGTGCCAAATGTTAACGAGTTCTGCTCGACAACGCCAAATGTTACCGAGTCTAACCACTCATTCTAACACAACATCGACCACAGTATAGATACTCGAAGATGCAGGTTCGCTATTGATCCTTTTATTTCATGAATCAAAGAAATGCTTCACAATAATATACTGAATCAAAAGGAATGCTTCACAATAATAGTTTGAATCAACTGACTCCCAACAGTCCTCACTAGTCTTCATATAACTGAATACACATGTCTATCGTCCTTCTTAACACAATATAACCAACTTGATACTGCCACACAGACTGACTGATCGGGCGAGAGCGAGAGAGAGACTGAGAGCTCAGCCGTCGCCTTCCTTATATCCCCTTCGTATCCGTAGTCGTATTCGGTTCTATCATAATTGTAATCGTAATCGATTCTAATCGTTGCATCAGAATGTTAATTACGCCGCTTCTGTCGTACAGTCCGATTAATATAACATCTGCACTGTTTCGTCAGCCAAGTCGTGTCAAAGTTGACAGCGCTTGTCGTATCCTTCCAAACTACGCCGTGGCTTTATGATCGTTATCAGTTGGCTTATCAGTCCAACACCTGCACTATCGCGTTCTCAACAATAGTGACTAGTAACTAGGCCCACCCTAGTTATATATATATATATATATATATATATATATATATATATATATATATATATATATATATATATATATATATATATATATATCAAAACATGACGTATCAACGTACAAGGACATAAGAGTATATTAATATAAGTATCAACCAACGAGCTTGATTTGACGTTTGAGAAAAGATGCGACAGTTCAAGAAAGAAGTTATGTTTACCTTCATGGCTAAAGGACAATGCAAAAGTCCAAAATCAGCAGTTAAAAATTAACTTACCTCCTAGTGTCACGCACACAATTGGTCTGGTTACAATAACTGGTCGATAAGGGCATTATGTTAGGTTGGGTGTTGATGGCGACCCACAATGTCTCGTCATTGTATCCCTTGTGGTTAACCTGGTTTTGTGGTAAACAAATAACGATTTAGTTTTTATGTAATATTCTGATACCTTACAATTAAAAAAGATTATTGTGTTAATTTATTTTACTTTTATTTTTGTATCCAAATGTTTTCAAATTAATTATATTTTTTGTCACCCAGATTGTGTAATTGAAATTATTGTTTGTTTTGCGTGCTTAGTATATATCTAGTTACGGCTTGATTTTTTTTTCTTTAAAAAATGAAGCCGAAGGTATACCCCTCCTGCAAGAAAATATATGCTCTTAGCGTTTCGTTGTTGTATGTCTTGAATTTATAAAAGTGATTTAAAAATTAAGGTTTACTCAATCTATGTTCTTAGTAAAAGAAAGTCGTAATTAAAAATTGTTTTTACAGAATCGGTAGTATGTTCTAACATTCGTGTAAACAGAATGTGTCATTTGTTCTAAGTATCAGAAAGTGATGAGTACAAATTCATGTTGACATAAGTTGTAGTTTGTTCTAACAGAAACAGTTTTAATTAACATTCGTGTATACAGAATGTGTTATATGTTCTAAGAATCAGAGAGTTATAAAAAAAATCCTGTTTACATAATCGCCCATGGAACCCTTCATATGTTCTAAGTATCAGGCTACGTAAAAAAAATCATGTTTACATAATCGCCCATGGCACCCTTGACGTTGTACTGGTACCATCTGTGATAGAACCCTGCATTCAGTGGCACTTGACCGGGCTGACCAATGTCCGTTGCTATGAGACCATAGGTCATGTCAGTTATGTTAGCCTTGTAGTTGTTCAAGCCTGGTAGCTCATGCATCATACGGTCCAGCATCGTATAGGTAGTTTTTCTATCATTGGAGTTAGACGCTAATACATGCTATGTTAATGTGTGATTTTAAAAGCTGAAAAACATAACGTCTTAAAGCAGTAGTTTTTAAGTCCCACCCCACACTATCAAAGTAAACATACGTAAAGAAATTAGGACACTAATCAAATGGACATCCTTAAAGGTGGCAACTAAAATTAGCCTTGTAGTTAAGATTCAAAATTCTTATAATCAATGTTTGACATCACTCTTTGGGTCAAAGTTCAAATTACTGTACCACATAATAAACAAATGTATGTAATCATAAATAGCCTTGCCCTCAATATCAAACCAGGCATCTTAAATTGTATTAAATGGGGAAAGGTCAAATATCTTGTTTATTGATGTGTAATCCCTTCTGCGAATAATAAACAGCAGACGTTGTTTTTAACATACCTCTCTTTATCGTGCTCGTTGACAGTGAACCTTGCAGATCTGGTGCTTGACGCCTGTTTCAACGTTACGTTGTATGCTAGTCTGTGAGCAATGTCGTCCTCCATCTTAAAGTAAGATGTTGGTAGGTCGAAACTGGTAGAAAAATCAAAGTTATGCAAGAGTCAGTGACAAGTTATGACATTTTTTATCAGCAATAGAAAAGTTGGCAACAAGATACAATTAAGTTAAATATTTAAAACACATAAAAGTATATTTTACAAGCTTTTATTTAACTTGCTTCCTCTATCTGTCTGTCTGTCGACAATCTGTCTATTTGTCGTCAGTCTGTCGTCATATATCGAACCGCTCGAGCGAAATTTCGGGCACTTCTAACGTGTAGGGGGGTGGAAGCAGGCGTTGTAACTGAAATAGCAATATTAACAGAAAGTGATATTTCAACGCCAAGGGTAGACAAAGGTACAGAAAATAGTCCAAGTAACAGACAGATTCGCTTCAAATTTGGCACGTAGGTCAAGACATGGAGACATTGCAATCTGGCAATAAATTTGACTTAATTGGATGCCTAATTATTTTTTTTATGAATTAAATAAAATTGTGTCCAAATTAGTGGGCTGTCTTGTCCAACTATTCCGCACTATTATACGCGCGTTATCACGTTCATTAGTTGCGCAATGGTTTTTAGTCATGTAACACTATTGTAAATTTTTTACAAATTTAAAGTACTGAATAAAAAATTTAAAATAATGAACTTTTGAGAAATGTTGAAGGTAGTTCTTGTAGTTTACTAATGAGAAATGTTATCTGTTGAAGGTAGTTCTTGTAATTTACTAATGAGAAATGTTATCTGTTGAAGATAGTTCTTGTAGTTTACTAATGAGAAATGTTATCAGTTGAAGGTAGTTCTTGTAGTTTACTAATGAGAAATGTTATCAGTTGAAGGTAGTTCTTGTAGTTTGTGTTTTGTTATAACCCAAGCCTCGCGGGACATCAACTTCTCCGGAATTGGCAAATATTTCATCAGCTGTCAAATGTAAAAATTTCCGGCGGTTCCCTTTGCGTATTTCACCTTTGTGTGTTATCATCGGAAAACGTCTTGATAAAATGGGAACATTTTATTTAAGTGTAAGACAATTCTACCACAATTACCTGAGTGGGGTACAAATGACTCTGTAGTTCCATTGTGCGAACTGGGGTACACCGTTTTCTATAGCGTACATCTTGGATGGTAGAAAGGCGAAATTCTCAAGATTGTGCTTAGCTCCAGTGTAGGATGTGAAGCTGATCTAAAGTTATACAACAGGATTAGACTTAGTGATATTTCAACTCACAGACAGATGCATTTAGAATGAATTGAAAACGAAGAATTCCGATGAGATTATGTGCTACAAATACGATGAGATTATGTGCTACAAATACGATGAGATTATGTGCTACAAATACGATGAGATTATGTGCTACAAATACGATGAGATTATGTGCTACAAATACGATGAGATTATGTGCTACAAACACGATGAGATTATGTGATATAAACACGGTAAGATTAGCTACCTTTTCTGCCAAGTCCGCCCAGCTAGTCGCATCTAGGTGATGTCGATCACTAGGGAAGGGTTCCTCTATGTCTTTAGCGAGCGTCCAGGCTCCCTCTATCGAACACAACACAGGCTTGAAGTAAGGTCTGTAGTCGCGGACCGTGTAGTTTTGTTCTTTGAAGGCACGGAACCATTCTCTCATCTCTACGACCTGCTCCTGCCATTACCAGAGATTAAAAAACAGCATTTAATTTTACATGTTGTAACAAGCGGTAATTATTGAATTATTTGAAATGTGATATATTTGTGTAAAGTCTCGGAGCTTTATAAATTTGAACTATACCCGGAATGTAGCTTTATGTGAAGACGTAAGGCGGCATAGGAGAAAATGCGTGTAATGCTTTAGGAGCAAAGACTGAGGAATACGATGGGATAGGTTTCTGTAGAACATCTGGATTTTGGGGAATGCGATTGGTACCTGGAGGGTAGGTTTGTGTGACGCCTCAGGAGGTACAGTGGGGAATGTGATAGGTACCTGGAGGGTAGGTTTGTGTAACACCTCAGGAGGTACAGTGGGTAATGTGATGTCTTCGATCTCGTGGTATCTAGTGCTCGTTGTGGACGACATTTTCAGCTTGTAATCGTTGTGTCGGGTTCGAAACTCCACCCCGTTGAGAACGCCTATGAACTCCCCTACAACGTGAAAACAAACAAAAATGATTTAGTCTTCTGAAACAGTTAAAGTTTGCGGAGATGGCATTAGGTAGAAGAATGTATCCAGTGGAGATGGCATTAGGTAGAAGAATGTATCCAGTGGAGATGGCATTAGGTAGAAGAATGTATCCAGTGGAGATGGCATTAGGTAGAAGAATGTATCCAGTGGAGATGGCATTAGATAGTACATACCGAGGCCTAGTGTCCTGTCGTAGTCAGCGTGGTCGTGTATGGCGATGGCTGACTGAGCTACATGGGTGTCCGCGAAGTACGGCCTCGTCCCCTCATGGTAAAGTCGGACTTTCTTGATCCCAGATTCTCCATCAGAACGAACCCTGGTGAAAAGAGAAGCGATCCAACGTAAAATAGATTAAAAGGTAAATAACAATTAGAAACACGCTTATAATGGTTAGAATTTTTTAAAATTTCAGCTTAATGAAAAAAGAAGATTATTATTATGTTGCGACATCAGGTCATCGTCAGAGTTAACAAGAACGTCGACCGCCGCCCCCCCCCCTCCCCCGAAAATCTCAAGTGCCCTCCCTCCCCATCCCACCCGAAGAAAAAAGTCTAAAAGAAACACTGGTTAATAGATTGACCTGGAATTTATTTGTATTAAATTAATTATCAGAATTGATTAAAGACAGACGCTTCCTCTAATTTTTTCAAACTAGCCTTTCTTCTACAAACAGCTGGTTCTGCATTAGTTGCTTTCCTAACGAGTCCACGATTCCTTCCAAAATAGCAATTTTGGCGCTCATTTCATCGGCAGCTAAAACGTCGACTTGAACGGTCAAGCATTTGACTGAAACACAATATTCATAAGCAAACAGAGGTGAACGTCAAACAATATTCGTTAGCAAACAGAGTTAAAACATCAAACAGTATTCGTTAGCAAACAAAGTTAAAACATCAAACAATATTCGTTAGCAAACAGAGTTGAACGTCAAACAATATTCGTTAGCAAACACAATTGAACATTAAAACATGATATTAAAAAATTGAAATGAAAAGATCATACCCAAAACAAAATATTAAAACGCGATTTTTAAATAAAATTGAAATGAAAAGATCATACCGAAAACAAAATATTAAAACGCGATAAATTGAATCAAAATGGCGCTCACCAAAGATCAGGAACAGGAACTCTAACTGCGCCATGGTAGTAGATAGATGCTGAGTTATCCACTTCTCGTGGATCAACTCGGGACCTGCAGCGTCTGTCTCACACACCGGGATTTTATACCCTCGAATACAAGAGCTGGGAAATGATCCGTGACAATAACAGGGGGGTCACGTGGTCAGATGACGAACGTGACTGGCAGGTGGACCATGGTTATTTTCACGTCACCTCATCGTCCCCACCCCGTTAGTCCAATCGTTACCCTACCCCCACCCCCGTCCTCCCCACCCCTTCGCCAAAAATTATTTTTTATAGAAATTCTGAAATTAACAGGCTGTGGTTTTATCTGACCAAACAGTACTCACCCCCCCCCCCCCCCCATCTGTTTTATCATCCTCTATCCCGATCATGATTTTTTTTAGGTCTTCCTGCCTAAAAATCTTAACCCAGGGGCGGATTAAGCTTGAGCGGGGGCCCCGGCTGAATTTTTTTGGGGGCCCCCATACCTGCCAGTATTTTAGCTAGGGAGTTAATACATGCTTAGGTCGTGTGTCACGTGGCTCTCCCAGTATTCTCTACACCACTGTAGGTTGGACATCCGCACAAACATGTGAAAAATATACGGGTCCGAATCCATCAGAGAAGAAAAAAAATAGATCTATATAACACGCGCTATTATAACAAACGAAGAATAACTTTTTGAAAAGCTCTTGTGTGGTCGACAGAAGTTTTAAAAAAATCAAAGAATGACTTAAACCACCTACATGGAACAATCATGAAGATTTACAGGATATTCAAACACTAGCAATAGATCGCGTTGACTGACAAAAGCTCAATTAGTCTAGCGATGTTTACTGAAACACAAACATGTACGGTTCAGGAGTGTTTAAAATAGAATTAAAATATATGGGGATCAAACGGCAAACATACAGAAGGATAATATTCAATTACAACTTCTATGACTTAAGGAGTACAACATTCATTTAGATTGTAAGCAACAAACAAAAGAATGATAGGAAATTTTTAACGATGTCGTTAACATCAAATTGGTGTCCTCATGTTCAGCCCATTATTCCGTCACTGTCAGTGAGTTATGGCTTTACCACTAATTTTCTATAACTATGTGATAAACCTAGTTGAATCTTGAAGCTCCCACCTGTCGTCTAGGTTAGGTTTTAATTCTGATTAATTAAACACATAAAACACAGGTCACTAACCGACCAGTCACTTCAAATAACTAGGCCTACCATTCAAAACACGTTGATTCCTACCTAACGTAGTGATTTCGAACGACGCAAACAGCCTGACCAGTAGGTCTATACATTTATAGTGCGGCGTCAAAATGGCCAATGACAAAACGGCCCCGACAGAACGACCCCGACAAAATGGCCAATGACAAAACGTCCCCGACAAAACGACCCCGACAAAACGGCCCCGACATAAAAGCCTCATCAAATCGACCCCGTCAAAAGGGTCGGCGACAAATGGACCCCGTCATATGTGCTCCCGACAAAAGGGCTCCAGTCAATAAAGCTCCAGACAATTTGACTCCCGACAAATAGCGTCCCGTCATTTTGGAACCTGACATGTATGTCATACATTTAAACGTATGTGCTCGCTTTTTAGCAACATATTTTTACTGTTGTAAATTAAACATTGTCAAAACTGTAAAATTGGTGGAATGTAGCTGTTAAGTGCTCGATTTGTTTGTGAATTGCTGTTGATTTATGAAAAAAATATCATTTAAAAGAGGTTATAGTGGTAGTGGAGGTAGGAACAAATGGTTACTTTTATGGTAATAGTGGTCATACAATTCATTTGTCGGAAGCCAATATGTCGGGAGTCATATTGTCGGAAGCCATTATGTCGTGAGCCCATTTGTCGGGAGCTCATTTGTCGTAAACCCTTATGTCGGGAACCAACGCGTGGAATTCGGGCTACTGCGGCCAAATGATGATGGTTTAAAATAAACATTCCTAAACTTTATGTGTGTCGGGTTTCATGTGTGTTACCTGGTGAGGTGTGGGAAAGTTTCTTTCAGACATTTTTCTCTGGGGGGGGGGGGGGGGGGACACTAGAAAAATTCCGGGAAATGGAGGAGTAATTTTTGTCTGGGGGTGGGGTGGACACTGGTAAATTTTCTATATAAATTATATTTTGTTCAGGGGGGGGGGGGTATAAGTGCCCTCCGAAAAGATGCCTGAAAGAAACACTTATGTTGGCCAACATTCAGATTCACATCTAAGTAATACAAGTGTCAGAAGTTAACATATTACACAGATACAACCGTCATATAGATGTCACTGACATTGGCTAAAGTTGTATATAGGTCACACAAATGTCATATTGATGTCACTCAAGTTGGCCAAGGCTGTACATATGTCACACAAATACCACATTGATGTCACTGACATTCGCCAACGTTGTACACATGTCACACACATGTCACATTGATGTCACTGACATTGACCAAAGTTGTATATAGGTCACACAAATGTCATATTGATGTCACTCAAGTTGGCCAAAGTTGTATATAGGTCACACAAATGTCACATTGATGTCACTGATATTGGCCAAAGTTGTATATATGTCACACAAATGTCATATTGATGTCACTCAAGTTGGCCAAAGTTGTACATATGTCACACAAATGTCATATTGATATCACTCAAGTTGGCCAATGCACTAATGCCAGTTATTATCTGTGTTAATTACAAGCCCAGTAAATCATTCAATTAAGCGGTAGTTAATTAGTTTAGACGGTCTCCCAGCGTGTACTATAGACGTGTGAATGACGTGGGGGGGGAGGGGAGTGTTAACGCTCTACTCGCTACAGCTGTGAGGCTTGCTACTGGCTATGTGTGGCGGGGGGGGGGGGTCAATAAATGACGTCATATCCTGGAGTTGTAGACGCTTGTGGCGGGAGGGGACGAATATCCTTCGTCACAATTTTGCATTTTGGCATAATTTTTTAATTACTTTCTCGTATATACGAAGTATAGAGAAAGTATTGTAATCGTGCACAAAAATCACTTGAAATTTTAACAATTTTCACCGTATTACACCTCAGTCCTTCATCACATCCGAAGTATAGAGGACTTATTTTAATCGGGCAAAAATTATCAATCCAGATGTATCAAAATTAAGAGGTTTTGTGTGTAATCCAGTCTGAAAAACTGGGCTTTGCAACTCTGTCCGTATGTCTGTGTGTGTGTGTGTCTGTGTGTCTGTCCGTGTGTAAACACGATTACTTGAGTACCGTTACAGCTAGGTTGATGAAATTTCATATATAAGTAGTTTATCAAAATCGTAGATCCGTATCAACTTTTGAGCGATTTCCGAGAACCGGAAGTGGTACTTTTTCTACTTTGAATTTTTAAAAAGCCTATAACTTGAGTATTATTTCACATAGATAAATGAAATTTCACACATAAGTTAAAGATCTAATTCTCTACCTTCTGTTAAATTTTGAGTAATTTCCATTGACCGGAAGTAGTAATTTACGCTACTTCCGATTTCTCAAAAAACTAATGTAAATTTTTAAAGTACTAATAATATTGCGCACTATTAAACACTCTTTTATTTAGCGTTCACTTGGTGTGCAATTCATTTGTCTACGAGATTTTATTCTATTTTTAAAACTTTAAGTATTTAAAATTGATTAAAAATCATGTCTATAGCCCGAGTTCCCATCCCCTGTTGCTTTTTATAAGAATATTCGAGAAAGTTTAGGGGAGATCACTCCCGGTTTATTTAAAGCTGTTTGTAGCAGCTTTAATAAAGAAAGAATCCTTTGTTATAACACAAATTGATCATTGAAGAAAATGTCAATATTTTAAATAGTATTGAGTTCTACTTTTGGTAAAAATCAGCTGAGCTAGCCAAGTATTTGAAACTTCAAAAGGAGAAAGAAATTGGAGGAAGGTTGAACAATAGTGTCGCTTCAGTTAGAGTGACTAAATTGTACACATAAGCATCTTCAAATTCGTAGTTTACTCTCACCTTTGAAGCGATTTCTGGTAACCGGAAGTGTTAGTTACTCTACTTCCGGTTTCTCAAAAGCGGATAACTAGAGCACCGTTTCAGTTAGGTGGACGGAATTTGACACATAAGTAAAAGATTGTATGTACAGTTTTCTTTTAACTTTTAAACGAACTCCTGTAACCGGACATGGTACTTAATTCAATTTTTTGAGGGGGAGGGGGGACCACGATGACTTGTACCGTTTCAGGTAAACGATATTTCTTAAGTAAGAATAAGATGATATTCTTAAATTACTTTTTTTGAGTGACACTCGATATACCTAAGTGATACTTTCGTCTCTTTATGTTTTCTTAAACCGAACGGTTTTGCCACAAACTTCTTTATTTCTATTATCCGGTTCCATATTGTTATGTAAAAATATACGAGAAAGTTAAGCGGAAATCACTCCCGCTTTATTTGTTGTTGTTTTCCTCTAATTCGTAATTTTCATTTCTTCAAGAAAATTATCAGAAAAATGTTGATGGATTTTTACAGCTCCCTATCATCGCAAGATTTCAACAGTTCCTTATCACTGAGAGATTTCAAACACTAAAACAGCTAATTGCTCCCCTACCCCTACAAGGTAGGTGCCCGAGGGAGGGGGGCGCTAAAAATCTGGGTTATCAGCTTCAGCCAGACGTAAAACCATCTTGTTTTAAAACCCGAGATATTGTCCTGGCATCTCGCACGCCGTCTTATCGCTGGGGCAACCGGTGAGACGGAATAAAAGAGTTGGTTCTCTTTTTCTTCGTGATAATCCTCGATAGACTGAGACAATTTCAATGTCTTTAAACTGTCAGACGAGATGAAGCAATTAATTAGGCGACCTTGGCGTATTAAATAAGTTTTATCAGCGTCACTACCAGCCGTCTTTACACGCCCCGATTACAGCTAGGTACTTTATAGAGCTGAGTTGGCTCATACCCCATATGAAATCGAAATACCAAAGTAGATACAATAACTGAAGATATTTATTTATTTTATTTTCGAGGCTGGTACTTGTACTTTGTTCTATAAATGCAATAAAGGCTAAAAATAAAGGGTGATTTAACACCAAAATCAATCAATAGTCGTAGTAACTTTCCCGGGAGACTCGGGTGTAATCAGCTTTATCAAGTAAGTGAACGGGAAAATCCGTTTCTGGGCGACCTTGATTCTTTGGATTCAAACTTTGACCTTTGTGTGGTAGACACGTGGGTACTTTTGTTGACACTGTGAGGTCTTTTGAGTGAAGTAGACGTTATGTCTATAGATGGTGTAATCACTATGGATGGTGTAATGTATATGGATGGTGTAATGTCTATAGATGGTGTAATGTCTATAGATGGTGTAATGTCTATAGATGGTGTAATGTCTATAGATGGTGTAATGTCTATAGATGGTGTAATGTTTATAGATGGTGTAATGTCTATAGATGGTGTAATGTCTATAGATGGTGTAATGTTTATAGATGGTGTAATGTCTATAGATGGTGTAATGTCTATAGATGATGTAATTAGATGGTGTAATGTCTATAGATGACGTTATGTCTATAGATGGTGTAATGTGTATAGATGGTGTAATGTCTATAGATGGTGTAATGTTTATAGATGGTGTAATGTCTATAGATGATGTAATGTCTATAGATGGTGTAATCACTATGGATGGTGTAATGTCTATAGATGGTGTAATGTCTATAGATGGTGTAATCACTATGGATGGTGTAATGTCTATAGATGGTGTAATGTCTATAGATGGTGTAATGTCTATAGATGGTGTAATGTCTATAGATGGTGTAATGTCTATAGATGGTGTAATGTCTATAGATGATGTAATGTCTATAGATGGTATAATGTCTATAGATGGTGTAATGTCTATAGATGGTGTAATGTCTATAGATGGTGTAATGTCTATAGATGACGTTATGTATATAGATGGTGTAATGTCTATAGATGACGTTATGTATATAGATGGTGTAATGTCTATAGATGACGTTATGTATATAGATGGTATAATGTCTATAGATGACGTTATGTCTATAGATGATGTAATGTCTATAGATAATGTAATGTCTATCGATGGTTTAATGTTTATAGATGATGTAATGTCTATAGATGGTGTAATGTCTATAGATGATGTAATGTCTATAGATGATGTAATGTCTATAAATGGTGTAATGTCTATAGATGATGTAATGTCTATAGATGGTGTAATCTCTATGGATGGTGTAATGTCTATAGATGGTATAATGTCTATAGATGGTGTAGTGTCTATAGATGATGTAATGTCTATAAATGACGTTATGTCTATAGATGGTATAATGTCTATAGATGGTGTAATGTCTATAGATGGTGTAATGTCTATAGATGGTGTAATGTCTATAGATGGTATAATGTCTATAGATGTTGTAATGTCTATAGATGATGTAATGTCTATAGATGGTGTAATGTCTATAGATGATGTAATCTCTATGGATGGTGTAATGTCTATAGATGGTATAATGTCTATAGATGGTGTAATGTCTATAGATGATGTAATGTCTATAAATGACGTTATGTCTATAGATGGTATAATGTCTATAGATGATGTAATGTCTATAGATGATGTAATGTCTATAGATGATGTAATGTCTATAGATGATGTAATGTCTATAGATGATGTAATGTCTATAGATGATGTAATGTCTATAGATGGTGTAATGTCTATAGATGATGTAATGTCTATAGATGATGTAATGTCTATAGAAGATGTAATTAGATGATGTAATGTCTATAGATGATGTAATGTCTATAGATGGTGTAATGTCTATAGATGGTGTAATGTCTATAGATGGTGTAATATCTATAGATGATGTAATGTCTATAGATGATGTAATGTCTATAGATGGTGTAATGTCTATACATGATGTAATGTCTATAGATGATGTAATGTCTATAGAAGATGTAATTAGATGATGTAATGTCTATAGATGATGTAATGTCTATAGATGGTGTAATGTCTATAGAAGATGTAATGTCTATAGATGATGTAATGTCTATAGGTGGTGTAATATCTATTGAAGATGTAATTAGATGATGTAATGTCTATAGATGATGTAATGTCTATAGATGGTGTAATGTCTATAGATGGTGTAATGTCTATAGATGGTGTAATGTCTATAGAAGATGTAATTAGATGATGTAATGTCTATAGATGGTGTAATGTCTATAGATGGTGTAATGTCTATAGGTGGTGTAATATCTATTGAAGATGTAATTAGATGATGTAATGTCTATAGATGATGTAATGTCTATAGATGGTGTAATGTCTATAGATGGTGTAATGTCTATAGATGGTGTAATGTCTATAGAAGATGTAATTAGATGATGTAATGTCTATAGATGGTGTAATGTCTATAGATGGTGTAATGTCTATAGATGATGTAATGTCTATAGATGATGTAATGTCTATAGATGATGTAATGTCTATAGATGATGTAATGTCTATAGATGGTGTAATGTCTATAGATGGTGTAATGTCTATAGATGGTGTAATGTCTATAGAAGATGTAATTAGATGATGTAATGTCTATAGATGGTGTAATGTCTAGAGAAGATGTAAAGTCTGTAGATGGTGTAATGTCTATATAGAATATATAATGTCTTCCTGTGTATATATGTAATGGATAGGAGGATAGAGTTTCTATTGATGGATAGGACATTTACACAATTAATAGCCTTAAAATATTTTTTAAGTCAATAAAGACACAAATATCTGCGTGAAACGGGTTTCTTTTAAGTTGAATTAAACTTCATGAACGAATAGCTTAAAACATAAAAGTGTCGTGATGTTTTTAGTTGGATGTTCTCTTACGGGAATTGTTCGTTTTTAGTCTGCTTTAAATTTGATGAATTTTTATAACAAAAACATGTTTTTTTGTTGTTTTTTTTTTTTTTTTGTGGAGTTTGTTTAAATTCTTTACCCCGTTTGGTCAAAGACAGACGTTTTGTAACGACCCCCCCCCCCCCACCAGGACACTGGTCTGTCTATGAACCAGCGCATCCAGACACTAGTCTGTCTATAAACCAGTACACCCAGACACTAGTCTGGAAACCAGTGGACTGAAACCACTAAGTGGGCGGCGTCCATTCACCGTAATTTAATAGACAGCAAACTTCCGGACTGTACAATAATGTGATTTTTCTATTGGCCGTCCAATGATGTGATTTTTCTTTTGAAAGTCCAATAATGCTGTGTTTGTACCGTCCAAATATATGTTACAGTCGTCGAAACAAATTTCATCAAGCCGAACCCTACCCTTCACCAACCGAACCCAACCTTACCGAACCCAACCTTTCACCAACCGAACCCAACCTTACCGAGCCCAACCTTTCACCAAACGAACCCAACCTTTCACCAACCGAACCCAACCTTACTGAACCCAACCTTACCGAACCCAACCCTTCACCAACCGAACCCAACCTTTCACCAAACGAACCCAACCTTTCACCAACCGAACCAAACCTTACCAAACCCAACCTTTCACCAACCGAACCCAACCTTACCGAACCCAACCTTTCACCAAACGAACTCAACCTTTCACCAACTGAACCCAACCTTTCACCAGCCGAACCCAACCTTACCGAACCCAACCTTTCACCAACCGAACCCAACCTTACCGAGCCCAACCTTTCACCAAACGAACCCAACCTTTCACCAACCGAACCCAACCTTACTGAACCCAACCTTACCGAACCCAACCCTTCACCAACCGAACCCAACCTTTCACCAAACGAACCCAACCTTTCACCAACCGAACCCAACCTTACTTAACCCAACCTTACCGAACCCAACCCTTCACCAACCGAACCCAACCTTTCACCAAACGAACCCAACCTTTCACCAACCGAACCAAACCTTACCGAACCCAACCTTTCACCAACCGAACCCAACCTTACCGAACCCAACCTTTCACCAAACGAACTCAACCTTTCACCAACTGAACCCAACCTTTCACCAGCCGAACCCAACCTTACCGAACCCAACCTTTCACCAACCGAACCCAACCTTACCGAGCCCAACCTTTCACCAAACGAACCCAACCTTTCACCAACCGAACCCAACCTTACTGAACCCAACCTTACCGAACCCAACCCTTCACCAACCGAACCCAACCTTTCACCAAACGAACCCAACCTTTCACCAACCGAACCCAACCTTACTTAACCCAACCTTACCGAACCCAACCCTTCACCAACCGAACCCAACCTTTCACCAAACGAACCCAACCTTTGACCAACCGAACCAAACCTTACCGAACCCAACCTTTCACCAACCGAACCCAACCTTACCGAACCCAACCTTTCACCAAACGAACTCAACCTTTCACCAACTGAACCCAACCTTTCACCAGCCGAACCCAACCTTACCGAACCCAACCTTTCACCAACCGAACCCAACCTTACCGAACCCAACCTTTCACCAAACGAACTCAACCTTTCACCAACTGAACCCAACCTTTCACCAGCCGAACCCAACCTTACCGAACCCAACCTTTTACCAACCGAACCCAACCTTACCGAACCCAACCTTTCACCAAACGAACTCAACCTTTCACCAACTGAACCCAACCTTTCACCAGCCGAACCCAACCTTACCGAACCCAACCTTACCGAACCACCATTCGAGGCCCGTCAAGCCATCGCCTGCCTGTACCAACTACACCAATTACCAGACACTGTCGGCTGGAGAAAATGTTGAACTTTCGGGGCTTCTCAATCAAATCTGGCGCCTCATCGGGATGGTGATGTTAACAAATCGGGCGCGACATCGGGATGTTGAGATGTTAACAAATCTGGCGCGACATCGGGATGTTGAGCTGTTAAATCTATAGTGGTATCTGAATGATGATGTTAACATATCTGTAGTGATATCTGGATGAAAATGTTAACAAATCTGATTTTTTTTTCTCAAGAGTTTGTGTCCTTAGCCCAAAACTTGTGAAATCACCAAAATGTATGTAACGAGGTAGTGGAGTTTAGTTCTCGAGTCAGTGGGGTTAAGTTCACCCACACAAAGTCTAGATTCTATGTGGGTATCTGACTAGTCTGAGTTCACCCACACAAAGTGGGTACCTGTCCATATTCTAAGTTCACCCACACGAAGTGGGTACCTGTCGGTTTCGGCAAATGAACTCCTGTTTGCACTGCTTCACAGTTAAATAGGGGGAAAAACAGATTCCATGCTGTAAAGCTGCTCCAAGCATCTGAGCGAGATATATAACTGGGGTATATAGTGAGGGAATGATATCTCCTACTGTACATGGACACTAAAGATCTGAGCCAGATCTATAACTAGGGTCTAGGGCCACAGAATGAGATCCCCTGCTGTACAGTGACACCAAGCATCTGAGCCAGATCTATAACTAGGGTCTAGGGCCACAGAATGAGATCCCCTGCTGTACAGTGACACCAAGCATCTGAGCCAGATCTATAACTAGGGTCTAGGGTCACAGAATGAGATTCCCTTCTGTACACCGGCACCACGGATGAGATCTATAACTGGGGTCTAGGGTCACAGAATGAGATCTATAACTAGGGTCTAGGGTCACAGAATGAGATCCCCTGCTGTGAAGATCTGTGCGAGATCTGACAACTTTAGAGCCGGCAATTCTCTGCTCATCATGCAGCCATACAAATGGAAATAGAAGACTGTGTGGGGGCTATTACCCACCAGCCAGGGGCTGACACATTTTTTGCTACCTACAGACCGGTTAAACATGGCGGATATGCAGCTGGACATGGCCCGGGGGACGAATCGTTTGGGTAATGTCTTCATTAACGTCCCCGGCTCCCTGGGGGGTGGGGATATTCGGCCACCTCTCTGTCCTCTTGAGTCTGTAACATTGCTGCAATATCTCGCCTACTTTTACACTTAACGAAATGTCTACCTGAACGGCCAATATTTCACCACCTCCTCAGTACCTATCTACTCGAGCTATCGCCCTACCACATCCTACACATTTCACCATCTCTATTTCCATTAATTCAATCTAGTCATCAGCTAAGATTTGAATAAAGATCTAAGTGTAATCCCCCCACACACTGAATTTTTAGACTGAACCAGAAATAGGTTATGATGTTAGAAGTCAACCCTCTAAGATTCTTAGTATGTGATAGTGATAGTGTGTAGCCTTTCTTTATGAGCCACCCCCAACGAAAACATACATGCTAGATCTATATAGAAAATAAATACTTTAAACAGTGACCCCCCCCCCTCCACCTAAAGTTTCAAGTGCCCCATCCCCCGGAGAAAAGTGTCTGAAAGAAACTGCTTGTATGTCCAACCAGCAAGAGAAAAATGTGTTAATGTGTGTGCGAAGTGCATGAAACACCAATGAAATATTTACATCCGTTTCTCTCAGGATAAAACTGTAGCGCGCGCAGGAAGAGCTTACATTAATGGCCATGTTGTCACGTGACCAATCCATCCAATGGTCTTAAGGGAGCGAGCATTAAATATACGGGAGTTGAAATGTATGAATGCTGCATGCGTGTGCATGTAATTATAAAATGTGTGCGCCTCTAAACAGAGTGCACCCTCCCTTAAAGTGAGCAAACAGGTCAGAACCCAATAAATCTGTCCAAGCTTATAACCCCCCCCCCCCCCCCCAGATCAACAAAAAAGATCACGGACACAATCTCACCATCGACAGTGAGGCTAACATAAAAAAAAACCATGAAAACAAATCGTGAGATGATCCATTGCAAAACATTTTTTATTACAAGTTGATGTATGACAGACTAATCATGTACATAAATAGTCATAAATAAGCATAAAATACCATTATAATTAACGACACCAGTTGATAGAGTACAAGCCACACACAGACAGACAGACTGACACCACTGCCCCAACCCACTGTGAACACCACACAGGTGGGCAGACGTGTACTGAGACCGTAACAACAGCAGAAGACTAGCTGGCACCTCTGATACAATCAGATAAATGACTTTAAAAAAATCAATGGATAAAAAAATGTAAGGTAATCCCAGACTCCAATAAAACCAAAATAAATTTTAAAAGTCCAAAAAACTAACAACAACAGACCCACGGTATAATTGTTTTAAAATTATATTGCAAATAAAATAAGCAATCATTATTTTTACCAACATATTAAATTGTTAAAGATGGTCGTTTCCTCTCTCTTCTGCCTAGCAAGTTGTAGGGGAGGTAACTAGCAAGATTATAGTCACACGTGACCATATTTTGCTGGGATGTTAGACTTTCATCAATGACAAAATTTCAGTGGATTCTGTTAATCAGGTCCCCAGTATCCATAGCAACCCGATATTTTACAAAAACATGTATGCATACATAGTAAACAGCTGCAGTGGTTGACATCAACATATAAGGCAGAAACATACACAAACAAGTAAAAGTTTGTATGTTAAAATTGTGGGACTACAACAGGAATTCACCATCAGAACATTCGAAGACAAAAATATCATGAAAAGAATCACAAAAAAACCAATCACTTGAAGTGTTGACAATATTCACTCACCATAATTTTGGACACAAAAGTTTGATCAACCAATCACTTGAAGTGTTGACAATATTCACTCACCACAATTTTGGACACAAAAGTTTGATCAACCAATCACTTGAAGTGTTGAAAATATTCACTCACCACAATTTTGGACACAAAAGTTTGATCAACCAATCACAAACAAGACAAGGAATGTAGTTTCGATTCAAAAATCATTGCACAGTTTACATGAAAACAATTTTCTAAAATAGAAAGCAGCATTTAAATATAATGGATTTTTTTTTATATTAATTAAAATGTAGCAGTCAGCAAATGTAGCAATAAATCAATAAGAGAAGATAGCAGCAGTTTATGTGTCACATGGGTTTGTATGTCATGTAGGTTTGTATGTCACATGGGCTTGAATGTCATGTAGTTTTGTATGTCACATGGGCTTGAATGTCATGTAGTTTTGTATGTCACATGGGCTTGGATGTCATGTAGGTTTGTATGTCACATGGGCTTGGATGTCATGTAGGTTTGTAAGTCATGTAGGTTTGTATGTCACGTGAGTTTGTATGTCATATGGGTTAGATATTTGTCCATCTGAACTCAATGCTGTGGGGTATATAAAATGTCAAAAATTGACATTAAAGTATGCCATTAACTGATGTCTGTTGTGTGACACTACTATATCACCATCCACAAACTAACTCTATAATCTATATTACCATCCACAAACTCTATAATCTAAACATCAGCTATGTCACACCAGCAGATAGTCCAGATAAAACTATTGATACTTCAGCTAGCTAGCACCAGGGATAGGTTTCATTAATTGGTCACTAGTAAGTGACATGTGTTCACTTGGATGTTAGTCATAAGTAAATGGCAAGTATTTAGTTTGATGTCAACAATTAAATGACATGACATTGTGTTAATGTCAACAATCAAATGACATGACAGTGTGTTAATGTAAAGAAAGCTGCACAAGGAAGAAGATTTTAAACCATCCGTTACACGCTGGACAGTTTGTCCTAAAAGTCAAGAATCAGGAGCATGAGACAAATGATCAAATCACAAATCTGACATCCAACAAAATAAGTTATAAAGGCAGATCAGATCTTTTGATATGTCAACAATACAAGTTCTAGAGCATTCTTTGGTTCAGGGTTCATTATGTCATGTTTCACTAGCTCATAACATCAGGTTAACAATAAAATAACCTTAAGGTTTGGATACATAAGTCATACTGAATCTCACTCTGTCATCAACATACAATACATAGTCCATCTATGTACCAGACATGTGAGTCACCAGCATTAACCAGAGTTGCTGCGTCAGTCCTCAGCACTTACTGCACCAACAGTCCCCAGCATAAGTTACTGCACCAACAGTCCCCAGCCGTTGTCCCCAGCAGCTACTGCAGCTGATTGAGAGTGTAGGATGTAGAGCAGCTGAGCTCCAGGAAGAAAGGTCCCTCATTGCCAGCCTGGAAGGTGCAGGGACGGATGTTGTAGACACCCCCGGGGATGTTGGACAGCTGCAGCACGCAGTACCCAGGCCTGAAGTCACCTGACGTGACACGCTTGAATGCACCAGCTGCGTTGCTGACATTTTCACTGACACACGTCACCTCAAAGCCCACACTGTATTGTCTGGATGGATGAAAAAATCACAGGTATCAACATCAGACCACCAGAACATCACAGATATCAACATAACACCAGCAGAACATCACAGATATCAACATCAGACAAGCAGAACATCACAGGTATCAACATCAGACCACCAGTACATCACAGGTATCAACATCAGACCACCAGTACATCACAGGTATCAACATCAGACAAGCAGAACATCACAGATATCAACATCAGACCACCAGAACATCACAGATATCAACATAACACTAGCATAATGTCACAGATAGAAAAACACCATCAACCATTACACCAATGGAACATCAGACACAAAATCTAGATCTAGAAACACCACTATATCAGTAACTGTAGAGACATTACAATGTTAAAATACCATCAACACCTAAGAATATCAACAAAGAGAAGTTAACTGTAATCAAGTCTTACTTTGGTCCCAGCAGTTCTATCATAAGATGGTTGTCCACAGTTGTGTTGTCTATCTGCACCTGATACAGGGGGTTGTTGGTGTAGGTTGTGGGGTTGTTGGCGCATCCACCAGCTGTTTTACCCTTCCAATGGCCAGTCACCTGAGCAGAACAAATCCTCTTCAACAAACACATACATTTCAATCACTCACAACTTCCCTCTCTCTAGCACGGCTCAAGCTTTTTAGACATTAGCCAGCCAGACATGAACAGGGTTAATCATCAATGATTTCTTTCACCCATATTACCAGCCACCACATGTGAGTCTCCACCAGGTTTTGCCCCCCCCCCCCACCCCACCCCCCCCCCCCCACCCCATTACTGCTTTAGACATGAGAGAGAGTTCAATCAGGGGTTGACCTACTGTCTCGAGCTTGACTTTCAGGTTTGCAAGCATGCATTCTATCCAAGCCATCCCCAAAACAAGAACTAAAACTATATTTACTAAAGCTGTGTCTTGACAGTAATAATTCAACTGGTTCCATACTAAAAATGTCTAGTCCTATTGTCGTGTCTGTCTATGATGTATGTCTAAGAAGATTGTAAGCACCAACCTTTTTGTCAAACTGTTTTTTGTAGGGGTCAGGGAACCTTGTCAGTGAGAACTCACACGTGCTGTAAACACGCAGTGTGTAGTGTGTTGTGTTGTTTTTCTCGTACTGAGAGATGACCAGTGTGTAGGGATCCCTTGTGGCCCCTTCCACCAGCTTACACAGGTAATGGGGGCTGTTGATCCTGACCCCGTCTTTGTAGGGGGGTGGGTCATCTACAGAAACATAACATTTTAGGTGGGTCATATACAGACATAACATTTAAACCTTTAAATGTTAACCAACAAAATTGAAGACAAGATGAATCCTATAATAAAAGTTGAGCAGTAGTTGTAAAATGGATGAAGTCATGTAGGTAAAAAATTGACCAGTCAACTTACATGGATAAAAGACTTTCTTCCCTCCATTCTTGTACACAAGCACTGTGATAAACTCTCGGTTGTCAGCAAAGTCAGCCTGAAATATAAATACATAGGCTGTCTTAGGAAGGTCTATTGAAACATAGGCGGTCTTGGGAAGGTCTATTGTTTACCTTGTCAGTGATGTGTCTAGTCAACATTTACCTTGTCTGTGTTGTGTCTAGTCCTCATTTACCTTGTCCGTGATGTGTCTAGTCAACATTTACCTTGTCAGTGATGTGTCTAGTCAACATTTACCTTGTCTATGATGTGTCTGGTCAACATTTACCTTGTCAGTGATGTGTCTAGTCAACATTTACCTTGTCCGTGATGTGTCTAGTCAACATTTACCTTGTCCGTGGTGTGCCTAGTCAACATTTACCTTGTCCATGGTGTGTCTAGTCGACATTTACCTTGTCCGTGATGTGTCTAGTCAACATTTACCTTGTCTATGATGTGTCTGGTCAACATTTACCTTGTCCGTGATGTGTCTAGTCAACATTTACCTTGTCCGTGATGTGTCTAGTCAACATTTACCTTGTCTATGATGTGTCTGGTCAACATTTACCTTGTCTGTGATGTGTCTAGTCAACATTTACCTTGTCCTTGATGTGTCTAATCAACATTTACCTTGTCTGTGATGTGTCTAGTCACCATTTACCTTGCCTGTGATGTGTCTAGTCACCATTTACCTTGCCCGCGATGTGTCTAATCAACATTTACCTTGTCTGTGATGTGTCTAGTCAACATTTACCTTGTCAGTGATGTGTCTGGTCAACATTTACCTTGTCCGTGATGTGTCTAGTCAGCATTTACCTGGTCCGTGATGTGTCTGGTCAAGATTTACCTTGTCTGTGATGTGTCTAGTCAACATTTACCTTGTCCGTGATGTGTCAACATTTACCTTGTCAGTGATGTGTCTAGTCAACATTTACCTTGTCCGTGATGTGTCTAGTCAACAACACCCACACAGCCGCCCCTGCTTGGTTGCCTTTAACTTCCAGCCGATACTGTGGGTTGTCACTTATGTTGTAGGTGTCTCTCTTAGGACCTTCTTTAGCAGACCAGGTGCTAGATTTGGAAAGTTGAAACAATGGCAACAAATTCACTTGAAGAAAAGAATATTGTATGATGCGTATTAGAAAAAAATAATTTAAGATAGTTAAGACCTTAATGTAACTTTTAAAAAACATATGAAATAAGAGACCTCAGTGAACCAAAGTTCATGAACTTACTGGTGCATGCAGGTTGTGTATGTGAACAGCTCTGGGTTCCAGTTGATGTAGAAGACATCAAAGAATTTACAGAGGGAGTCGTAGTCTATCCAGAACACACCTGATCAAAAAGGTTCAACATATCCAGTACACAAAAATGTAAAGTAAACAAATAAAAAACTAAACTTGATATTAACTTAACACTTATTTTTTATGAATAAATATTTAATACTATTTCAACCTGAATTCTGTTATATCAAGTCGCCTTACATTTTAAAATAGAAATTATTTGCGATTTTAAAGGGACTAAAATATAAATATGAATTGAACTAGAAATGTCCTCACCATTGTCAAACATTTGAGCACTCTTAGGATCATAGCTGAGAGCTTTCTGTAATTCAGGCGTCCAGTTGGTTGCGTCATTCTCAGAGTACTTTCCCTTCCATCGCAGGTGGTTCCATGGATTCTTTAGCATGAAAAGTCTGCGACCCTAAAATTGGAATTAATTGTTTGTTAATCATTCTAACCAACATAAAAGTCTTTCAATTACAAAAGTTTGTGTCAGAATTTTAATCTGATTAGAAGATTGTCTAGATCACAATGAGTTTAACATGAAAAAGTGTCTAGATTCAGCAGTTTCTCAAAGCAGGGGGGCGGGGTGCGGTCCGCAACATTTAGGGATGACACTATTCAGAACAATTATATAATTCTGTGAAAAAATTTTTTATCCAGATAAAATAAGAAAATAGCAGGGTAGAGGGGTGACACCAAATTGAAAATACAAAACTGTTGGTAGGGGGTAGGTGACATGGACAGTTACCACCAGGTGACACCCGACCTTATGATTGCCATTGTCTGGATTACAATGACAAATATAGGCACAGTGGTTCTCACCTTGTACTCCTTGATATCCAGCATGGCGTAGGCATGGGTGGGCACCAGCCCCGCTCGGTCAGCATCAGCCTCCGACAGCTCCCCTGTTGCCACGGTGACCAGACAGTGACCTTTGTGAAACCTGTCCAGCAGACGTTTAAATTCCTTGTCCTTGTTGAATTCTGCGGAACCTTCCCTGATGGCAACCCGCTCTGGAATCCATTCAGTCAGGGCATGGAGGTCAATGTTCTAAGATGTCAAGGTAAGAGAAGTGTTAGAAAATAATCAAATAAAGGGAAGTTACTTCAAATAAGGATAACTTTTAAAGTTCTTTTTTTTTATTTCACCAAGTAGACGATTAGAAATTGTTGACTTTCTTCAGGTACAGCATACTGAAAAATTGGATTTTGTTATTAAAAATTATGATTTTATCTAAAATAACTTGATATAAACTTGCAACAAATTCAACAGATAAACTTGTAACAAATTGAGAGAACAATAATATGTTCCTAAAAATGGTGTAGCAGAGAAATGTTACTTAACAACAGACCAGCAACTTACAGAGTTGGAGCCAGGAAAATCATAGCCTCCCATCACTTTCATATAGGCCTTCTCTAGTAGAGAGACCCACAGCTCATTTTTATTGTTGGAGAATGAACATAACAAATCTGCATACTTGGACAAGGGGAGGCAATCATCAATAATTACCTACAGAGAAAATAATTTTCAGAGAGTTATGAATCAATACATTCTTAAACCTGTAGCAAGAACTACAATATCAGAAGCTTTTAAAACAAAATATTTTTTTAAATTTGTAAAAAAATGTTTTGACCGAATATTCTAATCCCTTACTTTTCTCCACACACCGTTGAGATTAAGCTTGACCATATATTTTCCACAGGGATTATACACCGGTTCACCATTGCGATTTTGTGGGTAGATAATGCTGTAAGTAAACAAACTTTTTTTGCAGATTTCATCAAAACTCTTCCCCAATTAAATATAACCCTTTTAATCAACAGACAGAAAATTATTTAATATTATTTAAATTATTTTTTTCAGGTGTAAAAAAAAAATTCTAAGACTTACTTTGTTATGAGTTTTTTCCTAAACCGTTTCTCATATTGCGCACTAATGGCTAATGAAGCTACAAAACTACAATCAGAGACTACAGTCTGAAGAACAAAATAAAGTTTTTTGTGCGCTAATGGCTAATGATGCTACAAAACTACAATCAGAGACTACAGTCTGAAGAACAAAACAAAATAAATTTTTCTTTAGTAACCAAACAAGTTTACAAACAAGGAAAACACTATATATTTTTAAAATTTTAAGATAGGAATTTGTATAATACTGCTATACTGTGTATGTATACTGGCAAGAATGAGAGAAATGTTGAAAACCTGTCGTATACTGAAACTTGATATTGCGTAGATTATTTTTGGTTCATCACAGAATGCTTCTGGCCTGGCCCACTTTTCAAACTGTTGTTTTTGTTTTGGTGAGAGTATAAGTTTGCCATCCTTGTCACTGAGAATAAGATGTTAAGCACTGGATGTTTTCTTTATTTTAAACACAAGATCCGTGGTTCTTAACCTGGGTTTGATTGAACCCCGGGGTTTCGGTGAGTTAGTCTGAGGGGTTTGCTGGATTTTATCACTGCGGATGATAGAACTATTAGGAAGGTTTTGTTGAATGGGCCTATGAAACTGGTGGGGTTCGGTACTTCCCAAAAGGATAAGAACCACTGCTTTAGATATTATCAAATATATTTTAAATGAAGTATAAATCATAATGACTTAACATAAACATAATGAAATCAATATTCCAACTGACTTAAATTGTTCAGGGTAGGCAAATCTTTCTTTCTGGTCAACTGCCAGGAAAGGGACATATTCTCTGCCGTTAATTTTTGAGGTGTTTCTGGAAAAGTAAAAAAAATTGTAAAAGCCAATCCAAGAATTATGAGTAGGACAAGGAAGAGATTTTACACTCAATGGTAATGCATACGGACAGTGATTACAGTAAAACTGCTACACAAATGTATAAGCTTGATAAGCCAGCAATTACCGTAAAATATTTACAGTAATGTAAACGCTTGATAAGCCAGCAATTACCGTAAAATATTTACAGTAATGTAAACGCTTGATAAGCCAGCAATTACCGTAAAATATTTACAGTAATGTATAAGCTTGAATAGCCAGGAATTACGGTAAAATATTTACAGTAATGTATAAGCTCGATAAGCCACCAATTACGGTAAAATATTTACAGTAATGTATAAGCTTGATAAGCCAGCAATTACCGTAAAATATTTACAGTAATGTAAACGCTTGATAAGCCAGCAATTACCGTAAAATATTTAAAGTAATGTATAAGCTTGATAAGCCAGCAATTACCGTAAAATATTTACAATAATGTATAAGCTTGATAAGCCAGCAATTAGGGTAAAATATTTACGGTAATGTAAACGCTTGATAAGCCAGCAATTACCGTAAAACTGCTATTTCCTCCTTGGAGTATGAGCTGGGGCCAACATTGATGAGACCAGACTTTCCACTGGATGCTGGGAGTGTGGTGTTAATTTTTGGCTGGACTGCCGCAGATGACAGGAGTTTATTGGATGAGTTGTCATCATCGTCACCATCTAGGAAAGCTCCAAATCCCAGGGGTGGGACTGCCTTACCTTTAGGAGTTAAACAGAAGGATGGTTAATGAAAAGTTCAATCAGTTCGTCAAGTACACTAGCAATAACATTTTTTGACAGAAAAACTGAACTTTCTAAGAGGAAACTGCTGACAAGTTACAGGTGAAAAAAGCAGAAACTTACCTGTTAAAGTCCTGATGACAGGGGACAGAAGCAGAGGTTCAAACCTACCTGTTAAAGTCTTGATGACAGGTGACAGAGGTTCAAACCTACCTGTTAAAGTCTTGATGACAGGTGACAGAGGTTCAAACCTACCTGTTAAAGTCTTGATGACAGGTGACAGAAGCAGAGGTTCAAACCTACCTGTTAAAGTCTTGATGACAGGTGACACAGACAGAAGCAGAGGTTCAAACCTACCTGTTAAAGTCTTGATGACAGGTGACAGAGGTTCAAACCTACCTGTTAAAGTCTTGATGACAGGTGACAGAAGCAGAGGTTCAAACCTACCTGTTAAAGTCTTGATGACAGGTGACAGAAGCAGAGGTTCAAACCTACCTGTTAAAGTCTTGATGACAGGTGACACAGACAGAAGCAGAGGTTCAAACCTACCTGTTAAAGTCTTGATGACAGGTGACAGAGGTTCAAACCTACCTGTTAAAAGCATGATGACAGGTGACAGAGGTTCAAACCTACCTGTTAAAGTCCTGACAACAGATCCAGGAGAAGGCAAGTTTGTTTGAACATTTTTGCTGCCCCTTTTCTTTAGAGCTTCTGCTCTGGAAAATAAAATTGACTACGTAGACATTGATGAAAACTATATCCCACAATACCCACTGTGTTAAAAGTTAGACATTGATGAAGAAAAATTAACTATTGAAGCAAAAACCAACCATCTAATACCTGTCTAATGCCTGGGTTGCCATCTTCACAACCCCTTCTTTTACTTTAGGATCAGGATTGCCATCTCTCTGCCAAGCATAAGACGTTTATAAAGTCAAGTATATGAGTAACAGTTGTAAAATAGCTGTTTGTTTTAGATATTTTATATCTCTGAAGTAGTTGTTTAAACTGCTAAAATGAATTTATAGCATTTAAATAAATATCCAATTTTGTGAGATACAGCAGCCAGCTTTTTTTTTATACTTACAACTTTTAAACATAAAGATATAGCCTCAGAGTAAAGATCAATAGCTTCTTCCACATTGTTTTGTTCATCTTCTTTCAATGCTTCTGTTAGCAAAAACTTGGCTTTCTCCAAGTTTAACTACAAAAGAGAAATTTTTAAATATTTTTTTAATGCTTAGAATTATTTACATATTTAATTAACGATCATTATTCTAATGTTAGTTGCTATACATTTAAATTCAAACTTTTTTTAAGATTGTATAATATTATGTGGCTATATAGTAAAAAATCAATAGTAAATACCACTACAGGTAACAAACTAATGATGTTGATTAAAAATAAAGACCTGTTGCTCTGTTTTATGATGCTCTGGTGAAACTGTTCGTGTTGATCGCACTAAATAAAGAAGCGATATGGGGAAATAGATATCAGAATTTATAACAATTTATATGCTTGAAAATGAATACTTTCTTCACTTATAACATTGTACACACACAAGAAAGAGAAACACTTACAAGCATTTTTTAATGTGTCAGCTCTATTCATATATTCACTAGCTTTTTCCAGGATGTTGGGAACTTTTGAACCAGCATCAGCAGCTGCTAGTAATGTCTGGGCTGCCTCCTGATAAACAAAAAAAAAGACCACTAAATAAACGTACAAATAAAAAAATTTTGAATTCTTCAATAAAATAAAAGTATTTTATGTAGGCCTAAACACTGAAGTATGAAAAGAAGTATTTTAAAAAGAACTTAAAACATAATCTCATTAACTTACTATGAACTTATGTCTTACAATTACAAGAAGTCTAATGTAATATATAATATTCAATTATTTATTTTAAAATAAAATATAAGAGCAAAGTATGGAATGATAATATTATTAGACATAGCCTATAATTTAAGATTACTAAACCTACTGTATAATAAAAGGCAGCCAGTTCAAAATGCTGTGCAGCGTCATGCTCCACAGCCTGACGAGCTAAATTGAATCCTTCACTCTGTAGCACTGTAGGGTCAGCTCCATGGTAACCAGAAGATGGATCATCCATTTTAAGCTGAATGTTATTTACTTAATTCTACCATCAGTGCCAATACGATCAGCACACTGTTTGTTTGTTGACAGAGTGGGATTTCGTTCTGTAAGGGATTAGAAGGGACAATTCTAAATTTAAAGGTGTGTGGTAGTTAGAATCTAGATCTAGATCTCAGGATCTGTCTAAGACCTAGTCCGAACTAGTCTAGCTAGATCTAGATCTAGACGTCTAGTAGCTAGGCTGGTTAGAGTTAGTTATCTAGTATCTAGATCTGGGATATTCCTGAACAATCTATTAATCATTCATTAATGATTAATCTATTATTAGTATTACTATTAGTAGTATTAGTATTATTTAATTTTATCAATATTTTATCTTGATCTAGTCTAGATTCTAGATTAGATCTAGAATCTAGATCTAGAATTCTAGAAGAAGTGTTACTGTTTGTTTGTTAGTATTAGAGTATAATTAGAGTGTACTGTAGAAAAACACTGTAGATTGTAATGTAGATCTATTCTAGATTCTATATCTAGATTCTAGATTAGATTCTAGATCTCTAGTGCTGAAGTCTTACCTGAGTGAGCCTGAAACTGCAAGTTAGTCGTAAGAGTCGTAAGTAAAGTCAAAGTGTAATTTTCCTAAATTAAATGTATGCCCCGGTATTTAGTTCTAGATCTGTATTAGTTATTTAATCTAGAAGTTGATCTACACTTAGATTAAGATCTGCTTTAATTATAAATAAATTATATGTAGGGCCTATATCTAAAGCTAGAATCTAGAATCTAGATCTAGATCTAGATCCTGGAGTCTAGACTGTTTTGTTTCTAAATATTTTGCTAAATCTTAAAAATTTCAACCCGGAACCTCCACTTCTTCAGAGAAATCTTTACGGCTACTTTCAAAACATGGCTCGGTTAAAATATAGAAAACAAATTTTCGATGATTTTTTTATAAATAAAAATTTAAAAACCTAGGCTAGGATCTAGATCTAGTAGGCAGTAGCGTAGCGAGGGGGGGGGGGGGGGGGGGGGGGGGGGGGGGCGGGGGGGGGGGACACATGTCCCCGGGCGCCGACCTTAGGGGGGGCGCCAAATTGAAAGTTTGAGGGGGGGGGGTGCAAATGAAAAGTTCGAGGGGGGGGGGGGTTGCAAATCGAAAATTTGCTCTCGAGGGGGCGCCAAATTGGAAGTATGTCCCCGGGCGCCGGGAAGGGTCGCTACGCCTCTGCTAGTAGGCTCCAGCAACAAGCTCATATGACATTAAGAGTGTAGAGTTTAGAATGATATAGACTAGTAGCCACCGTCGGTCTTTTGCCGTAGCATTACAAAAGCCTGAAAGTCTGACAAATATTTTAAGAGAGTTTCATTAATGCGTTACCAATCTAAGACTTGTGAAATTGTTTTCTAAAACTGAGTAATTTAAATGTAAACAATGCCGGCGCTATATTTCTTGGATCATATTATTTGTCGAGGCAAGTGTCTACCTACACTACCGCCCAGTACGCCCCACCCAGGGCGTGGCGTAAGAAAGCCTTGAGTGTACGCCAATCACTTTACGTAATAACACACTTCGGCGACCGCCCACGTGTCAACGACGCTCTCGGGAGCCGCAGGTTACTCTACCGCAGGGGCGCCGTGAACGACCCCTGGCTCGATTTAATCATCGAATGTCGTGTGCCACCGTGTCAATATTGTAGGGTGCTTCTTAAAACTAACGTAGGCGCCATAGTACTCTCGGGAAAACCCGGGGAGCTAAATCGCACCCTGCGGGGCGCAGGAGGACGTGCCTGGTTCGATTTAATGAGCAACTATAACAACCCATTGTATCCATAGCCTATCGCACTCTTTAAAGTAAACGTAGGCGTCATAGTGCTCGGGTGAGATCGGGACGTCAAATCTCCTCCTGTCGGGGCGCCGGCAGACGCGTCTGATTTGATATAGACAAAAAAAATTGTGTTGCCCATCGGGTCCTTAGTGTAAAGCCTTTTTTAAACGAAAGTAGACGCTATTGTGCTCACATGGAAGCCCGGGGCGCTTCGGGTCACACAGTCGCTGGGGCGCCGGCAGCTGCGCCTGTTGCAGTTTTACAGCTTAATATTATATAGTAGTAACCCTTACCCGCTATGCAGGACGCCCATTTAACGTATGCCAAGTTCTAAGATAGTCGCTTTGGAACTCTGGGCACCATAACGTGTATTCGCACCCTCCCGGGCGTCGCCCAAAAGAAATTTTAATTTTATGGCCCCTCTCCCCCGAAAAGATGCCAAAAATTAAGAGTTCACGTGTCCATGTACTAAAACATGGCAACGCCTTTGTCTAGACTGACCATCTACAACACCAGAGTTGATGCAAGTAGTTAATCCATTAATTCGAAGTATGAACAAGCACTGACAATTTCGCCACTGTAGAGCAGGTACTCATCAATTAGGTTTCTTGTTTAATGAATCGGGTTTAATCCAGGTGGAAGTACAACAGCCATGTGGTGCCAACAGAATAGTCGTACTCAAACCCGTGCTGTACATGTCCTAAAACCGTGCTGTACATGTCCTAAAACCCGTGCTGTAATGTCCTAAAACCGTGCTGTACATGTCCTAAAACCCGTGCTGTACATGTCCTAAAACCTGTGCTGTACATGTCCTAAAACCTGTGCTGTACATGTCCTAAAACCCGTGCTGTACATGTCCTAAAACCCGTGCTGTACATGTCCTAAAACCGTGCTGTACATGTCCTAAAACCCGTGCTGTACATGTCCTAAAACCGTGCTGTACATGTCCTAAAACCTGTGCTGTACATGTCCTAAAACCCGTGCTGTACATGTCCTAAAACCCGTGCTGTACATGTCCTAAAACCGTGCTGTACATGTCCTAAAACCCGTGCTGTACATGTCCTAAAACCCGTGCTGTACATGTCCTAAAACCGTGCTGTACATGTCCTAAAACCGTGCTGTACATGTCCTAAAACCTAAAACCCGTGCTGTACATGTCCTAAAACCGTGCTGTACATGTCCTAAAACCGTGCTGTACATGTCCTAAAACCGTGCTGTACATGTCCTAAAACCTAAAACCCGTGCTGTACATGTCCTAAAACCTGTGCTGTACATGTCCTAAAACCGTGCTGTACATGTCCTAAAACCTAAAACCCATGCTGTACATGTCCTAAAACCCGTGCTGTACATGTCCTAAAACCGTGCTGTACATGTCCTAAAACCGTGCTGTACATGTCCTAAAACCTAAAACCCATGCTGTACATGTCCTAAAACCCGTGCTGTACATGTCCTAAAACCGTGCTGTACATGTCCTAAAACCGTGCTGTACATGTCCTAAAACCTAAAACCCGTGCTGTACATGTCCTAAAACCGTGCTGTACATGTCCTAAAACCGTGCTGTACATGTCCTAAAACCTAAAACCCGTGCTGTACATGTCCTAAAACCGTGCTGTACATGTTCTAAAACCGTGCTGTACATGTCCTAAAACCGTGCTGTACATGTCCTAAAACCTAAAACCCGTGCTGTACATGTCCTAAAACCTGTGCTGTACATGTCCTAAAACCGTGCTGTACATGTCCTAAAACCTAAAACCCATGCTGTACATGTCCTAAAACCCGTGCTGTACATGTCCTAAAACCGTGCTGTACATGTCCTAAAACCGTGCTGTACATGTCCTAAAACCTAAAACCCGTGCTGTACATGTCCTAAAACCGTGCTGTACATGTCCTAAAACCGTGCTGTACATGTCCTAAAACCTAAAACCCATGCTGTACATGTCCTAAAACCCGTGCTGTATATGTCCTAAAACCGTGCTGTACATGTCCTAAAACCGTGCTGTACATGTCCTAAAACCTAAAACCCGTGCTGTACATGTCCTAAAACCGTGCTGTACATGTCCTAAAACCGTGCTGTACATGTCCTAAAACCTAAAACCCGTGCTGTACATGTCCTAAAACCTGTGCTGTACATGTCCTAAAACCGTGCTGTACATGTCCTAAAACCTAAAACCCATGCTGTACATGTCCTAAAACCCGTGCTGTACATGTCCTAAAACCGTGCTGTACATGTCCTAAAACCGTGCTGTACATGTCCTAAAACCTAAAACCCGTGCTGTACATGTCCTAAAACCGTGCTGTACATGTCCTAAAACCGTGCTGTACATGTCCTAAAACCTAAAACCCATGCTGTACATGTCCTAAAACCCGTGCTGTACATGTCCTAAAACCGTGCTGTACATGTCCTAAAACCGTGCTGTACATGTCCTAAAACCTAAAACCCGTGCTGTACATGTCCTAAAACCGTGCTGTACATGTCCTAAAACCGTGCTGTACATGTCCTAAAACCGTGCTGTACATGTCCTAAAACCGTGCTGTACATGTCCTAAAACCGTGCTGTACATGTCCTAAAACCGTGCTGTACATGTCCTAAAACCGTGCTGTACATGTCCTAAAACCTAAAACCCATGCTGTACATGTCCTAAAACCCGTGCTGTACATGTTCTAAAATCTGTGCTGTACATGTCCTAAAACCTAAAACCCTTGCTGTACATGTCCTACACCCGTGCTGTATATGTCCTAAAACCCTTGGTGTACATGTCCTAAAACCTGTTATGTAGATGTCCTGAAGGGTGCTGTGCCCCAGGGGGCGACAACGTCCAATGATAGGGTGACACCAAAACAGAAAGTTTCATATTCGTGATTATGGGTGAAGTGGGTGTTGGGAGTATCCTAGTCGTGACTATGGGACGTGGGTTGAATTGAATCCTATTCGTAATTATGGGAGGAGGGTTGAAAGTATCGTATTCATGCAGAAAGTATCCTATATGTGATTATGGCAGATGGGTTGAAATTATCATATTCGTGATTAGATTTCTAAGAGGTTATTAATCTATTGTTGGATATGTGACGATTAGGTTAAGCATTTTTTTTAAAATCGGAATTGAACTGGCCGAGATTTATTTCACAAATATCCGTCAACTTATCTTATTTTCAAACAAAATTCCAGAATGAGCTTATTAAAAAACACAACTTTTTAGCCGTGCAATTAAATAATTAACGAGCCTCAGTGCACTGTTCTAAAGGAATGCCTCAAGTGCGATAGCGTGCCCTCGTTGCTCTCTCTCACTGCAGCCGGCCTGGAATCGGCAGACAAAAAAAAAACACACCAAAAAACAAAAAAATTCTAGGTTAGTGTGTTAGCATAAATAAGTCGGGTTTTAAAAGAATGTATTTAATGGCGCCATGCCGCAGTCATGTAAATTATGAAGGCAGTTTTCACATAGGTTTAGGACGTAGCCTACACTTCTGTAAGCATCGCTGTAGCGCACGTCAAAATATCCAGAGTTTTTTTTTTCAAAGAAATTAATTTCTAGTTATGATTATCTAATAGCTAGTCTATTAATATCAAGTTGTCTGTGTTAAAATGACATAAAACAGGGGGTATGTGTGTTGTATCAATAACAAATTCTCGTTAAGGGATGGACGTTTGAAATCAATTTTGGACTTCATATTCTTTTGGGGATGTTAGTGTTGTTACCTCTGCCAAACTGCAACTCAGCAAGGGAGACAATTAAAAATAATCGTACTTGTCACTGTCAGTAACCTATACCAGGGTTCGGCAACCTTTTGGGCCGGAAGAGCCAAAAAGTTACAATTTACAAAATTTTCCAATTTTTAAAGAGCCACTAACACTTTTATTTCGTATTATGGCATTTAATTAGGATTAAATGAATAAATGTTCTTTTTTTATTTGAAAATTTAAATAGCTTTATATATAAAATAATATTTATTTATATAAAAACATACACATGTTTCGCACAAAACATATTAAAGTATTTTAGCTATCTCTGTTCTGATAAATTTAGTAATCAAATAATATAACTATAGGACTTTCCCAATCCATTTTAGAAGCTTATACATTTTTTGTCTTTCTTTACGGACATCATGTCAGGAGACGTCTGCCATTAGTCAGGCAGGCCTCAACACGGTAAACTCCGACTAACTGGCTTGGATATCGGTTTAATTACCGTATCAGCCACTTCTGTCCTTTGGTTCTCACCATGCTTATCTTCCACCCCACTTAACCCAGGGTAAACTCGTACCCCACTGTCCAGTACCCGGCTCAACAGTAGGAAGCTAATAACTAAAAAACTAAGTCACTCAGGTATAATTAATGCATATTGACAGATAAAGAAATGCATTCTGAATAAAATAACATTCACTATTGAACGATATTTGACAAAGTCGGCACTTCGGCCATGGCAAGCATGGAATTGTCTTCACGGGGTTGTCCACGGCACGGCTCTGGGGCTGGTGCCCAAGCGGCTGTCAGCTGGACGTATACTTTCTACCTCACCTACTCTCATTGTTCCCTGCTGAGTGTTTTTATCCAATTAAAGTTGTTTTCCTTTACAATATAATATTTTTATGAGTTTTGAAAATGAAATAATATGTGTGCATGGAACTCGAGAGCCACATCTTGTCATCAAAAGAGCCGTATGCGGCTCGCGAGCCGCAGGTTGCCGACCCCTGACCTATACTAACAAACCGCAGAGATTATAGAATCAAACAATACGTACAAAGTTGATTCTCATATAGTGACATAGCAACTGAATTGTGTTAAAAAATGCAAATCTAAATGTTGTCTTGTTATATAAAATGTTCGCCGTCTGATATTCGCTGTTGTAACGACCAGCAGCGCGCGCTCATCGTCTGCCGCCTTATCAAATGACTCACTGCGGCTGGCCTGTCGCGGGAGAGATTAGCGGTCTTCATATTTATGACGTCATAGCACGTAAAGGCGTATTTTGTTTCATTGTGTCTGAGAACTGCTCTCTTTTCTAGTTGCCGTACACAGCTTCATTCATAAAGAATTCAGAAAATGTTTAGCCATGATGTTGTCTTTTTTTCCCATCTAAGAAAATTCATGTAGGTCCTTCTGATCTATGCGTATTCATTTGATTTATATAGGATCTATTGGTTAATGTTAAAACACGATGAAATACCCACTTGATACTCTTCAGACTGTTGAACAGCGTTAAAAAAAGCTAGCCGGAATGTCACCATGACCTTGTGCATTGACCCGAGACAATTCCTTTACGCTAAATTGAGATATACCGGTGGTAAATGTTTCGATGAATAGCTTTTAGAATATTAGCTTGAATTCCACAATCAGCTGATACTTTTATACTAGTTTGGTTCTAAAGAAAGTCACGATACAAAAGGTTTATACGACTTAGATCTACAGCCGATTGTGGCGATACTGTGAATGGAACAATGCCAAAACATACGTAATATTGTGACTTACTTACAACAAAGAAAACGTACATTTTAAAGCATCTATCAGGGTTTATATTTTGAAATAGTAAACATACTTAAGTTGCCTACGTGCAGATTATTTTTTTATTAGGAGAATAAAATTATAAACGGTGACCCTGAAATCTATAGGCCAATAGGCGGCCTAAATACACAAAGTGTGATATCTTTAATTACGGTTAAACGTATATGTTCTTAACACTTGATCCTACTCAAACAATGGGAACAGTTTTTTTTTAAATAACAAGATCTACCATGCAACCTACAGTTACCTTTGAATTATGGATTCTATGATACGATATGAAATATAGATATTTCTATAAATTATTATGGGTGCTTCCACAATATTTTATTCATTAGAATAGTTCCAGGGAATTTCGACCAATCGAAAACGAAGCAAGCTCTTTTCTCATGATCACGGCAGCCATTTTAAGAGTTTTACCACACCCTGTTAAAGAAACCAAGGGTTTAGGGATAAAATTCATGCAATTAGGGTCTGTGAAATACAGCCCTGTTGCAGAATTCAGCACGCTTGGAAACTAAATGGAACTTGAAAATATTGTCGCTAATACTGTTTATTTGAAAGCACGCGAAGGTAGGCAATCATCCATGTTGAATGAATGTGACCAGTAGTTTTTTCCCCGTAGGCTAGGCCAGGCCAGGCAATCCAAGTTCAGCAGGCCTGCTCGTATTACTAGTCTAGTCTTTTAGTTGAGTAGACTAAATCTAGATGTCTATCTAATCTAGTGCTAGATTGATCTAGATCTTCTATAACTTTTTACTGTTTGGGTAGCGTAGAGACAACATGCAAAATAAATTTATCAAGCAGATCATTCCACATTCATCATGACAGCCATGGAAATCTAGATTTCTAGTCTAGATCTAGAGTTTTTGACTAGACTATGGGTTACCAAATTGTGGGTCTTGACCCCCCAGGGTGGTCTGGTGGTCGCCAAGGGCTTTCTGGAGGGAGGGGGGGGGGCGCCAACTGGTAGACTAAACCCTAGCAATGGAAAAAAAACCATAGATCTACATCATATTTTGAAGAATAGGCCCTATCTGAAATTCGGCTTTACTAACATCACTGGAAAATGAGTAGATAGAGACAATGCATACTGTGCAGTTGCTCTCAGTAATGAGTCTATGAAACCTTCAAAACTAAAACGTCATTGAGACGAGTCATTCTGAACACACCAAAAAAGGGATGATTATAGATACCGGTGTCCGACAATAGACTCCTATTAAATTATTGAAAATAAGTGTGTTGCATTGTTAGTAGTATTGTAATCTCGACTAATTTTATGGTTAGAACTTAGGGTTAAGCATATGGTAGGACCAGGGTTTGGGTTAGGGCTTAGGGTTAGGGACAGGGTTAGCATTGACATTAGCCAGCCATGTGTGTATTTATTTAGTTAACTACCAGTAACTTAACACCCAATTTTTAAAGAAGATTCCATTAGCGGACAGCAGTGTAAATATTCTCCCATCAAGCTTTCACAAATGTTTACTTTTCAACACATGTGAGTTTTTGAAGTTGCTTGTCTTTGTAAAATATATTCATTCAGATGATAGCAAAGAAAAGTTGCTATTTTTGAGGAGATATGGAGAGAAAATAAACATGCTTTTTTTATATAAAAAAACTGGATGATTAACATGGGAAAACGGCTGTGGGGTTTGTACGGATGGTGCACCATCTCTGGTTCAAAATCAGGCTTTCAGTAAAAAAAGAAAATTATTTAGCTTCCTAACCAAGGGGAATCCACTGGTATGCCCTCTCCAGCAAGACTCTTCCGACTCCATTGCTAAAATTATATTAAATCTGGAGCCCTAAACACCCTTCTGTTTAAAGAACTGTGCAAAGACATGAATAAAGATCACAAGGCTCTGCTTTTCTACACTTCAGTATGCTGACTGTCAAAAGGAAATGTTGTCAATCATGTTTTTGAATTGAAAGATGAAATCAAGTTCCTTTTGGAAGTGCAAGGGAAACAAGACCTTTTGATATACTTAAATGACAAAGAGTGGTAGTAGAGAGTAGCATACCTAGCAGATATCAACATACGCTTAACCAGAAGCTTCTCTTACTAATACTATCTATTTTGATGATAATCTTGGGGCATTTGTATTTAAGCTGCAAAACTGATGAAGAAAAATAAATCTTGGAAATATTGCCATGTTTGAGAAACTGCATTGTGGTAGATGAATCTGATTGTTAGATAAACATTTGAAAGAAGATTTCTGGCATCTTGAATCTTTTGACAACAAAGTGCAGCATTATTTCCCTGCACTGAAAGAAGAAATTGCAATGACACGTAACCCATTATCTGCGTCCCTTGATGTTGCCAGCATTCCTGAAGCATTACAAGATGAATTCTTAAATTGGCGGAATCATTCCACGTCACTTGCCGTGTTAAATGAAAATGTAGTTTGCACCAATCATACCCAAACGTGAAATTGGTTGCCTTTAGAATTATGGTTCCTTTTGCTTCTACATATATTTTCAAGAATAAATTTTCAAAACTACTCCAATTAAAAACAAAATAAATAAATAAATAGGCCTAAAGAAAAAGTCATCAGCAAATTTTGAGGTTAGTAATTTCACTCATCGTTATCAAGAATGATTCAAGTCTGATAGAAAATCTTATTTTAATGCTTATAAATTTCCTTAATAATTTCGAATTTTTAATTATATGGTGGTCGCGGTCACTTACATTATATAAAAGGGGGTCGCCACTCAAAAAAGTTTGAGAACCACTATTTTAAACCCTATGAGATTAGGTGGCAAAATAATCAGAGGTTAACTCACCATAAAATAATAATAATATGCAGGGCTGAAGGTTGGGACTATTGGGATTTAAAAAAAAAAAATTTGGTTGGCTCAGAAGACTTGTACATTAATGTAATGAGTAATGGAGAAAAGTGCTTCTGTACCATGTTTGATGTTCCTTGCCTTGAACATTGCCATTTTATTTGCATTTATTTGTATTAGGGTACTAGTATTGTATACACTTTTGGAGTAAGCTGCAATTAAGCAGTACATTAAATTTAATAAGTTTTTATGCTGTTATGGTTATGATAGAAACAAGTGAAAGTTTTAATATTAAATCAGACCATGCTTGTTGCTAATACTATCTTATCTTCAAATTTGAAAGAATTATTACAATGTCAGCAGGATGTGTTTAGGCAATTAGTTTTATTGTAACACTACCCGTAGCTGAAATCCACCTCTCTAGAGTGTCATGTTTTCCTGTAGCTATTTTTATAGACCCTGAACACGAAAAAAACTTAGCCCTATACTCATGTAAATTTACAACCTAATTTACATGCCACTCCCATCGACAACAACTATGACCTACATTAGCTTTATTACAATCTAAAAATCAGTAATAAAACTTAGGTCTCTGTTAAATTTATTGTAATTCAGTGTGCTATAATAATGAGTTTAATAATACAGAATATATTATCACATGATTTAGTTTTTTCTTCTCTAAAACTAACCAATTAGATCACAGGATTTAAGCACCTTAGTGAGATATTGCCTTAGTTCTTACACACCAATACTTCCAACTTAAGTAACTGCATTGAGGAGAAAAGTTAAATCAGTATGCTCTTCGCCTGTAATATTGTCTACATCCTATTATAAATGTTTGAAGACTATAATCAACATGTAATAGCAAACTCACTAAAAAATAAACCAATCCATATTTTAGATTTAGGTACTAATTCATTATCTAAGAACACAGCCTGTTATTTTTTATTACATTTTATTTCAATGTATAACAACACAGACTTAATGCATAAAATTTATAATTTTATTAGCCTTCTACTTCTTAGTCTTATATATATGTATATGATCTTCAAATGGACCTTGATTGCATCTTTACCAATGTACTTAATGTAAAGGTCTTTAAAAGATGAGACAAAATTTGCAAAAATAATTTCCATGTTATTAAATTTGAACATTTAGAACACTCGTATGATTGCTTTGATCAAAATAATACTACTCAGCAATTACCAAAAATTACGCTAAGTTTAGGCATCACAAGATCTGACTTTGCTGATTTGTACTCTTTAGGTGGTGGTGGTAAAAGAAAAGGAAAAAGTAAAAAATGGAAGCAGATACTTTCATTTCCTCACATATCTCAATGTGCAGATATACGAAACAAAATCAGTAAGTGTTCATTTTCAGTTTTCAAGATACTGATTTTCAGTGACGTATTTCTTTACTTGTAGATATTTAATCTAGAAATAATCTGAAATGTTTTATGAAACTGATGTCATTTTATGGCATCAGATATATTTTTAATGGGTAAGGACGTTGTAAAATTACATGACGTCATTTTTGCATTACACTTAATTTATAAGATGGACCCTCATTCGAAATTTCTTGAATAGAATTATCTATTACAATTATCATCTTTTAAAATAATATATTTTTAATTTTAAATATTTGTTTTTTATTGCATTTATTTTAGATCAAGACTTTAACTATATATTTGATCAGCAACCATTGGGTCGACATTTATTTATAGAGTTTTGCAATACAAAGGAACCATATCAACGTTCAATTGGTTTTTTGAATGTAGTGGTAAGAAAAACTTTAACATTTAATAAGAAAAATGTTCACCTCACTCGCTTAAATCTAGGAATAACCTTAGCTTTAATTTTATTGTTTTACAGCAAGAATATGAAATTACCCCAGAAGAGAAAAGGCATGTCAAGGCTGAGGAAATTGTGGAAAAGTTTCTTAGACCAGAGGTGAGTTGTTTGTATTCTAGTATTATAAATTAAATATTTAAAACTGATTGCATGTGTGAATATTGGAGTAAAGTTGAATATTTTAAAATATTTTAATCAACCTCTTAAGCTGCCTTTTAATTTACTTTTTAATAAAGAAACAAATCATTCTCTCTTTAATTTTAGTCTGAAAACTATGTTACTCATGTAAATGGCAACCAGATCTCAGAGATAAAGGATATTATGGGTCAGAAAAAGTCCTGTAAGGCACTTTTTGATGATTGTTGCAAGTAAGTAAAGTTAAACATCTAGGTAGTGTTGATCTTATGACCAATATTTATACTGAAAGCTTAAAAGGCTTATATTATTATATCAAATGATCCTTAGAAATCAAACGTTTAAAAAAAAATAATTTGAATGTTCCTTTTACTTGCACACAGATTGGTTAGAGAATATTTAAGCAAAGAACCCTTTAATGACTTTCTAGAAAGTATGTACTTTAAAAGATTTATGCAGTGGAAATGGTTAGAAAGGTAAGCAGTTGTACTTGTTTACTCTAAAAAAAACCTAGCTTTTAAACTAACTTCTACTATTTAAAAATAAAATAAAGATTCCATTGAATTTAATTTAGTTATTTATACTCCTACAGCCAACCAGTAACAAAAAATACATTTAGAATGTATCGTGTGCTAGGAAAAGGTGGATTTGGTGAAGTGTGTGCTTGTCAAGTACGCGCAACTGGGAAAATGTATGCTTGTAAAAAATTGGAAAAGAAAAGAATAAAGAAAAGAAAAGGCGAAGCTATGGCATTAAATGAAAAATTGATATTGCAGAAAATAAACTCAAAATTTGTTGTAAGTATGTTGTATAACTAAATAATTCATAATAATAATTGTAAAATGTTTTTTTTTTTTAAAAACATTTTTTGTATACATTTTCAGCTAAAGTTCTTATCTTATAAAAATGTATGTAAGCCTCCTTAAAGTATTTCAAAAATCATTATCTGCAGGTTAGCTTAGCCTATGCATTTGAGACAAAGGATGCGCTCTGTTTGGTTTTAACTATAATGAATGGAGGCGATCTAAAATTTCACATTCACAACATGGGAAATCCTGGTTTTCCTGAAGAACGTGCAGTGTTCTATGCAGCTGAGATAACTTGTGGTTTGAACGACTTGCATAAAGAAAGAATTGTTTATAGGTATAATTTCTGTTTTTATTAAATAGTCATCCAGTCTTTTAGCAAACAATTGTAATTTTTAAAGTTTGGTTAATAAATGAAATTTTATTTTTGTTTCAGAGATTTGAAACCAGAAAATATTTTATTAGATGACAATGGTAGGTTGTTTTCATATCTTTTCATTTACGTATTTAAAATTGTATCTGTAAGAAGTCTGAGAGTACCAGTAGGATTTTTACTCTTTTTGCAGGCCATGTGAGAATCTCAGATTTGGGTTTAGCTGTTGAAATCCCTGAAGGTGAATCTATTCGTGGACGAGTGGGTACAGTAGGCTATATGGGTAATTATTTTTTATTATTTTTTGCTTGAGTCTAAAGTATGCTTAACTTAATTGAAAATTGCATTTCCTAGTTTCCTGATTTACTTTGATATTCCAATGCTAATGAATTAACAATGTTCTGTTGATAAAAACTTTGTCATGCATCAAATCAAGGAAGTATAAATTTGAATACAAAGTATTGGACATACGGTGCACGCCCACCATCTGAAGTGCATCCTGTTATAATTAGGCTAAAATTGCAATGGTCTACATTTGTGCAAAGTAATCACAATGTTTACAAGGCATGTGTTAGCAAACAAGCACATACATTTTAGCAAATAAAGTCCACTTTTTTAGCCCCAATACTTGTTCATGTTTGTTAAATAATTTTAATGTCTTAAGATATTTTTATAATAGTTTGGTGATATAAAGTGTATAACCAGGGCTCTATTTTCTACTGCAGCTCCTGAGGTTGTAAAAAATGAAAGATACACCTACAGCCCTGACTGGTGGGGCCTGGGATGTATAGTGTATGAGATGATAGAAGGGAAGGTAAACACGCTCTACATGACTATTTTATAAATATTTGTATATCTTTACACAAATTGTAACCTCCTTTAATCAATAAATAAATAGCGCACATCTTTAAAGCATATTTTTCAACTGTTCACAGGCACCATTTCGTGCTCGCAAAGAGAAAGTAAAAAGAGATGAAGTTGATAGGCGAGTTAAGGAAGATCAAGAAGTATACTCATCAAAATTTAGTGAAGAATGTAGAAGCATATGCACAGATGTATGTCATCATTATTATGTTCTTTTTTGTGTGTGTTTTTTTTTTTTAAAGACATTTACGATTGTTTTGTTCTGATCTGAAACTTTGAACGGTTTTTCTTCAGCTTTTACAAAAATCCCCTTCAAACCGACTAGGCTGTGGAGATGAAGGTGGGGAGGAAGTAAAATCTCATCCATTTTTTAGAAATATAAACTTTAAAAGGTTAGAAGCTGGAATGGTGGATCCACCTTTTGTACCAGATGTAAGTAGCATGTTTCCATTGAAAAAAATATTAGCATAATAAAACCAGTATAATTTTATTTTAAAAAATTGTGACTTTTTTATTTTAGCCAAGAGCAGTGTATTGCAAAGATGTGTTAGATATTGAGCAGTTCTCCACTGTGAAAGGTGTCAATCTAGATGCCAGTGATGACTCATTTTATAGTAAATTCAATACAGGCAGCGTATCCATACCCTGGCAGAACGAGGTACATCTTTTTCATATATTTCACAGGAATATTCTTTTTTCAAATGTTTTATGTCCTTTCTAGGAAAAATATTACAAACTTATTTGTTTTGTTCTTGCTGAAATAGATGCTGGAGACAGAATGCTACAAAGAATTAAATGTGTTTGGACCCAATGGTGAGCCCACACCGGATCTGATTGAAGGTTTACCACCAACACCACCTCAAAGAAGTCTCTTTGATAAACTTTTCAGGAGGAGGCGGGTAAGGAATTATGAATTAAATATTTATTGTTCAACTCTTCTTTAGATACATTTATGAATTAAAGAATACTATACAGTCAATAATTACACAAGTTAGTTACCTTACTTTGTGTTTGTTATGAGGTATTAACAAAATGCAGGTCCTTGTAATTTTCTTAATGCACACTAGTCAGCAACTGTTTTGTCATACCTGCGTTTAACAAAAAAATTTACTGATACATTTTATTAAGAAATTTTTTTCTTTTACTATATTAAACAAAGCTTTAACAGTATAATGAGAATAATTGGTTAACATGTGATAAACATGTCCCTCAATAAAAGTGACCATAGTCTTTATTTCTCACTTGACATACAATTCACGGAAAAATCATAGACTGCTTTAAATCATGTTTAAAGAAAAATCTGAGGCAATAACGTATTTTTAAAAAATTGATAATTTTAAGAAATGTGTTTAGTTCCCAAGCATGGGTGTTAATGTTGTTGAATGAAATTTCTTCTCAGCATGATGAAAATCGTGTGTAATGATTGGACTTGAGACAGGAAACCTCAACTCTTGTACGGGTGATTGGTGTGGAGATGTAAAATTCAAACTATTTTTACACTCATCTGTTACATGGATTAAACTACAGAAGGGCATTTGGTTGACTCTATTCATAGTCATCACAGCAGTTCAATAAATGAATGAGGCAACTGATACTTCTTTTATTCAAATCTTCTTAATAAGATAAAGACAAGAATTGTTTCAAGTTTATTCACATAACCTTCCTAAAGAATGGATTAGAATTTTAAGGACAACATGAATGGATCATGTGTTGTTGGCTTGACCCAATACTATATGGATCAAGTTTCTTACAGCTGAAGGAAGAAATCAAGTAAGAGTGGCTAAATGTTGTCATTTTCTCTGTTTCATAATGACAGTACACGGCTGGTCATTTGAATGGTTTGTTTTTTAAATAGTTTGTTTTTGTCAACAAGGGAGTAATTTAATGAAATGTGTTGGTGAGATAGTCATCTGGATCAAAAATTTAAAAAAAAATACTGGTTTCATATGTTTGGTGTTGTTCATAATAACATTCAGCACTTGTTTGTCAACTAGCAATTTATTTTTATTTTTTTGCTGTTGTTGTATTTCCAAACCTGTGTTTTGTACAAAGTATCACTTTTTAATTCTGGAAGGAATGTTATTATTACGATAACCTCATCTCTTTAAACATACATAATTATTATTTTTAAATTAACAGTTTTACATGGCAGTTTCCTTTTTAAAGTGTGATTTGAGTGTGTTGATAGCATTTATCTTATTTCCAGCATTGTCATATGAATCAAAACAGAACAAAATGTTATGTAGTGATGTAATAACGATTGAACTAACCTAGTTCCACAAGATAGTTTATTATCAGTGTGAAATAACAGACTTGAACCTATTGTTACAGTGATCTCAAAGATAAACTAGTTATAGCTTGTTGTTTAGCTTGAAGGCAAACAACGAGAACAAACATTTTTCAACTTGGCTTTAGCTTATTCTGTTACAGACAATCTAAGTCGTGCAGTCATTTCCTAGTAAGGGCCTGTTCATAAGAGTCCAACTTTTCCATCCACATGCTTGAGAAATCCAATTCTTAAAGCAGCATTAAAAATACTAGTGGTAACATTCTACAGTTTCAGAAGATTTCTACTTGGACAAAGTGATATGATTTGAGATGATGTGGATAGCATAACTTTGTTGTCAGCTATTTCAAAGGTTGTGTTAGTACTTGCTCATTTTTTATGTTCAACTTGTTGATAGAAGTGTTGATTCTATTCTTCTTGAACCACTTTATTTTAGACTAGAGATGTGCAGATTGCTAAATTAATGATTCACTTGTCCATTTTATTCCCATATAGAGGTCATTAAATTTCACTTACATTTCAAGTCAATAATAAAAACTTTGTATTCATGCCTCACTCTCCAACTAATTAAGAATAGCTTCTCTAAACATAACAGTTTAATGTATACTATGTATACAAGCTAGCGTTTGGCTGTATAGTTAGTGGCTAGAAATTACTGATATTGTCTGTCAGCTGGGTCTCTATTTGAGCAGTACAGGATTTTTAAAATGCCATTTTTGGTTCATTAGTTGCTAAATCAAAGCTTGAGTTGCTATCATAGTGAAGCAACATATCTAATGTTGCTGTCTTTATGGTCAGTGTTATAAAGGGATGGCGAGCAAATAAATATATTTTTAAAAAGTGAGCTATCTGATGTAGTAATGGTGTAAAGAGTTATTTATCCAGTAAGTACTAACTGTTGAAAACATGTAGTGTTGCTGGCATGACATACAGAGGGTTAAGGCTGGAACTTTCCCCATCAAGTGCAATGGGTTAGTTGTATATTTTATTTTCATTTACAACTTTATCATATTCTAATAGCATTGTCAAACAGAGTCGCTCTTTTCTCATTCTACAGTAAAAAGAAATTTTTTATTGGATTACCTACTAACAGCATTGTTGCATAAGGCTTTTAAAACAGTCATTAAATATGTTTCATTTGTGTGTTTTAGTAAGTATATATTTTGCTGATAAATATGTGCTGTACATTTAGTTAACATTTTTTTTTGCTGATTTACCAAACATTTTGTGGAAAGTATATTTGACTTATTGTTGATGTAACATACTTTTTGCTGGAGTTACTTTAGGGCAAGATATTTTTTTTGCTGTGAAAGCTAGTCATTTAAATTATACACAATTAAAAGAAATGTATCTTGTATTGTACAAAAGGGAAGTGAAGCATTGGTAGATAGTGCTAACTGCTACTTAAAGATTTTTGTTCTAAACATCATTTGGTTCTCAGTTACAAAAATTTAAGTCATGACTTTTGTTTGACCAAATTATCCTAACTGTTGTAAAGGCTTTAGAAACTAAGCATTTAAAATATCTGCTGTACTGAGTTGCTTCCCATATGATACTGCATTTAAAAAAACTGGCACCCCCACCACTTACAGCTTTACTGTGACACTAAACTTTTAAGTACACAAGGTATGTAAGGAGTACATGCACAACTTAAAGTGACACACAACTTTTAGCTACACTAGGTATGTAAGGGGTAGGCCTACATGCACCACTTATAGCATAGAGGTGACATAACTTTAGGCTACACTAGGTATGTAAGGGGTACATGCACCACTTATAGCATAGTGGTGACATAACTTTAGGCTACACTAGGTATGTAAGGGGTACATGCACCACTTATAGCATAGAGGTGACATAACTTTAGCTACACTAGGTATGTAAGGGGTACATGCACCACTTATAGCATAGAGGTGACAACTTTTTAGCTACACAAGGTATGTAAGGGGTCAATGGCTGTGATGTACTGACCAATTCTAAACCATTTTAGTTGTCATGTGCAATGACGTAGTGTTAGTTATTTAATGCTGTTTAATAATTCATTTTTACCTCTATTTTTGATCTTGTCAACTTGAGTTTGTTATAGAAAATATTGCTTGCCATAATGTAAACACATTTTTAGTTCTTTTAACTCTATGCTTAATATTTTTGGTAGGTTACCATTTTTTATACCAGATTTTACCTGAAGTTAGCTTGAGTGGTTAAAATTCATTGAAGCACATCCTCAATGCAAACAATCATACCCAAGGCTTTGTTACATATTCTTTGAATATAATTTATTTTGTTTAACCTTTTGTTTGTCAATAGAACTGATCAACTGTCATAATGGGAGACAGTTGTCAGTCTATAGTGACTGTCATAATGTAAGACATGTGTCACTCTAGTAGTGACTGTCATAAAGTAAGAAAGTTTGTGAGGCAGTGACTGTCATAAAGTAAGAAAGTTTGTGAGGCAGTGACTGTCATAAAGTAAGAAAGTTTGTGAGGCAGTTGTCAGCAGTGACTGTCATAAAGTAAGAAAGTTTGTGAGACAGTTGTCAGCAGTGACTGTCAAAAAGTAAGAAAGTTTGTGAGACAGTTGTCAGCAGTGACTGTCATAAAGTAAGAAAGTTTGTGAGACAGTTGTCAGCAGTGACTGTCAAAAAGTAAGAAAGTTTGTGCGACACTATCAGCTCCTCAATGTTTTTGCACAACCATCTGTATGACACATTCTAACAAGAGTTTATTCCTTCATTTCAAATTTGTGCTCAAACTGACTCTGTTTCAAATTGATGTATTTTAACAGCAGTATTTTTCTCATTGATTTTGTTCCAATGTTTTTCCTGTAGTTCACATATGAGCAGGTGTCTTGCCATGATAAAGACACCAGTGTATTGAACAAGTGTCCTATGAATACACTAAAGATTGTCCCATCTTTTAACCCAAAAGGTCTAGTCAAGATCCTCTAGTATTCAAGCTGGTTGCTGACTGCAGGGGGTGCACCCATCCTCTCCCTCCCCCCCTCCCACCAGCAGGCAAGTGATGCTCACTCTTGTCAGCAGGTCTTACATTGATGTTGCTGTGTCTGAGCTTAGTTATGACAGGCAGGCAAGTAATGAAGCCTTGGAATCACATTGTATGCAATGGGCTTCTGTGTACAAATACTAGTAGCAATGTTTTAAAGATAGTTTATTTCATGTAACTTATTGTAATTGCATGCACAAACTTGTAGAACTTCTTTGTACAATCATGTATGCATTTTAGCCTCAGCTTTTTTTCACTCTGTGATGTACTCTCCACATTGTTTGACTTGGACTAACATTTTTTGGTCACATTTCATTAGTTGCTTCCTAAGTTTTTGTAGATGTCAACTTTGTTACTTAGGCATCCTATTTGTATGTCCTTGATATCTAACCTCTTCTACTTGTGTATAAAGATGGAGGGGTCATAGACAGCTTAAAATACCACTAGCTCGTGGTTGAAAGAAAACAGGTGTCATGTAAATAAGATAATTCAGATTTAAATCGGTTATAAAAACATATAACTTCAATTGTAAAATAATTCAATAAATTATTTGCCAGTACATCCAGTTAATAGAAAGGGGGGTAATACATGAGAGGATTGAGAGTAGTGTCAGGTAGCGTATGTCATAATCCTTGTCATACTTGAGTTCTGATAGAGTGGCATTTAGTGTGCTGCCCATGTCTGTCAGCCAGTGGTTGATTGCTGCCTTGTGTGGCTTCTTGCCTGCTCTTCTCCTTGACTTTCCATGGGACCACACACCCACAAACTTAAGAGCTAAAACCACACATTTCATCATTTTTGGCTTACCACTACTTATTTATAGACAATACTTGGCAGACACATCATTTTTATTCAGTATACTCCATTTATATTGTGTGATTTTTTTTTTCCTTCTCCATACCACTGTGCTAACCACTCAGAATTCTTATGTTTGTATTTGATGTTAAAAACTGTTTGAATGTGCAGGTACTGCTTGATGAAGTAGTTGCCTGCTGTAACCCCTGTCATGACAAGGATGTGTGCCTCCCCTGGCTGAATGGGAGAGTGGCTAGCTCTGGGTTTATTTATTTTTGTCCAGGTCTGGTAGGCTGGATTCCTACTGATTGAACAAGATTTCATGTAAATGTGTACAATCTCAAGCCACGCTGATGACTCCTGTACATTTTATATCCATTCAGATTATTTTTGCATGTTTTCATACTTGTGTCCATGTGTATAATAATGGATAAATGAATGTCACTGTGACTCTGTTATATATTTATATATATTTTTTGGTTCAAATGTGTTCTGCTACAATATACAAATTGTTTTTATTAAATGATTTTTTAGCAACTCTTTGAATAAAGTATCTGTTTGAACAAGTCACAACAAGACATACAAAATTTTGTTTGATTCTTCATGTCACGTTTTGTTTGATTCTTCATGTCACGTTTTGTTTGATTCTTCATGTCATGTTTTGTTTGATTCTTCATGTCATGTTTTGTTTGATTCTTCATGTCATGTTTTTGTTCGATTCTTCATGTCATGTTTTGTTTGATTCATGTCACGTTTTGTTTGATTTTTCATGTCACGTTTTGTTTGATTCATGTCACGTTTTATTTGATTCTTCATGTCACGTTTTGTTTGATTCTTCATGTCACGTTTTGTTTGATTCTTCATGTCATGTTTTGTTTGATTCTTCATGTCACGTTTTGTTTGATTCATGTCACATTTTGTTTGATTCTTCATGTCACGTTTTGTTTGATTCATGTCACGTTTTATTTGATTCTTCATGTCACGTTTTGTTTGATTCTTCATGTCACATTTTGTTTGATTCTTCATGTCACGTTTTGTTTGATTCTTCATGTCACGTTTTGTTTGATTCTTCATGTCACGTTTTGTTTGATTCATGTCACGTTTTGTTTGATTCAGGTCACGTTTTGTTTGATTCTTCATGTCACGTTTTGTTTGATTCTTCATGTCACGTTTTGTTTGATTCTTCGTGTCACGTTTGTTTGATTCATGTCACAAAATTTTGTTTGATTCTCCATGTCACGTTTTATTTGAGTCTTTATGTCACGTTTTGTTTGATTCATCTGTCACAATATTTAGTTTGACTCTCCTCTGACAGTTTTTCGTCACACACAATACAATGTACTGATGTCATGTTACATTTGATTAATTTAATCGAAATCACTAAAACATTTAAGTTAGAAGAGTTCCTTAGGCCAGCAAAAAAACTTGATTACTCTTTAGTATCCAGCTGGTGCTTACAATAATACATCATTTTGAAAAATTGGATCGTAAGAAATCAGGAATATCAAATGTTTTAAATACATTTTTGCTTATCGAAGGCGATGTTTCTTAAAGGAAGTTTGTGAATGTGTACATGACATTGATAGCAGATGGCAAATTATACCAGATGGCCATTTTTACCAAAGACAGCGTCTTCATTTCTATATCGTCTTCATTTTCATCCATCTCTGACACCACCTCACTACATGACTTACCTCCCCACCTGTAACCACCTCCCCACCTGTAACCACCTCCCTACCTGTAACCACCTCCCTATCTGTAACCACCTCCCCACCTGTAACCACCTCCCTACCTGTAACCACATGTAACCACCTCCCCACCTGTAACCACCTCCCCACCTGTAATCACCTCCCCACCTGTAACCACCTCCCCACCTGTAACATCAGCCACCTCCCCACCTGTAACCACCTCCCCACCTGTAACCACCTCCCTACCTGTAACCACCTCCCCACCTGTAACCACCTCCCCACCTGTAACCACCTCCCTACCTGTAACCACCTCCCCACCTGTAACCACCTCCCCACCTGTAACCACCTCCCTACCTGTAACCACCTCCCCACCTGTAACCACCTCCCCACCTGTAACCACCTCCCTACCTGTAACCACCTCCCCACCTGTAACCACCTCCCTACCTGTAACCACCTCCCTATCTGTAACCACCTCCCCACCTGTAACATCAGCCACCTCCCCACCTGTAACCACCTCCCCACCTGTAACCACCTCCCCACCTGTAATCACCTCCCTACCTGTAACCACCTCCCTACCTGTAACCACCTCCCCACCTGTAACCACCTCCCTACCTGTAACCACCTCCCTATCTGTAACCACCTCCCCACCTCCCCACCTGTAACAACCTCCCTACCTGTAACCACCTCCCCACCTGTAACCACCTCCCTATCTGTAACCACCTCCCCACCTGTAACCACCTCCCTACCTGTAACCACCTCCCTACCTGTAACCATCTCCCCACCTGTAACAACCTCCCCATCTGTAACCACTTCCCTACCTGTAACCACCTCCTTACCTGTAACCACCTCCCTATCTGTAACCACCTCCCTACCTGTAACCACCTCCCCACCTGTAACCACCTCCCCACCTGTAACCACCTCCCCACCTGTAACCACCTCCCTACCTGTAACCACCTCCCCACCTGTAACCACCTCCCCACCTGTAACCACCTCTCCACCTGTAATCACCTCCCTATCTGTAACCACCTCCCTACCTGTAACCACCTCCCTATCTGTAACCACCTCCCTACCTGTAACCACCTCTCTACCTGTAACCACCTCCCCACCTGTAACCACCTCCCCACCTGTAACCACCTCCTATCTGTAACCACCTCCCCACCTGTAACCACCTCCCCACCTCCCCACCTGTAACAACCTCCCTACCTGTAACCACCTCCCCACCTGTAATCACCTCCCTACCTGTAACAACCTCCCTACCTGTAACCACCTCCCCACCTGTAATCACCTCCCTACCTGTAACCACCTCCCCACCTGTAACCACCTCCCCACCTCCCCACCTGTAACAACCTCCCTACCTGTAACCACCTCCCCACCTGTAATCACCTCCCTACCTGTATCCACCTCCCCACCTGTAACCACCTCCCCACCTGTAACCATCTCCCCACCTGTAACCACCTCCCCACCTGTAACCACTTCCCTCCCTGTAACCACCTCCCCACCTGTAACCACCTCCCCACCTCCCCACCTCCCTACCTGTAACCACCTCCTACCTGTAACCACCTCCTATCTGTAACCACCTCCCCACCTGTAACCACCTCCCCACCTCCTACCTGTAACCACCTCCTATCTGTAACCACCTCCCTACCTGTAACCACCTCCCTCCCTGTAACCACCTCCCCACCTGTAACCACCTCCCTACCTGTAACCACCTCCCCACCTGTAACCACTTCCCCACCTGTAACCACCTCCCCACCTCCCCACCTCCCTACCTGTAACCACCTCCTACCTGTAACCACCTCCTATCTGTAACCACCTCCCCACCTGTAACCACCTCCCCACCTCCCCACCTGTAACAACCTCCCTACCTGTAACCACCTCCCTACCTGTAACCACCTGCCCACCTGTAACCACCTCCCTACCTGTAACCACCTCCCTACCTGTAACCACCTCCCTACCTGTAACCACCTCCCCACCTGTAACCACCTCCCTACCTGTAACCACCTCCCCACCTGTAACCACCTCCCTACCTGTAACCACCTCCCTATCTGTAACCACCTCCCCACCTGTAACCACCTCCCTACCTGTAACCACCTCCCCACCTGTAATCACCTCCCTACCTGTAACCACCTCCCTCCCTGTAACCACCTCCCCACCTGTAACCACCTCCCCACCTGTAACCACCTCCCCACCTCCCCACCTGTAACAACCTCCCTACCTGTAACCACCTCCCCACCTGTAATCACCTCCCTACCTGTAACCACCTCCTTACCTGTAACCACCTCCCCACCTGTAACCACCTCCCCACCTGTAATCACCTCCCTACCTGTAACCACCTCCCTATCTGTAACCACCTCCCCACCTGTAACCACCTCCCTACCTGTAACCACCTCCCCACCTGTAACCACCTCCCCACCTCCCCACCTGTAACAACCTCCCTACCTGTAACCACCTCCCCACCTGTAATCACCTCCCTACCTGTAACCACCTCCCTACCTGTAACCACCTCCCCACCTGTAACCACCTCCCCACCTGTAACCACCTCCCCACCTGTAATCACCTCCCTACCTGTAACCACCTCCCTACCTGTAACCACCTCCCCACCTGTAACCACCTCCCCACCTGTAACCACCTCCCTACCTGTAACCACCTCCCTATCTGTAACCACCTCCCCACCTGTAACCACCTCCCTACCTGTAACCACATGTAACCACCTCCCCACCTGTAACCACCTCCCCACCTGTAATCACCTCCCCACCTGTAACCACCTCCCCACCTGTAACATCAGCCACCTCCCCACCTGTAACCACCTCCCCACCTGTAACCACCTCCCTACCTGTAACCACCTCCCCACCTGTAACCACCTCCCCACCTGTAACCACCTCCCTACCTGTAACCACCTCCCCACCTGTAACCACCTCCCTACCTGTAACCACCTCCCTATCTGTAACCACCTCCCCACCTGTAACATCAGCCACCTCCCCACCTGTAACCACCTCCCCACCTGTAACCACCTCCCCACCTGTAATCACCTCCCTACCTGTAACCACCTCCCTACCTGTAACCACCTCCCCACCTGTAACCACCTCCCTACCTGTAACCACCTCCCTATCTGTAACCACCTCCCCACCTCCCCACCTGTAACAACCTCCCTACCTGTAACCACCTCCCCACCTGTAACCACCTCCCTATCTGTAACCACCTCCCCACCTGTAACCACCTCCCTACCTGTAACCACCTCCCTACCTGTAACCATCTCCCCACCTGTAACAACCTCCCCATCTGTAACCACTTCCCTACCTGTAACCACCTCCTTACCTGTAACCACCTCCCTATCTGTAACCACCTCCCTACCTGTAACCACCTCCCCACCTGTAACCACCTCCCCACCTGTAACCACCTCCCCACCTGTAACCACCTCCCTACCTGTAACCACCTCCCCACCTGTAACCACCTCCCCACCTGTAACCACCTCTCCACCTGTAATCACCTCCCTATCTGTAACCACCTCCCTACCTGTAACCACCTCCCTATCTGTAACCACCTCCCTACCTGTAACCACCTCTCTACCTGTAACCACCTCCCCACCTGTAACCACCTCCCCACCTGTAACCACCTCCTATCTGTAACCACCTCCCCACCTGTAACCACCTCCCCACCTCCCCACCTGTAACAACCTCCCTACCTGTAACCACCTCCCCACCTGTAATCACCTCCCTACCTGTAACAACCTCCCTACCTGTAACCACCTCCCCACCTGTAATCACCTCCCTACCTGTAACCACCTCCCCACCTGTAACCACCTCCCCACCTCCCCACCTGTAACAACCTCCCTACCTGTAACCACCTCCCCACCTGTAATCACCTCCCTACCTGTATCCACCTCCCCACCTGTAACCACCTCCCCACCTGTAACCATCTCCCCACCTGTAACCACCTCCCCACCTGTAACCACTTCCCTCCCTGTAACCACCTCCCCACCTGTAACCACCTCCCCACCTCCCCACCTCCCTACCTGTAACCACCTCCTACCTGTAACCACCTCCTATCTGTAACCACCTCCCCACCTGTAACCACCTCCCCACCTCCTACCTGTAACCACCTCCTATCTGTAACCACCTCCCTACCTGTAACCACCTCCCTCCCTGTAACCACCTCCCCACCTGTAACCACCTCCCTACCTGTAACCACCTCCCCACCTGTAACCACTTCCCCACCTGTAACCACCTCCCCACCTCCCCACCTCCCTACCTGTAACCACCTCCTACCTGTAACCACCTCCTATCTGTAACCACCTCCCCACCTGTAACCACCTCCCCACCTCCCCACCTGTAACAACCTCCCTACCTGTAACCACCTCCCTACCTGTAACCACCTGCCCACCTGTAACCACCTCCCTACCTGTAACCACCTCCCTACCTGTAACCACCTCCCTACCTGTAACCACCTCCCCACCTGTAACCACCTCCCTACCTGTAACCACCTCCCCACCTGTAACCACCTCCCTACCTGTAACCACCTCCCTATCTGTAACCACCTCCCCACCTGTAACCACCTCCCTACCTGTAACCACCTCCCCACCTGTAATCACCTCCCTACCTGTAACCACCTCCCTCCCTGTAACCACCTCCCCACCTGTAACCACCTCCCCACCTGTAACCACCTCCCCACCTCCCCACCTGTAACAACCTCCCTACCTGTAACCACCTCCCCACCTGTAATCACCTCCCTACCTGTAACCACCTCCTTACCTGTAACCACCTCCCCACCTGTAACCACCTCCCCACCTGTAATCACCTCCCTACCTGTAACCACCTCCCTATCTGTAACCACCTCCCCACCTGTAACCACCTCCCTACCTGTAACCACCTCCCCACCTGTAACCACCTCCCCACCTCCCCACCTGTAACAACCTCCCTACCTGTAACCACCTCCCCACCTGTAATCACCTCCCTACCTGTAACCACCTCCCTACCTGTAACCACCTCCCCACCTGTAACCACCTCCCCACCTGTAACCACCTCCCCACCTGTAATCACCTCCCTACCTGTAACCACCTCCCTACCTGTAACCACCTCCCCACCTGTAACCACCTCCCCACCTGTAACCACCTCCCTACCTGTAACCACCTCCCTACCTGTAATCACCTCCCTACCTGTAACCACTTCCCCACCTGTAACCACCTCCCCACCTGTAACCACCTCCCTACCTGTAACCACCTCCCCACCTGTAACCACCTCCCTACCTGTAACCACCTCCCCACCTGTAATCACCTCCCTACCTGTAACCACCTCCCCACCTGTAATCACCTCCCTACCTGTAATCACCTCCCCACCTGTAACCACCTCCCTACCTGTAACCACCTCCCCACCTGTAACCACCTCCCTACCTGTAACCACCTCCCCACCTGTAATCACCTCCCTACCTGTAACCACTTCCCTCCCTGTAACCACCTCCTCACCTGTTCTCACCTCCCTACCTGCCGCCATCTAAAACCACTTACCTTAGGAAATTCCTCCCGCCTGTTACACGAACTATTACGCAATCAACCGCTAAAGTGCAGGTCGTCAACACGTTAACACATTTCAGGTTCACGGTCAGTAAATTAAATATATTCCAAGCAGCAAACGTAAAATTAATTAGTGTAATTGGTCTTAACATGCCACATGGGGCAAAAATAAACAAAGGACATTTTGAGAAGTGGCGCCATTACTATGATTCAGGATTTCAGCCCCCCCCCCACTCCATCTAACTGAAGGGACGCCACTGCTATGTTTCATGGTCTCAGTCCCACCCCCCATCCCTCACTCCATCCAGCAGAAGTGACGCCACTGCTATGGTTAGGGAGTTCACCACAATCCAACTACCACATGGAACTTTCTGGAACTGTATGACTCTGTATAAGTTTGCTTGCCTCAAGAACTGTATTAGGATAGGTTAAAACAATGATTACATTGTACCGGCTGGTCTATTTCCCTGATTGAGGTACCTTAGCTGTTTCTATTGTGATTAAATTCAAATTTTCCTCAGTGGGACAAAGGTGACAACACCCTACGCCGCAAGAACAAAAAGTGGCACCATCACAAGAGGTGACACCATCAAAGGACACAAGGTCCCACACCATCAGCACCCCTCCGCTCGCATGGACGCCACAAAATTAGAGTGCACATAAAAATTTCACGAACGCCATATTTTCTGTTTTGTCGTCTGCGATGCGGGTTAAAGTGTCAGGTATCTGTTAAAAGTTTGAATCTCTCTCAACAAAACAAACTATTGTGCTGGTCAGAACGTGAGACGGAAAGAGCAGTGCCGGCCCATTACGTAACGTTATCAGGAAGCGAGAGAAGAATAATAAACTTTGTTTTGCTTGTAGAACGTTGTTTCCCTTAATTGTTCTATTTATAAATCAAGTTCTACTTTTGGTTTCTCCTTGGTTGAAGTGTAGACAGAAGAGTTACACAAATCACTCAATGCTGTCAGCGCTCCATCCATCTCCCCTCCATACAACAAATTGGCTTGGTTCTATTTGAATCAACAAACTTAAAATACAAATACTGAAATAGATATATTATGATATTTTTTGTCTATGTTGGGCTGTGTATTTTAGTCTCATGCTTTTTTTTTTAAAAAAATGGGGTCGCATTGAAAATTACCAAGCAATAAACAAACTGGAACTATAGGGAATAGAAGCTCATCAATTTCTGTAGGATGAAGATGGTGAAATTTTTTATGGGATTCCAGTGACGATAAAAGCATTTCATGGAGTTTATCATCCGTAGACGTTAAAACACGAAGGCTTCACTATTGTTTTCTTTTCAAGTTGATGAATCGAGTTTTTAGTTGTTTGTCCTCGTGAAATATGTTCATTCATCTTATAATAAAGTAGAGTTTATGTTTTTTTATGGACTTGCAACTACCACAAATGTGGAGATGATACAAAGTTTTGGGTGGGAAAATGTCTGTGGATTTGCCCCATTCGGGCAAGTGTCCATTCGGGCAAGTGTCCATTCGGGAAACGTCCGGCTCCCGGTTGATAGAGTAGCATATCAGGCAGATGTATTTGAGCAACACAAAGAGTAACGTATCTGACAGCTATTGTTAAAACAGCAAAAAGACTTGACCTAAAACTTAAGGTAAAGGAAACGAATATATTATTGCATTGTACGATAATTTAGTTTTTTTTTAAAATAATCCTAAATGCAAAACAAGCGCAGAAAAATAAATGTTGGAAACGGAGTTCGAGAAACTCGGCTGTGAGGTAGATGAATCTGAAGATGACATAAACAAAAATTTGAAAGAGGAAATGACTGGGCCTCTGGGATCCATTGAAAACAAACTTCAACATTACTAAGATTACAGAAGAAAACTTCACTGAAACGAACTCTGTTCTCTGCTTCCCTTTGTGTAGCCAGATTTCGCGATGAATTAAAAAAATATTGGATTTGTGGAACGATTGCTGGGCTGGTGGTCTGTTCAATGAAAAATTATAAACCCAGTTCCCGTGTGGTATGTGAAATGTATTAAATTAAAAATTATACACCCACTTCCATTTCTGTGTGGTATGTGAAAATTTTACAGAAAGGTGACGATATTCGAGGTACAGTTCCTGCTGTCATTACGTTTCTTTGTTTAATTGTTTTGTAAGAAACATAATTGATATTGAAATTATTATAAAAACTGTTTCGGATAGTTAAAAAAAGTTTCTCTTATTTAAAATATTTAAAATTTAATTTATATTGGGGGTCAGTTAGTTTAAAAAAAGGGGTCACAAGCTAATGAGGTTTGTGAACCTGTTGTCTAGAATTTAAAATAATTTTCTTGTTGTATAGTGCATTCAATTATCAAAAACATATTTCTGTTGGAAATGTGTTCCGAACTGTTATATTTGACATATAGGCGCACATGTTGTGATCATTACCACTTTGTACATCACATATTTTATTGTGAACAGAGAAAGACAACAGAGATAGGAGCACTAGTGGAGAAGTGATCTTCATACTAAACGTTGATCGAACAATGGTGTTCTAAAGGCTTCAACACAGTGCGAACATAAGTTGCAGTAAATTGTTGAAGTAAAATTTTGCAGTAAAATGTTGCAAAGAAATGTTGCAGTAAAATGTTGCAGAAAAATGTTGCAGTAAAATGTTGCAGTAAATTGTTGCAGTAAATTGTTGCAGTAAATTGTTGCAGTAAAATGTTGCAGTAAATTGTTGCAGTAAAATGTTGCAGTAAATTGTTGCAGTAAATTGTTGCAGTAAATTGTTGCACTAAAATGTTGCAGTAAAATGTTGCAGTAAAATGTTGCAGTAAATTTTTGTAGTAAATTGTTGCATTAAACTGTTGCATAAAACTGTTGCAATAAATTGTTGCAATAAATTGTTGAAATAAATTGTTGCAATAAATTGTTGCAGTAAAATCTTGCAGTAAAATCTTGCAGTAAAATATTGCAGTAAAATCTTGCAGTAAAATCTTGCAGTAAAATCTTGCAGTAAAATATTGCAGTAAAATCTTGCAGTAAAATCTTGCAGTAAAATATTGCAGTAAAATCTTGCAGTAAAATCTTGCAGTAAAATATTGCAGTAAAATCTTGCAGTAAAATCTTGCAGTAAACTGCACAGAATAGTCAAGAACGAGATTAGGTCGCTAAATTAACAATAATCATTTTAAACTAGTTAACCTAATTTAAACATTAATTAAAACAAGTACTTAAATCTAAAACAATACATTCCTAGTGGTCCTAGTTTAGTCCCCCCCCCCTCAGAACAAAAGTCTGAAAGAAACACTGACTCTTAAGTCGACTGCTAGACCATCAAGAATTTAGCCATCTCTTTAAATTTTGACATACAAGTCTTGTATAGTCCTAACAAAGTTCTCTAACTCTTTGTAAGTTTCAAAAACCTTGTTCTCTAACTTTAACCAAGTACTTATTCCAACTACAAAACTTGTAAACTTGAAATAGACAAATTCATTTAGTAAAGCTACTCAACAACTTTAAGCAATCTGCCACCAAGAGACTAGGACAACGAATTACAGACACATTTTTTTACCAAAAGTGAAATAGTTGTGTTCTATAAATAGCAACGATTTGTCTCACTCCGCTCAACTTGACACATCGGTAAATAATGTGACGTCACAAGGCCCAGAGCAGACGCCAAGGACTGAGTAGAATTTAACACTTTGCTTACATTGCAGTTATATTATTATTTCGTTTCGTTTGTTGCTTGGAGGCTTAGTTTTAAGACGACGTTTAGAGAAATAATGTAAGATCTGTCAGCAACTCAACTCGAATGTTGGACAAGTCAGGTGACACTAGTGTCATACTAGAGGCAGCTGTATCATGTACCAGACATGTAGCTTATTTTACGGCATTGTAGTTGAGGGCAGTTTCATTTGTTGCTGGCGCACAGAAGATGACATTTTCATCCTTTGAATTTCATCCTGTAGACATATATATATATATATATATATATATATATATAATATAAGCCCTATATATACATAGTAGAATGCATATATGATTATAGCATAAATATAGCCTACATACATATATATATATATATATATATATATATATATATATATATATATATATATATATATATATATATATATATATATATATATATATATATATATATGTGTGTGTGTGTGTGTGTGTGTGTGTGAGGGAGAGAGGGGACATTTGTATTCCCCCCCTCCCAATGACAAAATCCTACCCCTGGGAGGGTTATAAACAAGGATTGTATGTGCGGGTGGATGGATGGATGGATGGATGGATGGAGGATGATTGAAGAGGTGGATGGATGGACAGAGGATACATGAATAATAAGAATTCTGTTATAAGCAACAAAATAGCATTAGCGGGGATTAGGTAGGAACTCTAGTCACGTGATGTGGGCGGGGAGAGCAGGGTGGAGGAAGTGGATCAGGTAAAGTGTAGCCCCTGGAGGTGTGTAAACAACCCCCCCCCCCCCCGGGCCTAGAGCCATAAACAGAAAACACTAGACTTACGGCAAGACGGGCCTTGTTAATCACAGCCTGATGTATACGGCCATCTTCCAACCAACAAACTTGACAAAACCAGTTTTAATTGCCAGACTCTTTCTAATCCCTCCCATCAACCCCACCCCCCATCAACCCCCACTTCACCCGTAACCCCTACCTCACCCACCACCTACAAAACTAAGAGAATATAAATAGACACCGTAGCCGTTTATACCCACAGTGGTGTTGAGACAAGTAAAGAGACAGTCTAAAACTTTTTGTGTTCAAGGTTTGTCTTGTGTTGAAATAATTTTTTTTATGTTGTATTTAAATTATCAGTTTCTTCTATGGCGGTTAAAACATTATCATTTTCTTATTTTGTATTTAAATAATCATTTTCTTGTATATGGTTTAAATAATCATTTTCTTGTATATGGTTTAAATAATCATTTTCTTCTAAGGTGTTCAAATAATCATTTTGTTTTGTAGGGTTGAAATATAATTGATGTTTATTTATACATTTTTCTAAATTGTGAGAGTTGTGAAGTACTAGATCTAAATATTTTTTTTGTGTATTTGAAATTTCTAAAACAAATTTAATCCTGGCATTTAGGCACAAAAATATTTTTAAAAAATATGGCAAGCGATAAAATTATAGTTAGTTTTGTAAAAAATTAAAGCAGTTTGGGATCCACCGAGTACACTCATTTTTATATTTCTGTATCGAATATAAACCGCTGAAAAGCCGTTTAGAATTATTTTACCAATTCAAATATTTTCAAAAACTTCCCTCAACCTCTCCTTGAAGTCAACCGGAATGGCCAGGGAGAGTAAAACATTAAAAGTCAGAATAATTGTTCTCCATGATAAAAATACACAACAGTGATCTTTGGTGTATAGCATAGTATTGTATTTATATTAAATAATATAACATCCCCTATCACCACAACACCCTGACTCTACTGATCCAAATTAAAAATAAAAGTGTTTGTTAAAGTACTATTATGTAGGCCTACTAGTAATTATTTCTTTGACTATTTCTAGCCTTACTGAAACCGGAAGTAATTCGGAAGTAATTTTGTACACAAATGTTATAAATTATTAAATATTCAATTTTGGTTGAAAATTATTCTTTCTGGCAAGAAAATTTTGGAACCATTTGGAACCAGTTTTTCATATCTAATTTTACATTTTAATACTTTAAATATTTCCTAAATTTTAAATATTTTAGTGACATTTAAAAAAAATTTTTGTTACAAGATCTAGTATTGATAGAGAGAGAGAGAGAGAGAGAGAGAGAGTTGATGACGTCAGACAGTACTGGCTTTTTGACGACGTGAGAGGAGGGGGGAGGGCTATGAAACTGTGCCGTTGCTTCCATACGGAATTGATTAAAATTAAAATCACCGGAACATTTTAATTTTATTTATGGTGCTGTTGAGTTCAACTTTGTGATTTCTATGTAAGAGGGGGGTGGGGTGTGGCAGGTCTACTTTTTGTAAGGATCTGTGACAATAAGAGGAAGTCATTTGAAGAGTTAGTCAAGACATGGTCTAACTTTGTGTATTTTGCTGAGTGCTGTAAATATGTGTACAACAGTGTATAGGAATACACTGTGTACGGTGTACACAACAGAGACGGTTAGATTTGAAACTTTTACATTGATTGTCCCTGTACCGTGTCCCCTTGCTCCCCCTCCCCCCCCCCCCCCCCCAGCAAAGGTGAGATGCCAAACCACACCTTCCCCCCTCCACCTCAGACGTCACCACATAGAGGCCCCGTTTCCCTTTAGCTCGAAGCTTCATACATTATGGAGGCAAGCGTGATACGTACAGTTAACCCTACTGATTGAACCCAACTTGTAACTTTCAATTATTTAAGGAAGCTAAAAAAAGATCAGGTCTTACGCCATAGCCAAATAGCTGGTTAGTACCAATACGATGGTAGGTGTTACAAGAAAATGGCTGATTTGTAATAATATGATGGAAGGTCTTATAACAAAATGGCTGGTTTGTAACAATACGATGGTAGGTCTTAATTACAACACAATGGCTGGTTAGGACTAATATGATTAAGAATTTAATGAAAGCGTGGTGTTGGAATAAAGTGTAGTTTATCAGATGTTGTATTTCAGATGTTGTATTTCAGATGTTGTATATCAGATGTTATATTTCAGCTGTTGTATTTCAGCTGTTGTATATCAGCTGTTGTATATCACATGTTGTATACAAGATGTTGTATATATCAGCTGTTGTATACCAGATGTTGTATATCAGATATTGTATACCAGATGTTGTATATCAGATGTTGTGTACCAGATGTTGTATACCAGATGTTGTATATCAGATGTTGTTGTATATCAGCTGTTGTATATCACATGTTGTATATCACATGTTGTATACCAGATGTTGTATATCAGATGTTGTATACCAGATGTTGTATACCAGATGTTGGTGTATACCAGATGTTGTATACCAGCTGTTGTACATCAGCTGTTGTATACCAGATGTTGTATATCAGATGTTGTATACCAGATGTTGTATATCAAATGTTGTATATCAGATGTTGTATATCACATGTTGTATATCAGATGTTGTATATCACATGTTGTATATAAGAAGTTGTATAACAGTTGTGGTATATCAGATGTTGTATATCACATGTTGTATACCAGATGTTGTACATGTGCAGGTTCCAGTCCAAGCCAGACGGAAGTGACCAGACGGCCGCCATGTCTCACGTGACCCTCTCCCTGCTCGCTGTCCTGCTCTACATGGTCTACTCAGCTGCAGCCTATGGTGAGTCACGTGATAATCTCTACTATAGAGAAGCAGACGATCAGTGTCTACCTTCAGATTCCTAAGTCTAACCACTTACCTGTACTCAGTTTTGCTAGCCTCAATCTTCACTAAAGCTCGAAACTCACTTCCCTGTTACTAACCTGCTACTACCTTGTCATTACCATGCAAGTTTTACCGACGCGAATATGGCGCCATTTTATGATCTGTTACTTTAAACACTTGCCTCTATACAAAAACATAACCTTGCTCAATTCTCTAAATGGCTAACAGTAGAAATCTATTTATTTTCCATTTTTGTGTCTGCCATTTTTACATTTTATTTCAAATACTCGGCCGTATGTTGTGACTATATTTCGGACCATCTTTGCATTTTGTTGATTATATTCTCGATGAGTTGAAACTTTTACGGGCGTTAGCTTAAGCCTAAATACTTTCAGAATTGTGAATCATATTTTGGTAAAAACAACAGCCATATGCTCCCAAAAGTTGTCATGTGCGCCTTTGATTTCCTAGCATAACTTTCTCTCTCTGCAGGGAACGGCGAGAAAGACAAAGAAAAATACAAATACAAATACTACAATGGTTATGACGGCTTCGGAGACTTCTACGGAAATGGCTATTATAGAAACGGGTTCGGAAATGGGTTCGGAAACGGGTTCGGAAATGGTTTTGGCTTTGGCAATGGTTTTGGATTTGGAGGGTTCCCTTTCGGGGGATTTGGGTTCGGAGGGTTCGGTGGATTCCCAGTTCCGGTTCCAGTTCCCTATGGAGGGTTCCACCACGAATACATGGACGGAGTTCCATACGCGTAATGGCCTTGACCTCTAGAAGACTTTTAGAACTGACGGAAATATGCAACACGATTTTAAAAATAAATATGAGATGTTTCGAGTTTTCTGATTGGATATAATTTAAAAAAAAGGATCAGGAATAATGTAGAAACGGATTGGTCTAAAAATGGATTCGTGAAATTTGATAGGCTCGTTACGGACCAATGGCGTTTGTAGGTGGACGATCTCGGTCACGTGATCACCGTGTGTGACACGTACCAAAACATCTGGACAACTCCGTGCCAGCGTAGGATGACGTCATGCGTCCCTGACCGTGAGCTGACGTCATCAATACTCAGTGATATATCAATGTAATCAGACATATACTCAGAATACTGTTGTAAGATAGCAATGTTATTGAACAGTGTTGATCTTTATTTGTGTTCCATGTTTAAGTAAAATGTTAAATACGGTTACTAATTAAAAAATATGTTTTATTCAATCTACTTTTGTTGTTGCATGTTGCTGTGCATGTTACTGCTTGTATTCCCGTCTTATTGTTTTGTACTAGACAACAGTTAACTTATTTTATGGCGATGTTTCATGGAGGGTGAGATATCAGCAGTACATACCCACGTCGTATCAGAGGACGGTGTAGTCTGAAGATCTGCCATAACCAAATGTTGCCAGGTACTATACAGAGCTGAGTAGACTGACTCACTTTACAGACTGATAAATGATGTATTCAAGTGCTCTATAGCCTTCTTCGTTACTGGAAACTCTTTGGGTTTTCAGTGTTAAAGCTGATTATTTTAAGATATGTTTCAGCATAATTAAAATTATTAAATTGTTTTGCAGTTAATATATTTCCCACCTTTCATATGCAGAGGTAACATAAGCAGGTGAACTCTACTTCACTTGCCCAATGGACCGTCAGTTTCGAAAAGGGGACATTTTAATTATTTCTAATAGAAATCAACTGCATATTCATAGACCAATAAAAAAATATAGAATCAAATTAAGACTACGAACAGAGAGTAGGTTAAAATGGTGACACGAATTAGCACAAGAATAAAATCCTTTTAGTATGTTACAGGCTGACATCGCCAGTACAAAAATAAACAAAAAATTGTTTGTTGTAAAAAATTGTTTATAACATTAAGTTTCGTTTTCAACAAAATCTAGGATACAAAAACAAAGTATGTGAATATTTGGATACATCACAGACAATACACATTCACAAGTCAAACTGCATAATACAGTCAGAAGTGTTAAAACATTCAGAAGTTATAATGCATAGTACATTCAGAAGTCAGATGTCATAATACATTCATAAGTCATAATACATAATACTTAATTAGACATCATAAAACAGAATACAGCCATAAGTCCCCGTAGCACTGAGTTTCTGCATGTCTTCACCGACAAGGACTTCTGTCATCTGTCATCTGTCATCTGTCATCTGGCATCTGATGTTGACCCTGGGTTAAGCAGCTTCCACCAGACCCCCCCCCCCATACAATGCCACATGTGTACACGTGTACACTATGCGTACGGATGTCCCTCCATGTACTCATGATGGTAGCCGCCATATGGGACGGGGAATCCTCCCATCCCACCATATGGGAACCTCCCATAACCCATCCTGCCATAGGAGTCACCAAACCCATCGTATCCGCCTCCATCAAACCGGTATCTGTCGTATTCTGTGGGACAGAGGCAGACATGTAAGACAAAGTGTAAGTGTAGGACATTGACAGAAATATAAGAATAAGACACAGTATAATTGTAGGGCATGGACAAAAAAAGCAGTAGACACGGTATATAATTGTAGAACAGTGGCAGAAATAAAATAAAAAAGTAAAAGAATAACCCACACTATAGCAATGTTTATAAAATTTAGTATAGAGATTTTATGTAACATTTTATAGAGTAAAAGGAGGTAAATGTGTCCTATGTTTGTATGTGCACTCTAGCGTAAAGCCATCAAGCATTGTCTCTCCGTGTCCAACAGCCCACTAATCTCACATGTACCCCCCCACTAATCTCACATGTACCCCCCCACTAATCTCACATGTACCCCCCCCCCCCCCACTAATCTCACATGTACCCCCCCCCCCACTTATCTCACATGTACCAGGTCGACCTACCGTAGGCTGTAGCCACATACACCACGTACAGTACAGCCATCAGGAATGTCAAGGTCAAGCGAGCCATCGTCTCTCCCGTCTGACTTGGTCTGGTTCCTGCACATTTAAAAAATAAACACAACTCAAACTGTCCGGCCGTTGAGAAAATGTTTGTCAATAAAACTATCAGATAACAAGATTCGCTTTTTCACCCCCACAATTATTTGATGGGAGGTTCAATGGCGTAACACTAATATATGAGAATTGACTAGATGAAATTGTGTTGTGTTATACTAATGTTGTGTTCTACTAATGTTGTGTTCTACTAATGTTGTGTGAACAGTTGTTGTATTCTACTAATGTTGTGTGAACATTTGTTGTGTTCTACTAATGTTGTGTTCTACTAATGTTGTGTTCTACTAATGTTGTGTGAACAGTTGTTGTATTCTACTAATGTTGTGTGAACATTTGTTGTGTTCTACTAATGTTGTGTTCTACTAATGTTGTGTTCTACTAATGTTGTGTTCTACTAATGTTGTGTTCTACTAATGTTGTGTTCTACTAATGTTGTGTTCTACTAATGTTGTGTTCTACTAATGTTGTGTTCTAGTAATGTTGTGTTCTAATAATGTTGTGTTCTACTAATGATGTGTTCTACTAATGTTGTGTTCTACTAATGTTGTGTTCTACTAATGTTGTGTAAACATTTGTTGTATTCTACTAATGTTGTGTTCTACTAATGTTGTGTTCTACTAATGTTGTGTTCTACTAATGTTGTGTTCTACTAATGTTGTGTTCTACTAATGTTGTGTTCTACTAATGTTGTGTTCTACTAATGTTGTGTAAACATTTGTTGTATTCTACTAATGTTGTGTTCTACTAATGTTGTGTTCTACTAATGTCGTGTTCTACTAATGTCGTGTTCTACTAATGTTGTGTTCTACTAATGTTGTGTTCTACTAATGTTGTGTTCCACTAATGTTGTGTAAACATTTGTTGTAATCTTGTGTAAACATTGTTTGTGTTCTACTAAAATGGTGTAAACATTTGTTGTGCTCTACTTTTACGGTGTACACGACTGCTTGAGATGCCAGGCTCGAGTCTGGATGACATCCCTGAGTCCACTCAGCTCTGATGTGGTACCTGACTCACATTAGGGAAAGTAAATGCGGCTGAACTGACCACACTATCCATTAATATGCCGAGGTCACTGAAACAGGTGAACTCTACTTCACTTGCCCACATTTATCGTATGATTCGAAAAGGCACTTAACATTTAATTTTATTAACACGGTGTAAACTTGTTTTGTTCCGCGTAATTCTAAACTTTAACTTAATAGACATTAGTTACATTTTAAAAACTATACACCTTATTATCTAAACTTTGATAAAGTTGATTGTCTTTACACTGTAAAATAAAATAAAGTAACAACCATCGGAATGAAATCATTACATATTACAAATACACCAAGTTTGATCCGCCTTTAAACGCTTGACTTGTGTTTTAGGAACACAAAATAACATATCTAAAATAAAAGAACTAACCTTTGTGTAAATTTGACTTGTGTTTAAGAAACACAAAATAAAATATCTAAAATAAAAGAACTAACCTTTGTGTAAATTTGACTTGTGTTTTAGGAAACACAAAATAAAATATCTAAAATAAAAGAACTAACCTTTGTGTAAATTTGACTTGTGTTTAAGAAACACAAAATAAAATATCTAAAATAAAAGAACTAACCTTTGTGTAAATTTGACTTGTGTTTAAGAAGCACAAAATAAAATATCTAGAATAAAAGAACTAACCTTTGTGTAAAAAAGTTGACGTCCTGTCTCTACAACAGTAACTGTTGAAACACTGAGTAGACATCGCTACCTACTTACATATATATGTATTGTAAGTATGAGGGAGTGGTGGGTGGTGGCTTGAAATCGTGTTGGTTACAACAATAAAATGGGTGGAGACGCCAATTACAGATGTGAAATTAATTAGAAAATTAATGTAAAGCGGTGGGAAAATAAAATAAATGCGGGGTCCCAATGTAAGTGTATGACGTCATAGCGCCGCGGTAAAACAAAACAGATTGGTTACTGCAAGTAAACAAACGTCTCTAGGGTCATTACGTCACAGGTATGGTGATGCTAGAACGGTTGGGTTAGAGAGTATTTTAGGTCAAAGTTCAGGGGTTAAAGGCTTAAGGTTAGGGTTATATTTATTGTAAACACATCACGCGAGTCATTTTTCAATGGCTTCACTGAAATGACGTCACTTTCCCCCAGGGAGAATAGGTAGTCAAGTTTGACCTGTGACCTCCGTAGTGTCACTATGATTAGTTTAGCTGACCCTATGAAATAGTAACCAGGAACATTCCCGAACAAACAACAGGACAACACCCCTGCCACGTGACTGAGCAACGCCCTGAGGAAGTACTGACATGAATATACCATCAATGCAACCGCTCCCCCCCCCATACACACACTTACACTGACAGGAATATTCCCTCAATGCAACCGCTCCCCCCCCCCCCCACACACACACTTTCAGCCCACTCACATGAATACAGCTGTGTATTGCGGTTACTTTTGGACACGTAAAGAAATATATACTAAGCTGAGTTTAGTTGATGTATGCCATGTTTCGCCACATGTCTGCTGGGCTAGTGGCTTGCTGGACAAAACGTCAGACAGACAAGACTTCAGACAGACAAGACGTCAGACAGACAAGATAGCAGACGACCGTCGTACCCACGCTAGACTCGCGCATGTATTTGATTTTTTAATCTAAACATTGCCATTTCATCTTTGGCATCTCCACAACACTACAGTTAAGTAGCTTTTTATTTCTGCATTATTCTCTCTCCGTGTAGATGGTAGACTTCACTATTTTAAAAATACTTTTTGGAAGCAATTTATTCTGTCCAGTTAACTCTAATTTCTCACATCCAGAAAAATCTCCCATTCGCTAGTTCTTTTACATCTATTCTAAAAGGAACGAATTTCATGTTTCTTAGAACTCTATCGCCATCAAACGTCTAACAAACGTCATTTCGCCCATTGCACCCCACACGACATATCTCTGGAGCGAAACCACTTGGAGCTGTTTGCCAGCGGTACTGAGATCCCACTGGCAGGGGGAGCGTCGACCAACGGGGCTGGGATATATTGAGCATTCATTTATTCATAGGGCCACACGCGACGGCCCAGGGAAGTGGCTCCGTCTAAGCTGAGGGGTGGGGCGGGAGGTGATCTTCCACCAGACTTGTGATTTGTTGGTGGAAACTTAAATCAAGTCAAATATAATTACTACTCTGTGTGGGATCAAATACAGTAGACACAAATGGAGGTCTGCACCGGTAGGTTCGACTACTCTGTTAGCTTAGCTCGCATAGGATCAAATACAGTAGACACAAATGGAGGTCTGCACCGGTAGGTTCGACTACTCTGTTAACTTAGCTCGCATGGGATCAAATACAGTGGACACAAATGGAAGTCTGCACCGGTAGGTTCGACTACTCTGATAGCTTAGCTCCCATGGAGGCGAATGTGAACTTTAATAACATGGCGGCAGTCGAGTTTGATCAAAACAAACGCGTATTTTCATTGTATAGGTCATCGTACTTCATGATTTGCTTTTTACTTCGATGGTCAAACACAACATACCAACTGTTAAATGTGCGGACAGAACTGTGATAGTATCAACACATCACCTGTTGAGTGAGCAGACAAAAACTGATCTTATCAACATAGTAACTCTCATTTTAGCTTGTATCACGAACGTAGCAACAACCTAACTGTTGAACGCATAAATAAGGACTCAGTAGTAGTTGTTATGTTGAACTTTGAAATTACGGTAGCAGTTAACATATCACGCTAGTCTGTTATTTTATTCAGCACTTGAATGCTACGCTTCCCTGATATCAACTTAGTTTTTTTCACAATTGAACCATCGAGCTTCTGTATCAAGCTTTTCAGGGAAGATGTGGTCGCATGGTAGAGCAAACGACTGCATACCCGAAAGTCTCGGGTTCCAATCCGGACTCGAGTATTTGACAGCTCTACTCCTTCATATGCCGAAATCATAGAAACAGGCGAACTCTACTTCACCTGCCCTTTCGAGCAAAAATGTTTTACTTTTTTTTTAAAAGGCTCGTACTATTTAAATGACTATTCTAGCAATGTTTCTAGATTTATTCCATCATCCCCTCCCCTCCGCCACAATAGCTAGAAATATTCCGAAATTTAAGTCCTAAAATTTTTCCCTAAAGTCGCCCCTACCCCCACCACTTCACCCCAGATCATATCACAATAACTACAATTCTTGCTCAAATCTATGGCATTATGTATGCTAAATTACATCCTTAGTTCTGTCCCCACTTCCACCCAACCCCCGACTCTCTACTAGTGTGACGTCATTTTTAAATGTTCCATACCGCGATATCAATAGTCACATCAATAATATCAACAGTCACATCAACAATATCAACAGTCACATCAACAATATCAACAGTCACATCAACAACATCAACAGTCACATCAACAATATCAACAGTCACATCAACAATATCAACAGTCACATCAACAATATCAACAGTCACATCAATAATATCAACAGTCACATCAACAACATCAACAGTCACATCAACAATATCAACAGTCACATCAACAACATCAACAGTCACATCAACAATATCAACAGTCACATCAACAATATCAACAGTCACATCAACAATATCAACAGTCACATCAACAATATCAAACTTTAAAATGTCTACCCATAGAGCTGCAGGCTACCAAGACTAAAGCCAGTTCCATCAAAATATTGATACACGTACCTGATTTATTTTAACCAATTTCAAAACAACCCCCCACCCCTACCCCACAACACCCCCCACCCCCACCGCTTCTCTAAATGTAGATTCCCGAAGACCAACCATTTAGCCCTATCTGTTTGTGACGATCTAGAATTTTCTAATCCTTTTAGAATCCCCAGGGCTAAGTGACGCCCAGTGACTCGCGAGTCCACCGTCCTTTATCTGACTCGCAATCGCGACTCAATCAGACACGTACAGTCGACTGCCCATTTTCCCCGGGACAATGGGCAGGGGACATTTTGATCGGCACAATGGGCAGGGGACATTTTGATCGGACTAAACATCGCATTCAATATTCATTAGCAAATTTGACTTCTCCCCCCCTGGGTGGGCTGGGATGTTGTGAGTTGGTCTCAACATTTGTTGGGTAAAGCTGGTGGTGACACATTACGTGTGGGATCACTACCATCACAGACATGTGGTAGGTCACCACAATCACAATCATGTATCACTACCATCACAATCATGTGTCACTACCATCACAATCATGTGTCACTACCATCACAATCATGTGTCACTACCATCTCACTCACGTGTCACCTCAATCACAATCGATTACCCTCTTTATGTCACCAGCTGTTACCTGAGATTGTACTAGTCACCACCCACACCATCTCTAGCAGCTAGTCCACACCGAATGCTGCACAAACATACCTAGCTGAAGACACAAACTACTGGCTGCATATTTATTTCTTTACTTTGTATTTACAATTCAAATAAATTTAGCCCGGAGAAAGGTTTACAATAAGTAAAAAAAATGCTGGTATAGAATATATGTATAGATGTAATGGATCAACAAACTCAACGCGTGGACAGAGACAAATGTTTGACCAATTGAATGTAAGCTACATCCACATGTCGGATCATCCGACAGCAGTTCAGTTTAAACACGACAAATTTCCTGGGCGTATCCGTGTTGGCTTTATATTTACATACGTAGGTTTTGTTTGTTTCGTGAAATGTGACCTTCAATAGATCCAACTTTTGAAATATTTCCACTGGGAACTAAAGCGACCTAAGTCACATGACTTTTTCACCTTCACACTGTCTTGATGGGAGCGGGACATTTGGAATTCAGAAAAATTCCCAAGTTTAACAGATGAACTATTGGCTCCACTCGCACTAAAATGTGATATAGAAATGTGATTATAATGTGTTTTGACGTTTTGTTTTCACATACTCCACATAGATGGGGGCGACCTACTGTCTGATTAGCATAATCAAAAATAGATTGTTTTTGCTAGAGTTGCGACCCCTGCTGTTATCTGGTTTTGTTAGCTACAGTTACGGCCGCTGTTATCATATTTTATACAATTATCTAGAGTCACCGCCCCTGCTACCTCCACTGACTGTCTGCTCCGATGTCCGAGGAACTCTTGCAGTCCTCCTGTGTCGGACAGTGCAGCTGGATGGCCGGAATGTCCGAGTTCTGCGGCCGGAAGCTGCGACTTTTGTTCCAGGATTTACAGCCGCAGGTCAAGACTTTTCTAAACGCAAACCGGAAGTCCCTCGAAAAGAGGGCGTACACGCAAGGGTTCATGGCCGAGTTGCAGTAGCCGAGCCAGAAGACGATGGAGAAGACGATGGGCGAGATGCAACTGTCGCAGAAGGCACCCACTAGGTAGGTGGTGAAGAAAGGCATCCAGCACAAGATGAACGCCCCCACAATGATGGCCAGAGTCTTTGCCGCTTTCTTCTCGCGGTTAAACTTCTGCATGTGAAGTCTCACGGCGTTGCCGGGTTTCTGCGTGGATAAACGAGATCTTCGCGATGATGACGTGGACGAGCCTCGAACTAGAACGTGCCCGGACTCGTCCACATGCGAGGTCAAGGTCGGGGTCAAGGGCGCGGAGTTGGAGTACGTCGCTCTGGGGTGACTGACCGTTCGTCTGACCCGGCTCTTGCTGTCACCGGAAGATCTCTCGTCCAACTCCAGAGAAATACACCTCGCCCCGCATCTTTTAGCCCGGATCTCTCGCCCGTTTTGACCCTCAATTTGAAAAGACCCACGGTCGTTGGAGTTCAGGCGCTTCTTCTCTTTTTTCCAACAGAATGACCTCCCGCTGCTGGCGTCAGTGAGAGTCCCAATTCCGTTGTTCAGGACTTCACAGGACAGCCCAGTCAGCGTCACAAGACTGGCGTCACTACTCCTGCACTTCCGTACCGTCTGGTGCTCGTCGTTCTCCTGACGCCCCAACCTCCTCCCGCCCGCGCCGTCCCCGCAGCTTTCCCTGGCACTTGAGTTGACCAACGACCCTCCGTACGTACTGCCGCAGGTATTGAACCCGCGCCCACCGCGGTGGATACGCAGAGTGACGGAGTTAGTCTTAGAGCCGTTCTCACGAATAGAGTACTTGGTCTTAAGTTCCCCCTTGGCGTACGCGGAGATAGTCTTCATGGCGGCGCGGTAGATCTGTAGGTAGAAGAAGACCATGACTAGCATGGGGATGAAGAAGGACCCCAGGGCGGCGTAGATCCGGTACCCTCGGGAGTTGGTCAACTCACACGTGGTCATGAAGTAGGGCGTGGCCTCGGTGCTGCAGGTCAGGTTCATGAAGATGTTGGTGGAGTAGTTGAAGCTGCTGTCGCATAAGACGTCTGCTGTGGTTGGTGGAGCTGTGGTTGTTGTGGTGGTGATGACACTTGAATCTGTGGTGCCGTTGAAGTCTGGGATATCTTGACTTCCGTCGGTCCAGCCGATGAGGGGAGGGCAGCCGATGATGAAGGAGAAGAGCCAGACGCCTGCTACCAGAGTCTTGGCTTTTCTGGCAGACATGAGGCCGGGGTAGCGGATGGGGCGGGTGATGGCCAGGTAACGGTCCAGGCTGATGCAGCACAGGTTCAAGATGGAGGCCGTACAGAGCCAGACGTCAACAGCTAGCCAGGCCTGAAACAAACAGTCGAGATGTTAACAAACAGGTCGAGATGTTAACAAGCAAGTTGAAAAGGTAACTAACATTTGAACTAAGTTAACAAACAGACAAATTAATAAACGGGTCAAGAGGTTAACTAACAGGTCAGAATTTTAATAGCGACCCCATTTGTTAACTAGAAAACTGTATCAAGACATCAACTAAAACATCCTTATATCAGGACATTAACAAACATATTTGCACCAACATTTTCTCACGTCTACACCTACATGTACCAAGTTAGTCACACCTTATAATTTATTCATGTGACCTTCATGCTCCCTTATTAACGTTCCTAGCTCTGCGCGCTTTTTGTTTTGTTGTCGCGTTCATAGATTTTAACCCATGGTGACAGACAGTTCAAAGGTTGCTCTAAACTAGACTTATTGTCTAGACCAGGGGTTCCCAAACCCGTGCCAGCGGGCGCCATGGCGCCCGCCGAACGATTCGTATGTGCCCGCCTCTCACTATTCGACAGAGAAAGAATTTTGTTCATAAACAATATTGAAAGGTTGAAGGGGATGGAAATCGAAATTTTGAGGGGGGGGGGGGTTGCAAATCTAAAGTTTGAGGGGGGGGGGGGGGTGCAAATCGAAAGTTTGAGGGAGGGGGGTGCAAATCGAAAGTTTGAGGGGGGGGGTGCAAATCGAAAGTTTTGTCCCCGGTGACGGTAAGGGTCGCTACACCTCTGGAAGGAGTTTGTCGATTTAAAATAGGTGGTGCCCGCCACCCTACCGATATTTTAGAATGTGCTCTAGAGTAAAAAAAAGGTTGGGAACCCCTGGTCTAGACTACGCGGAAAGTTAACTGATTGTCTACAAGAAATGAGTTAATTAACACATAGTTAATTAACAGATTGTCTACAAGAAATGAGTTAATTAACACATGGTTAATTAACAGATTGTCTACAAGAAATGAGTTAATTAACACATGGTTAATTAACAGATTGTCTACAAGAAATGAGTTAATTAACACATGGTTAATTAACATATTGTCTACAAGAAATGAGTTAATTAACACATGGTTAATTAACAGATTGTCTACAAGAAATGAGTTAATTAACACATGGTCAAAGAAATGACAAAAGAAACAGGGACGAGTTTAAAAAAAATATTTTGTTGGTTGTTTTTAGGTGCTTCCAAAGACACATGCTAATGATGATATGTTAGTGACATGCTAATTATTCTAGCCTGGTTCACGCTGCATACTAAACAGAAAATGTAAAGACGGGCAGTGGTGTGGGTACTTGATGTTTCAGTTATAAGCAGTGTTTCTTCCAGACTTTTTTCTCCGGGGGGGGGGGGGGGGACGGGGACGGGGACGCTGTTAAAAGTAGCCTATATATTTTGCTATATAAATTCCACTTCGTTCGGGGGGGGGGGGGGGGTCTACCTCCCCCGAACAGATGCCTGGAAGAAACACTGGTTATAAGGGACATGTTTATCAAGTTGTCTGAAAGTTGTCTAAAATTTATCTTACAGTTGTATGCAAGTTGTCTACAAGTTGTCTACAAGCAGGGCCGGCGCTAACTATAAGGCGAACTAGGCGGTCGCCTAGGGCGCCCCCCCCCCCTTTATGGGACGCAAAAAGGTTTAATCGCTATTATCAAAAAGTACCTAATAGTTAAAAACTTTGATTGTCTTTTATAAACTTTGGATGGTAATATACAAAGGATTAGCGATCTATTTCGGTGCCCAGGACGAACTATCAATTTTGAACCCCCACCTAAAAATTAGGTCTAATTAGGCCTATATTTATTCGCGATTGTGAAAATGCAACCCCACCTCCCTAATTTTAATAGGTCGGGGCGCTTTTTACCAGTCACTCTGCCTTTTTATTTTGGTGTCACATAATTGATGTAGAAAACGATTAAATAAGTCCGTAATTTAAATATCGAACATTTCAAACGGTTATCTAATTTTAAGGTTGATTTAGTGATCGCTCCAGTGCATGACGGGACGTTCTAAAACACGTGCAATTTTGTTACAAACTTTTATTTAACTCACTTCCTCGTCAGTCGCCAGTCTGTCTGTCTATCTAGATCGAAACGCCCGTGTGAAATGGCAGGCACTTCTAACTGACAGATACGGTTCGTAGTTGGTACGTGGGTCAAGACATGAAGACAATGCATCGTGACATTCAATTTGACTTAATTGGTCGCCTAATTAATTTTTTATGAATTAATTAAAATTTGGACCGAATTAGTAGGCAGTTTTATCCACACGCGTTATCACGGCCGTCTTAGGCGTGGAGCGAGGGGTGGGGGCTCTGCGACCTAACTCGTCATCACGTTCAATAGGCACGCAATGGATTTTTAGTCGGGTCAGCAGTCTAGTTCTTTACCACTAGACTACGTCATCCCATAATACTTTACTGAAACTTTAGCTATAAACTTGACAATGGTTTTTAGTCATGTAACTCTATTGTAAATAAAACATGTAAAGTACTGAGAAAAAAATTCATTAAAAAACGTTTTAATAACAAGCTTTTATGTAATAATGCACTCAAAAGTAGAAAATAAATTATACACTACTATTTAAATTACTATAAAGAAAAGCGTGGGTCTCTTCTCAAATATTAGTAAAGGTATCCAATAGGTACTTAAGAAACCCACGCTTTTCTTTATAGTTATTTAAATAGTAGTAGTATAATTTATTTTCTACTTTTGAGTGCATTATTACATAAAAGCTTGTTATTAAAACGTTTTTTATGGGTTTTTTTAAAAAAATAGGGATTGTAAGTCTCGTTTTCTCTTACTTTGAATTAGAAATCTGTTCTGGTGTATAGAGTTTTGTAATGACGGGGTGTTCAAAGTAGTGTACTTGTTTGATAAGTTTTGATGAATCGTTTGCATTTGGAACGGTGGAAGGCTGTTGTTGGTATGGTTTCGTAGGTATAAAGTATCGAAGTGTTAAAGTGTCGTTATTTTTTAATTTGGCTGTTGTGTAGTTGAAGGTCTAGTGGAATCTGATTGGAAGTAGAGAAATGAGAATGTAGGTGATGAGGTATCGATGTTCTTGAGTCCGGGAGTATCGAGCCTTGCGGTATTAAGGTATCGAAGTGTGATAACTGTTATCGGAAGTAGTAGGTCCAGTTAAATCTTTGTTGATTGAGAGTATCGTTTGTAGAGCTTGGTGAAGTTAAACGAGTTGTTGTCGTAGTTCTGGAGCATCGAGTCTAGTTATGTTTAGCTGACGAAGTTTGATATGTTTGATATGTGTTGTGAATGTAGTAGAGTATATCGAGTAGTCGAGTTTATCGTAAGTTAGATGATTTTAATTCAGGACGGAACACACTACAAAGAAAGGGAGGCATTCTCTAACTGAAAAATCTTGTTATTTAGGAATCTATATTACTACTCTTAAAGTATCAATATATAATACTATATAGGCTGGAATTTATAACTAACCGTGAACTTTGTTTTTCAAATATTATTTTTTTATATATAATCACTAGTTATGGCAATGTCTTATTTAAACAGTTCACGCATTTGATTTTTTTTTATTTTTTTTTTTTTGGTAGTCATACAAATTTAATGGCATAGAAAATTTCACATATTATCTCAAAAATGGATCTGGTCGATTCTTTCTCATGACAAATTCAATCTTTCTGCGCATTTCAGAATCATAAATTCTCCGACATCTTTCATAGGTCAGGCGACTTCTTTTAAGAAATGGTTTCTCATATCTTTCTTTTCTTTTGACATCAGAGAAAAAATGTTCCTTTCTCAGAATATTATCCAAAAGTCTGTATGCTGGTTCTATGTCATTATTTTTTACAAGTACGGTTCTTGCTATAAAGCGCAAATGATTTGAGGTCATTTTAAAAATATTTGTCAGGCCTAGTTTAGATGGGGAAGGTTGAAGAAAATGACCATTTGATTTTTTTAAAATCCAAAAATGTGTTTAACACCACGGCAGGTAATTAATTACACTTAAAATTATGTCATCAAAATTGACTAGAAGTATGTTATAATAAAGCTACCATGTTTAGAATTTCACACAAAACCTACAGTTAAGTAGTCAATTAGTAAAATATATTCTGTTGACACAGTTACATAGGTAATAAAACAGATTTGTTATAATTATTACGTAGTGAAATTTAGAGAGTTTTATTGTGTTTTTAAGCATGTCTTAGTTACACATGGTTAATTTAGCTATTCTTGTTAAAGTTATTTCCCTTGAATAAAATTTTAGTATTTGGATTTTAAAATGGGAGATAATTCGTTGCTTAACTTTGCATTAATTTCAAATTCTTGAACCTTAGGTTGACCGGTTACTTATAAATACAACTTTAAGTTATTATTTGTTATTGTAAAAATTATATAGAGCCGAAGTGTTAAACAAAATAGTTAGGTAGGTTTTCTTGCATTATCAAGTTGAAAAACAAATACAACAGCAGGTCGAGGGGGGGGGGGGGAGCACTTGAAATTTTCTAAGGTGGGCGGGGGGTGGCTAACTCGTAAAGTACATAGTAGACTCGTGGACTTAGCAACAATTTCAATAAAATGAGATTACGCTTGCAAACTGGAATTGAAGGAATTAGTACAAACTTTTAAGACGAAGGAGGCAAGTAAAATTTGATTTTGATGTCACATTTAATTAATTGTTTTCTTATACGTATGTTTTAGTGATTAATTTGTGTGGAAGTGGCGTTTTTATAAGTTTTGCCAAGGGCGCTAAATAACCTGGTGCCGGTACTGTTTACAAGTTGTCTACAAGTTGTCTACAAATTGTCTACAAGTTGGCTACAAGTTGTCTACAAGTTGTCTACAAGTTGTCTACAAATTGTCTACAAGTTGTCTACAAGTTGTCTACAAGTTGTCTACAAGTTGTCTACAAGTTGTCTACAAGTTGTCTACAAATTGTCTACAAGTTGTCTACAAGTTGTCTACAAGTTGTCTACAAATTGTCTACAAGTTGTCTACAAGTTGTCTACAAGTTGTCTACAAGTTGTCTACAAGTTGTCTACATCTCTAGATGTGGCACAACTATGGTTGGCGGGGCAAGGGTTCCGACATGTTATGTCGAGGGGGGGGGAGTTCAAAATATATGAGGACAAACATTTGTCTACAGTTTAAAGAGCAAAGCTACTAAATGAATTTTGACCCGATATTTCTCGATTTAAATTACGTTTTTTTTGGGTGTTTTTTTTTTGTAAATTGTATAAAATGTAATAAAAATTGATCAATATAGGACCTACACAGTGTTGTCCAAGCCTAGTATCTAGCTTAAAAATAAATCGTCATTTTAAAGATCAAATAATGAAAATTTGAGGGAGGGGTGATAGTTTGAAGTGTACGTGTTGGGATGGGGGAGGGCGTCTAGCTCTTTGTTATATATGAAGATAGGGGCGGTGCGGGGGAGATAAAAATCGTTTCTAAAAGCATGACACCGTTTTTGGATGACCATCTCAACGTGACCGTAAATGACACCCCCAATCTTATCAAATATACCACGTCAAGGGTAGATTTTAATTTAGGAACTCAATTTTAACGGAAAAATCGATTTAAATCAATTATTGATTAGAGCAGTGACCCACAAAGGTCAACAGCTAATTGTCAACATGTCCGCCTGCAACAGGACACGCAATGTGTGACGTCTAACAATTTCATCCAGCGCCCCCCAGCGGTTGCTACCGGCAGAGAACTCTCCAGCAGAGAGGAGCGTTAAGCCCACAGATCCGAGTTTACACTAGCAACCAATAGGAGGGCTCCGCTTTAATCAGAACTCTTTTTAACTGAAGGGAGGTATGCTTGGGTTAAAATAAACATATCATTTCTGGCACAATCTCTTTTCGGTTCTTGCAAAGAGTGTACTTTTATAAGTCTGTTTTTTTAAATCGTATAATTAGCAGAGTTAGCAAAAAACATTACAAATATACACGTAGATATTCGTGGCGTTGGCTCGCTCGAGAAGGATGGGGGGGGGGGGGGGTGACATCCATGGGCCCCCCTCCCCCTAATGAGGGTAATGCTATAGATTTCGGCGATGGTGGATTAGTATCGGTCGCAAAATGCAAGTTGATACACCTTTCAAGTATATATATATATATATATCTATATATATATATCTATCTATATATATATATATATATATATATATATATATATATATATACACACACACACACATATATATATATATATATATATATATATATATATATATATATATATATATATTTATTTATTTATTTATTTATTTATTTATTTATTTATTTATTTATTTATTTATTTATTTATTTATTTATTTATTTATTTATTTATTTATTTATTTATTTATTTATTTATTTATTTATTTATTTATTTATTTATTTACTAGGCATTCTGCCTAGCTTCGCTTAGGTTTTCAAAAACATTTGATAATTTGAATACTAATTATTTGGTGATGGATGAGGCGTGGAGTTCTTAAATCTAAACAGTAATGCTAATTTTAGAGAAGATGTTGTATGTTGTTTAATATCCGCTTTCGAAAATACGCAATTTATAACTAAAATGGAAATAGAACTACAGAGGTTCCGTGAACAGTATATCTCACAATTTATATTACATTGACTTTTAAAATTAATTTTTTATTTAATTATGATACGTAGCTTAATTAACAACTTATTTTTTATAAAACAAATGCTATACTTTGTCGTTTTCTGTTTCTGTTTAAAATAGTATACAATTATTTGAAAAATAATTATTTAAAAAGGTTACCTCCCTTGAAAATTAACCGAATGACGTATGTCAGTGTTTACTTTTTTTTTAAAACAGTTACTATGCTTATATAAGAAAATACGATATATAAACATATTTAACGTCTACAATGGCTTTTTCCGACGGGAATAAAGTTTTTTTGTTACCCTCCAGGGTCGGTCTACGACCTCAAATAATATTAAGGGGATCGATCGTCAATTTATTTATATATATCTCATATAAGGAGAATTTCACTCGCGGTCATCTTTTAGCACTGGTCGAGGGCTTTGAGTCTGACCAACAGTTTTTCCATACGGCCTAGTCATCTATAGAAGTGTATGCAAAACATTAGCATGATGTACAGAGGTTAAGTAACGTAAAAATTGTGTTGAAATTACCCTGTTTTTCCCATAAAATACAAAGATTATATAGGGAAATACGACTGGTCAGTTTTGACCCCTTTACGAAGTTTTCCCAGATATGCCGAGTTTTTTGTGACACCCCTAGGCGTTCTCCTACCACCTCACAAAATATCAAGGGGGGTCGTCGGAGGAAAATTTTTTTCGTAATAGAGCTCATATAAAGAGAATTTCACTCGCGGTCACTTTTTAGCCCTCGTCGAGGGCTTTGAGTGAAACCGACAGTTTTCCCTAAAGGTCAAGCCATTTACCTAAGAGTATGCAAAAAATTAGCCAGATATACTGAGTTTAAGTACCCTAAAGTCTGCGTTGAAATGACCCTATGTTTTTCCCATAAAATACAAAGATTATATAGGGAAATACGACTGGTCAGTTTTGACCCCTTTACGAAGTTTTCCCAGATATGCCAAGTTTTTTGTGACACCCCAAGGCGTTCTCCTACCACCTCACAAAATATCAAGGGGGGTCGTCGGAGGAAAAAATTGTTCGTAATATAGCTCATATAAAGAGAATTTCACTCGCGGTCACTTTTTAGCCCTCGTCGAGGGCTTTGAGTAAAACCGACAGTTTTCACTAAAGGTCAAGCCATTTACCTAAGAGTATGCAAAAAATTAGCCAGATATACTGAGTTTAAGTACCCTAAAGTCTGCGTTGAAATGACCCTATGTTTTTCCCATAAAATACAAAGATTATATAGGGAAATACGACTGGTCAGTTTTGACCCCTTTACGAAGTTTTCCCAGATATGCCGAGTTTTTTGTGACACCCCAAGGCGTTCTCCTACCACCTCACAAAATATCAAGGGGGGTCGTCGGAGGAAAATTTTTTTCGTAATAGAGCTCATATAAAGAGAATTTCATTCGCGGTCACTTTTTAGCCCTCGTCGAGGGCTTTGAGTGAAACCGACAGTTTTCCCTAAAGGTCAAGCCATTTACCTAAGAGTATGCAAAAAATTAGCCAGATATACTGAGTTTAAGTACCCTAAAGTCTGCGTTGAAATGACCCTATGTTTTTCCCATAAAATACAAAGATTATATAGGGAAATACGACTGGTCAGTTTTGACCCCTTTACGAAGTTTTCCCAGATATGCCGAGTTTTTTGTGACACCCCAAGGCGTTCTCCTACCACCTCACAAAATATCAAGGGGGGTCGTCGGAGGAAAAAATTGTTCGTAATATAGCTCATATAAAGAGAATTTCACTCGCGGTCACTTTTTAGCCCTCGTCGAGGGCTTTGAGTAAAACCGACAGTTTTCCCTAAAGGTCAAGCCATTTACCTAAGAGTATGCAAAAAATTAGCCAGATATACTGAGTTTAAGTACCCTAAAGTCTGCGTTGAAATGACCCTATGTTTTTCCCATAAAATACAAAGATTATATAGGGAAATACGACTGGTCAGTTTTGACCCCTTTACGAAGTTTTCCCAGATATGCCGAGTTTTTTGTGACACCCCAAGGCGTTCTCCTACCACCTCACAAAATATCAAGGGGGGTCGTCGGAGGAAAATTTTTTTCGTAATAGAGCTCATATAAAGAGAATTTCATTCGCGGTCACTTTTTAGCCCTCGTCGAGGGCTTTGAGTGAAACCGACAGTTTTCCCTAAAGGTCAAGCCATTTACCTAAGAGTATGCAAAAAATTAGCCAGATATACTGAGTTTAAGTACCCTAAAGTCTGCGTTGAAATGACCCTATGTTTTTCCCATAAAATACAAAGATTATATAGGGAAATACAACTGGTCAGTTTTGACCCCTTTACGAAGTTTTCCCAGATATGCCGAGTTTTTTGTGACACCCCAAGGCGTTCTCCTACCACCTCACAAAATATCAAGGGGGGTCGTCGGAGGAAAAAATTGTTCGTAATATAGCTCATATAAAGAGAATTTCACTCGCGGTCACTTTTTAGCCCTCGTCGAGGGCTTTGAGTAAAACCGACAGTTTTCCCTAAAGGTCAAGCCATTTACCTAAGAGTATGCAAAAAATTAGCCAGATATACTGAGTTTAAGTACCCTAAAGTCTGCGTTGAAATGACCCTATGTTTTTCCCATAAAATACAAAGATTATATAGGGAAATACGACTGGTCAGTTTTGACCCCTTTACGAAAATTTCCCAGATATGCCAAGTTTTTTGTGACACCCCCAGGCATTCTTCTACCACCTCACAAAATTTCAAGGGGGGTCGTCGGAGGAAATTTTTTTTCGTAATAGAGCTCATATAAAGAGAATTTCACTCGCGGTCACTTTTTAGCCCTCGTCGAGGGCTCTGAGTAAAACCGACAGTTTTCCCTAAAGGTCAAGCCATTTACCTAAGAGCATGCAAAAATGTAGCCAGAAGTAAAGAGGGTAAGTGCCCTAAAATCCGTTTTGAAATGACCCTCTGTTTTTCCCATAAAATACAAAGATTATATAGGGAAATACGACTGGTCAGTTTTGACCCATTTCCCGATTTTTCCCGGACATGGCGAGTTTTTTGTGACACCCCAAGTCGTTCTCCTACCACCTCACAAAATATCAAGGGGGGTCGTCGGAGGAAAATTTTTTTCGTAATAGAGCTCATATAAAGAGAATTTCATTCGCGGTCACTTTTTAGCCCTCGTCGAGGGCTTTGAGTGAAACCGACAGTTTTCCCTAAAGGTCAAGCCATTTACCTAAGAGTATGCAAAAAATTAGCCAGATATACTGAGTTTAAGTACCCTAAAGTCTGCGTTGAAATGACCCTATGTTTTTCCCATAAAATACAAAGATTATATAGGGAAATACGACTGGTCAGTTTTGACCCCTTTACAAAGTTTTCCCAGATATGCCGAGTTTTTTGTGACACCCCAAGGCGTTCTCCTACCACCTCACAAAATATCAAGGGGGGTCGTCGGAGGAAAAAATTGTTCGTAATATAGCTCATATAAAGAGAATTTCACTCGCGGTCACTTTTTAGCCCTCGTCGAGGGCTTTGAGTAAAACCGACAGTTTTCCCTAAAGGTCAAGCCATTTACCTAAGAGTATGCAAAAAATTAGCCAGATATACTGAGTTTAAGTACCCTAAAGTCTGCGTTGAAATGACCCTATGTTTTTCCCATAAAATACAAAGATTATATAGGGAAATACGACTGGTCAGTTTTGACCCCTTTACGAAGTTTTCCCAGATATGCCGAGTTTTTTGTGACACCCCAAGGCGTTCTCCTACCACCTCACAAAATATCAAGGGGGGTCGTCGGAGGAAATTTTTTTTCGTAATAGAGCTCATATAAAGAGAATTTCATTCGCGGTCACTTTTTAGCCCTCGTCGAGGGCTTTGAGTGAAACCGACAGTTTTCCCTAAAGGTCAAGCCATTTACCTAAGAGTATGCAAAAAATTAGCCAGATATACTGAGTTTAAGTACCCTAAAGTCTGCGTTGAAATGACCCTATGTTTTTCCCATAAAATACAAAGATTATATAGGGAAATACAACTGGTCAGTTTTGACCCCTTTACGAAGTTTTCCCAGATATGCCGAGTTTTTTGTGACACCCCAAGGCGTTCTCCTACCACCTCACAAAATATCAAGGGGGGTCGTCGGAGGAAAAAATTGTTCGTAATATAGCTCATATAAAGAGAATTTCACTCGCGGTCACTTTTTAGCCCTCGTCGAGGGCTTTGAGTAAAACCGACAGTTTTCCCTAAAGGTCAAGCCATTTACCTAAGAGTATGCAAAAAATTAGCCAGATATACTGAGTTTAAGTACCCTAAAGTCTGCGTTGAAATGACCCTATGTTTTTCCCATAAAATACAAAGATTATATAGGGAAATACGACTGGTCAGTTTTGACCCCTTTACGAAGTTTTCCCAGATATGCCAAGTTTTTTGTGACACCCCCAGGCATTCTTCTACCACCTCACAAAATTTCAAGGGGGGTCGTCGGAGGAAATTTTTTTTCGTAATAGAGCTCATATAAAGAGAATTTCACTCGCGGTCACTTTTTAGCCCTCGTCGAGGGCTCTGAGTAAAACCGACAGTTTTCCCTAAAGGTCAAGCCATTTACCTAAGAGCATGCAAAAATGTAGCCAGAAGTAAAGAGGGTAAGTGCCCTAAAATCCGTTTTGAAATGACCCTCTGTTTTTCCCATAAAATACAAAGATTATATAGGGAAATACGACTGGTCAGTTTTGACCCATTTCCCGATTTTTCCCGGACATGGCGAGTTTTTTGTGACACCCCAAGTCGTTCTCCTACCACCTCACAAAATATCAAGGGGGGTCGTCGGAGGAAAATTTTTTTCGTAATAGAGCTCATATAAAGAGAATTTCATTCGCGGTCACTTTTTAGCCCTCGTCGAGGGCTTTGAGTGAAACCGACAGTTTTCCCTAAAGGTTAAGCCATTTACCTAAGAGTATGCAAAAAATTAGCCAGATATACTGAGTTTAAGTACCCTAAAGTCTGCGTTGAAATGACCCTATGTTTTTCCCATAAAATACAAAGATTATATAGGGAAATACGACTGGTCAGTTTTGACCCCTTTACAAAGTTTTCCCAGATATGCCGAGTTTTTTGTGACACCCCAAGGCGTTCTCCTACCACCTCACAAAATATCAAGGGGGGTCGTCGGAGGAAAAAATTGTTCGTAATATAGCTCATATAAAGAGAATTTCACTCGCGGTCACTTTTTAGCCCTCGTCGAGGGCTTTGAGTAAAACCGACAGTTTTCCCTAAAGGTCAAGCCATTTACCTAAGAGTATGCAAAAAATTAGCCAGATATACTGAGTTTAAGTACCCTAAAGTCTGCGTTGAAATGACCCTATGTTTTTCCCATAAAATACAAAGATTATATAGGGAAATACGACTGGTCAGTTTTGACCCCTTTACGAAGTTTTCCCAGATATGCCGAGTTTTTTGTGACACCCCAAGGCGTTCTCCTACCACCTCACAAAATATCAAGGGGGGTCGTCGGAGGAAATTTTTTTTCGTAATAGAGCTCATATAAAGAGAATTTCATTCGCGGTCACTTTTTAGCCCTCGTCGAGGGCTTTGAGTGAAACCGACAGTTTTCCCTAAAGGTCAAGCCATTTACCTAAGAGTATGCAAAAAATTAGCCAGATATACTGAGTTTAAGTACCCTAAAGTCTGCGTTGAAATGACCCTATGTTTTTCCCATAAAATACAAAGATTATATAGGGAAATACAACTGGTCAGTTTTGACCCCTTTACGAAGTTTTCCCAGATATGCCGAGTTTTTTGTGACACCCCAAGGCGTTCTCCTACCACCTCACAAAATATCAAGGGGGGTCGTCGGAGGAAAAAATTGTTCGTAATATAGCTCATATAAAGAGAATTTCACTCGCGGTCACTTTTTAGCCCTCGTCGAGGGCTTTGAGTAAAACCGACAGTTTTCCCTAAAGGTCAAGCCATTTACCTAAGAGTATGCAAAAAATTAGCCAGATATACTGAGTTTAAGTACCCTAAAGTCTGCGTTGAAATGACCCTATGTTTTTCCCATAAAATACAAAGATTATATAGGGAAATACGACTGGTCAGTTTTGACCCCTTTACGAAGTTTTCCCAGATATGCCAAGTTTTTTGTGACACCCCCAGGCATTCTTCTACCACCTCACAAAATTTCAAGGGGGGTCGTCGGAGGAAATTTTTTTTCGTAATAGAGCTCATATAAAGAGAATTTCACTCGCGGTCACTTTTTAGCCCTCGTCGAGGGCTCTGAGTAAAACCGACAGTTTTCCCTAAAGGTCAAGCCATTTACCTAAGAGCATGCAAAAATGTAGCCAGAAGTAAAGAGGGTAAGTGCCCTAAAATCCGTTTTGAAATGACCCTCTGTTTTTCCCATAAAATACAAAGATTATATAGGGAAATACGACTGGTCAGTTTTGACCCATTTCCCGATTTTTCCCGGACATGGCGAGTTTTTTGTGACACCCCAAGTCGTTCTCCTACCACCTCACAAAATTTCAAGGGGGGTCGTCGGAGGAAAAAATTTTTCGTAATAGAGCTCATATAAAGAGAATTTCACTCGCGGTCACTTTTTAGCCCTCGTCGAGGGCTTTGAGTGAAACTGACAGGTCTGCCCTACGGCCAAGCCATTTACCTATAAACATGCCAAAAATTAGCCAGATGTAAAGAGGGTAAGAGCCCTAAAATCCGTTTTGAAATGGCCCTCTGTTTTTCCCATAAAATACAAAGATTATATAGGGAAATACGACTGGTCAGTTTTGACCCATTTCCCGATTTTTCCCGGACATGGCGAGTTTTTTGTGACACCCCAAGGCGTTCTCCTACCACCTCACAAAATTTCAATGGGGGTCGTCGGAGGAATTTTTTTTTCGTAATATAGCCCATATAAGGCGCCGGTCAGTCGAGGTCAGTTTTGACCCCCTCTCCGTCGACTTTTCGGCCAACCGTCACCGGCCTTCGTGTTCTATCGCCCGAAGGCACCATCGTGCCAAATTTGACGCGCCTGCGGCGCCGGGAAGTGCCCTATCGGGCACTTGACCACTTTGCTTTATATATATAGATTTATTTATTTATTTATTTATTTATTTATTTATTTATTTATTTGTATGGGAATGGTTATAATGAGTTTGACCTTCGTCTTAACGTATCATTGAAAATACCGGACAACGGCAAAGTTCACCATCAGCTGGCCTACGACGGCAAAGTTCCCCATCAGTTGACTGACGACGGCAAAGTTCCCCATCAGTTGACTGACGACGGCAAAGTTCCCCATCAGTTGACTGACGACGGCAAAGTTCCCCATCAGTTGACTAACGACGGCAAAGTTCACCATCAGTTGACTGACGACAGCAAAGTTTCCCATCCGTTGACTGACAACGGCAAAGTTCATTATCAGTTGACTGACGACGACAAAGTTCCCCATCAGTTGACTGACGACGGCAAAGTTCCCCATCAGCTGGCCAACGACGGCAACGTTCCCCATCCGTTGACTGACGACGGCAAAGTTCCCCATCAGTTGACTGACGACGGCAAAGTTCCCCATCAGTTGACTGACGACGGCAAAGTTCCCCATCAGTTGACTGACGACGGCAAAGTTCCCCATCAGTTGACTGACGACGGCAAAGTTCCCCATCAGTTTACTGACGACGGCAAAGTTCCCAATCAGTTGACTGACGACGGCAAAGTTGAGCAGTATCATGACGCCGACTTGGACCCCTGATTGATCCCAATAGATCCCGACACAGAGGTGAACGCCAGAGATCAATGAATCGTGATCAACTTTTGATCAAAGTCAATCATGCCTGGCAACACGTGATCAACCAAGCGTGAACAATTCACGGGCCGCTGATTTTTATTCTCGTCTTGCTTCAACTGGCCCATAAATGACGTCACGCAATCTTAACCCCCCAACAACCGTCCATCATTTCACTTTAACAAGAAAAAATGCCCCCTGCCTCTCATTTAAATAAAAACGACTTCTGATAGTTGCATTCCTCCGCCTAAAATAACCATAGATCATCGAATTGTCCTTTCTTTCATTATGGCATGCATAAAATCAGTCGAGCAATTTTACAGGTTGAGCAGCAAAGTCGATGGTTGGCAGGGGGGGGGGGTGAAATGATTTATTTACTGCCTTAACATTAAATTTTCTGTGCACGTAACATGAGCTAAGTATAAAAGATTTCGTGCAATCCTTATCATTAAATGTATGTATTCTAATTCTAAACATAGTTGTGTGCATTTATACTAAGCAGTTGAACGGATTAAAGAATTCAATATATCATTGTATTTCTCGTCCAACGATTTCTTTTGTTTAAATTATAATAAATTATTAATATAAGTTGTAGGGGTGGGGGTATGTCTGATGGCAATGAGTTGGGGGGGGGGCATCCCGGGGGTGTGGTCCGTGAGTTGTCGAGACATGATGTTCTGACATGACGCTTCAATCTGCCCCAGACATGATGTTCTGACATGACGCTTCAATCTACCCCAAACCTGTAATATTTTCTTTTAATCTCTACAATCTGCCCTAAACCTGTAATATTTTCTTTCAATCTCTACAATCTGCCCCAAACATGTAATATTTTCTTTCAATCTCTTCAATCTGCCCCAAACATGTAATATTTTCTTTCTTTCAATCTCTACAATCTGCCCCAAACCTGTAATATTTTCTTTCAATCTCTTCAATCTGCCCCAAACATGTAATATTTTCTTTCAATCTCTACAATCTGCCCTAAACCTGTAATATTTTCTTTCAATCTCTACAATCTGCCCTAAACCTGCAATATTTTCTTTCTTTCAATCTCTTCAATCTGCCCCAAACCTGTAATATTTTCTTTCAATCTCTTCAATCTGCCCCAAACCTGTAATATTTTCTTTCAATCTCTTCAATCTGCCCCAAACCTGTAATATTTTCTTTCAATCTCTACAATCTGCCCTAAACCTGTAATATTTTCTTTCAATCTCTACAATCTGCCCTAAACCTGCAATATTTTCTTTCTTTCAATCTCTACAATCTACCCCAAACCTGTAATATTTTCTTTCTTTCAATCTCTTCAATCTGCCCTAAACCTGTAATATTTTCTTTCTTTCAATCTCTACAATCTACCCTAAACCTGTAATATTTTCTGTCAATCTCTACAATCTGCCCCAGACCTGTAATATTTTCTTTCAATCTCTACAATCTGCCATAGACCTGTAATATTTTCTTTCAATCTCTACAATCTGCCATAGACCTGTAATATTTTCTTTCAATCTCTACAATCTGCCATAGACCTGTAATATTTTCTTTCAATCTCTACAATCTGCCCCAGACCTGTAATATTTTCTTTCAATCTCTACAATCTGCCATAGACCTGTAATATTTTCTTTCAATCTCTACAATCTGCCCCAGACCTGTAATATTTTCTTTCAATCTCTACAATCTGCCATAGACCTGTAATATTTTCTTTCAATCTCTACAATCTGCCATAGACCTGTAATATTTTCTTTCAATCTCTACAATCTGCCCCAGACCTGTAATATTTTCTTTCAATCTCTACAATCTGCCATAGACCTGTAATATTTTCTTTCAATCTCTACAATCTGCCCCAAACCTGTAATATTTTCTCGCATATTATCCTTGTCCTGACGACGCCCGCTGATTTGTTTCTTACTTCATCATTCGATCCACGAAGACTGGTGTAGTTTTACAATGGGAACAGTCACTGTCATACTTTTAGAGAAATAATAATAATCATTAAAAAAGTTTAAAAAAACCCACGTTTTCTGATTGAACTAAAAAGTAGAAAATAAACGCTATACATCACAATAATGCAAGCGATCACTCTACTATAAGCGATCAAAAACGTGGGGCGCCGAAGTAAAAGTTATATTACTATTGATTAGATAATACTATTGACTTTTATTAGGGAGCTTGTAGAGAGTCAACAGTATTAGAAACTGTAAGAAAATCACGGCGCCCCACGTTTTTGATCGCTTATAGTAGAGTGATCGCTTGCATTATTGTGATGTATAGTATTTATTTTCTACTTTTTAGTTCAATCAGAAAACGTGGGTTTTTTAAAACTTTTTTAATGATTATTATTTTCTACTTTTTAGTCTTTGTCTGTTTGCATTAAAATCTTGCTATCGATTTTATCTTTTCACTTTTTTTTGGGTAAACGAAGACAACTCGTAAAAAGACAACTCGTAAAAAGACAACTCGAAAAAAAATCGTTGTGTGAATACGTTACTGACTAGAACACATAGATTTGAACCCGTGTCGAGTGGGATAGCAATCGTGTGCCCAACCACTCGACCATATCGTCTCCCCCAAACTGGCCTACATCCTGTAAGTTTAAACTCGGTTCAAAGTAAATTATTTGCCCCTAAGCCTGTGGCAACGTGGGATCGTTCGCTTCACTGCGCGCGAGGTACGCGTCGCTGGTTTTTTTTCTAATGGCTCGCAGAGGAGAATTATATATATAGATTATATAGCGGTCTAAAATGCTCAATAAAATGTTTCCATTGATCAATTCAGTAATAATAACAATTGCATATTCTATGGTCATCCAAAAGAAAGCTTCCCTGAAAATTTCAGCGCGCTAGCTAACTGGGAAGTGCCAGAAATTTCGATCGCAAGATTTGATTGGAAAGACAAACAAACACAGAAACACAGACACAGAGAAAGCAAGTTAAAGAAAACGTGGGAAAAATACGTTTCATTGCGAGGTTAATGGTGAAGTGCTTTGAGATTATTTACTGAAAAGTTATCTGCGATTTCTGAAAACAAAATAAGACTACCATCTAAATCTATCCATATGTTAAAAATTAGCTTTATTATATTAATAAATTAAGAAATTAATACAGCTAATGGTTTTATATTTTAATTACAGTCAACATACAATTTTAGAATTTATGATTTAGGGCAAATAAAACTAAACGAACGTTACGTTAGATTATAGAATTTTAAATCTTATAAAATAACTACTTTTACTTTGTCTATTGAATTTCTCATAATTTTAAAATACTTTTGCGATAATGGGTGAAGATTGCCTCCCTTGTCAATTTTAAATGTGTAAAATGGAAAGTTATCTATTAATCGTCAAAGTTAAAATAATTTTATTTTTCGACACTGATGTGTCAAAAATTATTAAAAAATGATGTAATACATTAGTATAGAGGTGCTTATTGTGGTCAACGATAGAGGAAATATGTCAGAAAACTTGCGTGAAAGCCAATCTCCCAATGAACTTTTCCTTCGAGCATATGGCTGTCGGAAAACCGTCCAATCAAGCAAACGGCCTTCGGTTAAAAGTTAAAGTTTACTTACAACTGTATAACTTTCTAAGGTGAGTTACTGCTACATTGTTCGCCCCTCAACACGCCAATGTCCTCTTTAACGACTACACTTGTTGTGGTATTGGCCATAGAATGACCATGAACTGAACATTAGCTTATCGAGTGTACCAACGGAGGTTCTATTCCTGTATCACGTGACTCCCGGAGTTTCGGGTCCCATCTAAGTGCAGGACAGTGTCGTCTTATTTTGGGCAAACAAAAATTTGGCTCCAAAGTTTTCGGATCAATATTTGAGGAAAATATGGCGGGTAGAGTGGGGTAAAATAATGGAAGATTAATGTGCTGAGGGTTATAACATTTTGAATTCAAGTTTAGTGGTTGAGATCTTATGTGCAGAGTTAACAGACAGACTGGTGGATCTTATGTGCAGAGTTAACAGACAGACTGGTGGATCTTATGTGCAGAGTTAACAGACAGACTGGTGGATCTTATGTGCAGAGTTAACAGACAGACTGGTGGATCTTATGTGCAGAGTTAACAGACAGACTGGTGGATCTTATGTGCAGAGTTAACAGACAGACTGGTGGATCTTATGTGCAGAGTTAACAGACAAACTGGTGGATCTTATGTGCAGAGTTAACAGACAGACTGGTGGATCTTATGTGCAGAGTTAACAGACAGACTGGTGGATCTTATGTGCAGAGTTAACAGACAGACTGGTAGATCTTATGTGCAGAGTTAACAGACAGACTGGTCGATCTTATGTGCAGAGTTAACAGACAGACTGGTGGATCTTATGTGCAGAGTTAACAGACAAACTGGTCGATCTTATATTATCTACCAAAAATGCCCTACACCATCTGCCCACAATGCCCTACATCATCTACCCACAATGCCCTACATTATCTACCAAAAATGCCTTACACCATCTGCCCACAATGCCATACATCATTTACCCACAATGCCTTACATCATCTACCCACAATGCCCTACACCATCTACCCACAATGCCCTACACCATCTACCCACAATGCCCTACACCATCTACCCACAATGCCTTACACCATCTACCCTTAATGCCCTACATCATCTGCCCACAATGCCCTACATCATCTACCCACAATGCCCTACACCATCTGCCCACCTCTGATTTGACAACACCTTAACTCCGACACATCCATGTATTACAGACAAAGCCACTTATTCTGCTCGCTTAGCCTCGTTTCCGCTCCATCTGGTGAGTCACCCATGCACGTGCATGTTTTGGTCAACTCAAGATGGCTGACAGCAGAAGTTACTAGCTACTGGGGGCAGTTCAAGATGGCTGACAGCAGAAGTTACTAGCTACTGGCGGCAGTTCAAGATGGCTGACAGCAGAAGTTACTAGCTACTGGGGGCAGTTCAAGATGGCTGACAGCAGAAGTTACTAGCTACTGGGGGCAGTTCAAGATGGCTGACAGCAGAAGTTACTAGCTACTGGGGGCAGTTCAAGATGGCTGACAGCAGAAGTTACTAGCTACTGGGGGCAGTTCAAGATGGCTGACAGCAGAAGTTACTAGCTACTGGGGGCAGTTCAAGATGGCTGACAGCAGAAGTTACTAGCTACTGGGAGAAGTTGAGGGAAACTTAAAGAGGATTGGAAACTTCGATGCCGGCTTTGCTCAATTATTGTCAAACCTAAACGCCTATTAAAGACTGATTTTGCACCGTTGTGATAAACACTAAATACTGTGGAAAAACAAAACGTATGTGTGTGTGGGGGGGGGGGGGGGCGACACAAAATTGTGTGGAAGAACCCAATACGGTCTAGAGCACTGCCCTAATTATACAAGGTCGAAATGTAAGATGTGCCGGCTTAATTAAAACAAACAACTAAAGCGAATCAATTTATCAATTTCAATTAAAATATTGTAAATAATTAATTAATTCTCTGATCAAGCATAAATAAGAGCTACTCGTCCCGTGAAGAAAAAAAAATGTAAACAATTATTCTATAGATATCATGATCATCATGCCAGCTTAGAATTGATAAAATTTCCGGAAATTGTTCAACTGTCAGTTATCCTCTTCTGTTTACTGAATTAATACAGAACATGTATCCACATACAGAACATACAGAACATGTATCCACATACAGAACATGTATCCACATACAGAACATGTATCCACATACAGAACATGTATCCACATACAGAACATGTATCCACATACAGAACATGTATCCACATACAGAACATGTATCCACATACAGAACATACAGAACATGTATCCACATACAGAACATGTATCCACATACAGAACATGTATCCACATACAGAACATGTATCCACATACAGAACATGTATCCACATACAGAACATGTATCCACACACAGAACATGTATCCACATACAGAACATGTATCCACATACAGAACATGTATCCACATACAGAACATGTATCCACATACAGAACATGTATCCACATACAGAACATGTATCCACATACAGAACATACAGAACATGTATCCACATACAGAACATGTATCCACATACAGAACATGTATCCACATACAGAACATGTATCCACATACAGAACATGTATCCACATACAGAACATGTATCCACATACAGAACATGTATCCACATACAGAACATGTATCCACATACAGAACATGTATCCACATACAGAACATGTATCCACATACAGAACATGTATCCACATAAAGAACATGTATCCACATACAGAACATGTATCCACATACAGAACATGTATCCACATACAGAACATGTATCCACATACAGAACATGCATCCACATACAGAACATGTATCCACATACAGAACATGTATCCACATACAGAACATGTATCCACATACAGAACATACAGAACATGTATCCACATACAGAACATGTATCCACATACAGAACATGTATCCACATACAGAACATACAGAACATGTATCCACATACAGAACATATATCCACATACAGAACATGTATCCACATACAGAACATATATCCACATACAGAACATGTATCCACATACAGAACATGTATCCACATACAGAACATGTATCCACATACAGAACATGTATCCACATACAGAACATGTATCCACTGATTTGATTGGACGCTACGGCACGTGCGACCCAGTTCAAGACTTACATGCGGCCAGATGACTTGATGACTTGACTGCAGTCAGCTCTAGACAGCGAGGTGAACCAAAACATTTTCTTTTGTTCGATCTTTTTTGGATCTTTACTTTTAAAGTTCTTTTTGGATCTTTACTTTTAAAGTTCTTTTTGGATCTTTACTTTTAAAGTTCTTTTTGGATCTTTACTTTTAAAGTTCTTTTTGGATCTTTACTTTTAAAGTTCTTTTTGGATCTTTACTTTTAAAGTTCTTTTTGGATCTTTACTTTTAAAGTTCTTTTTGGATCTTTACTTTTAAAGTTCTTTTTGGATCTTTACTTTTAAAGTTCTTTTTGGATCTTTACTTTTAAAGTTCTTTTTGGATCTTTACTTTTAAAGTTCTTTTTGGATCTTTACTTTTAAAGTTCTTTTTGGATCTTTACTTTTAAAGTTCTTTTTGGATCTTTTCTTTTAAGTTCTTTTTGGATCTTTGCTTTTAAAGTTCTTTTTGGATCTTTTCTTTTAAAGTTCTTTTTGGATCTTTACTTTTAAAGTTCTTTTTGGATCTTTACTTTTAAAGTTCTTTTTGAATCTTTACTTTTAAAGTTCTTTTTGGATCTTTTCTTTTAAGTTCTTTTTGGATCTTTGCTTTTAAAGTTCTTTTCGGATCTTTTCTTTTAAAGTTCTTTTTGGATCTTTACTTTTAAAGTTCTTTTTGGATCTTTACTTTTAAAGTACTTTTTGGATCTTTGCTTTTAAAGTTATTTTTGGATCTTTGCTTTTAAAGTTATTTTTGGATCTTTACTTTTAAAGTTATTTTTGGATCTTTGCTTTTAAAGTTATTTTTGGATCTTTGCTTTTAAAGTGTTATTTTTGGATCTTTGCTTTTAAAGTTATTTTTGGATCTTTACTTTTAAAGCTTAATTTTGTGAGAACGGTATAAAAATATTTTTAAAATGTTACAAAAACAGTAGAAATTACCCAACGGTTAGACACGTTCCTGATCACATGCAAGGTTTAGATGCTAGCACATTATATTGTGACGTCAACAAAGTGGGTAAAGTACTGAGTCCCCCCTGGGTCCCTGGTCACAAGTTGAGTCCCCTAAATCCTGTGGGTTGATGACCCCGGTCTCTGAGTCCCCTACTTAGGATGTAGTGAAGGCAGAGGAACTCTAGTCATTGTCTGTTTTTTAGCGAAAAGTCACAGTCAACTCTTGACTTGTCCATATTGTAGCGATAAGTCAACAGTCAACTCTTGACTTGTCCATATTGTAGCGATAAGTCAACAGTCAACTCTAGTCATTGTCCGTATGGTAGCGTCAACAATCAGTTCTTGACTTGGCTGTATTGCAACAAATGAAACTTTGACTCACATGCACTTCGATGACCTTTGACCCCGGAAAATCTTGACCTCGATGAACCGTATATTTGACATAAATAGCCTCCTTTTTTTCCATCTATCCACATCTTTGTCGTTATGTCTACAAAATGTTTCAAATATTTTAATAGCCCCTCCCCCCTCCCCTCCCCATCTCTCGCCACTTTTTAATTAGCCTTACCGGCACGACATGGGCATCCAACGTGACGCCCTTCGAGTTTCGCGTGAAAAGCGGAGAAAGACGCCGACAGGAAACACGTAAAAAATATCAAAATAAAAACTTTCTCAAGATGTTGAAAAATGTTGATAGCTGTTGAAAGATTCTGAAGATGTTTGCGGCTATTTACCGGACTGTGCCGGGTTTTATCCGGCAAAAATGTGACCACTCCCTGTGACGTGACCCGAGCAGCAAGTTTTGTCGTTAAAAACTTGTCACATTTTAATTGCGTTGGACAAGCAAGCTTAAACACGGCTCTACATGGTTTAACAATTAATTTAAGGGTGTGGGCGGGGCGGGCAGGCTTTAATTAAAGCTTGGGCCGGCAGGTTTTAATTCAAACCTGTTTAAAAACTACACGTGAGGTTGGGGGTCAACCTATCAGATGGAGGTTCACTGCAACAACCTGTAGGTTTTTACCTGGTCTTCGTAAAGCTACGTGTCAAACCTTTACCCACATTTAACCCAGTACAGCATCAAAGTGCTACAGTTAACCCAGAACCAAAGTGCTACAGTTAACTCAGCATCAAAGTGCTACAGTTAACCCATAACCAAAGTGCTACAGTTAACTCAGCATCAAAGTGCTACAGTTAACCCAGCACCAAAGTGCTACAGTTAACCCAGCACCAAAGTGCTACAGTTAACCCAGCACCAAAGTGCTACAGTTAACCCAGCACCAAAGTGCTACAGTTAACCTAGCACCAAAGTGCTACAGTTAACCCAGCACCGGTGCTACAGTTAACCCAGCACCAAAGTGCTACAGTTAACCCAGCACCAAATTGCTACAGTTAACCCAGCACCAAAGTGCTACAGTTAACCCAGCACCAAAGTGCCACAGTTAACCCAGCACCAAAGTGCTACAGTTAACCCAGCACCAAAGTGCTACAGTTAACCCAGCACCAAAGTGCTACAGTTAACCCATCACCAAAGAGCTACAGTTAACCTAGAACCAGTGCTACAGTTAACCCAGCACCAAAGTACTACAGTTAACCCAGCACCAAAGTGCTACAGTTAACCCAGCACCAAAGTGCTACAGTTAACCCAGCACCAAAGTGCTACAGTTAACCCAGCACCAGTGCTACAGTTAACCCAGCACCCAATTGCTACAATTAACACAGCATCAAAGTGTTACAGTTAACCCAGCACCAAATTACTACAGTTAACCCAGCACCAGTAATACAGTTAACCCAGCATCAAAGTGCTACAGTTAACCCAGCATCAAAGTGCTACAGTTAACCCAGTATCAAAGTGCTACAGTTAACCCAGCACCAAAGTGCTACGGTTAACCCAACACCAAGTGCTACAGTTAACCCAGCACCAAACCCAGCACCAAAGTGCTACAGTTAACCCAGTATCAAAGTGCTACAGTAAACCCAGCACAAGTGCTACAGTTAACCCAGCACCAAAGTGCTACAGTTAACCCAGCACCAGTGCTACAGTTAACCCAGCACCAAAGTGCTACAGTTAACCCAGTATCAAAGTGCTACAGTAAACCCAGCACAAGTGCTACAGTTAACCCAGCACCAAAGTGCTACAGTAAACCCAGCACAAGTGCTACAGTTAACCCAGCACCAAAGTGCTACAGTTAAACCAGCACCAAAGTGCTACAGTTAAACCTGGAGGTGTGCTCCTACCTGACACCAGACGTGTCCAAAAATCCACTGGTCTTTGACCTCAAACACGGCAGAAAACGGGAGCACGAGCACACCTAGAAGTAGGTCAGCACACGCCAGGTTGACGATGAAGACGTTGGTCACAGTCCGCAGCTTTCTGGAGGTGGCCACCGCGGCCACCACCAGCGCGTTGCCCACCAGCACCAGCAGCACCACCGCACACAGCAGCGCCGAGGACACGAGGTCCGCTAGCAGCAAGCTCTCCATGCCGGCGTCATTCAGGCGGAGCCGGAGTCCCGTCATGAAGAGTCACGTGATGGACGGCCTATGGACAGGCGCGGGGTGGGATGGAGGCAGCAAACGCTCCCAGCATGCTCCAGACATTGCTTGCCATGACCAGAGTTCTCACCACTTGTTGAACTATCCGAAAGACGATCGAGCCGGCAGAGGCGCTGATGTTTGGTAAAACATGTTGAAGATGTGTTTTAGCACACATTTTAGATAGTTTATAGACATTTTTAAGGTGTGTTATAGCACATGCTTAGGTGTGTGGTAGCACATATTTGGATGTGTTTAGCACACATGTTGTACATGTGTAGTAGCACATATTTTGGATGTGTTTAGCACACATGCTGTAGATGTGTAGTAGCACATATTTTGGTGTGTTTAGCACACATACTGTAGATGTATAGTAGCACATATTTTGGTGTGTTTAGCACACATACTGTAGATGTGCAGTATCCCATCATACAGTCAGACCTAGACCTGCTGGTGCCTGTTTAGTCCGAGTCTGCCATGTAAATCCTGCGACAACATTGTCAACTAGGTCGACTAATTTTAGATCAAACTGTTGCCTTAGTTATTTCTTCATTGGTTGTGGACGAACGTTCCATACTGACCAGTCCCAATGTGACCAGTTCCATACTGACCAGTTCCATACTGACCAGTAACGTCTGCTAACGATCTGGCAGAAAACGTCCCCCGGTCTGAATCCGTTCCACTCTCCTTGGCCGTTTTTGCACTCAGCCAATCAGATTAAGAGCTTTCTTGGTTCCAAAGTTCAAAAACCCAAATGAACACATCCCTCCAATTAGCAGCGAATTTAATGATTTTTTTAGTGGCACATGAAAATAAACAACACATTTCCTATTTTTTGCATGATTTATGATGTTGCAAACACTGGAACAGCTTTGATAGCATAAATTATTTTTATAAAAAAAAACAGCTTAGCTATGAAGCTGTGTGTGGGCTGTAAAGTATAGCTGTGTAGCCGTGAAGCCGTGGCTGTCACAGCTTAAATGTACAGCTGTGTCCATGAACTAGGACATGAACCAGTACATGAACAAGTACATGAACTAGTCAAAACCAATTTTCGTGCAATCCTCGAGTGACCATTGAATGACCATCGGACGACCATCTCTCGACCAACGGGTGAGTGGACCAAACACGACTACCGTAATGACGGGCGACGTGACAGAAATATTTGCCGTCTGATCGCTGTGTCGTTTGCTGGACTGACGTTGTGTCGTCTGCTGGACTGTTGGGCGGAAGTTGTGTACTGAAACGAGAAATAGAAGATGACAAACCAAATATTGTTGGGCTCAAAAACAAATGGGCACAGGGAATTTTTTCAAAGCTGGAACTATTTCGTCGGGGGAGGGATTCCGGAAGGGGGGGGGGTGATATAGGTACAAAGCAATGTCATTGGGTAGGAAAAGCCATAAATAAATAACTAGAAATACTATACGCAACACAAAAAAAGTTGAGCTACATTTTATACAAATACAGACAGACGTTCTTATAGAAGAATGCTCACAATATAGAGGTCGTCCATAAATGAAGTCACACTCGTAGGGGGGGGGGTCCGTAATTTTGTGACGGTGTGTGATGAGGGGGAGAGGGGGGGGTTCAGATGGTGCGACGTCACACTTTTACATTATAAAAAAGCAATGTTAGAAAACGAATTTTAGACGTTATTTCGCTTTTTAGAAAACTGTTTTAATAAGTTATAATAGGAATTGATTAAAATACTCTATTTTGACAGAGTTCAGACAAGACATTTGGAAAAATATCGATGTTTTAAAAAAAATTCAACTGCAATTTTGAGGGGGGGGGGGGTGGTTGTATGCTGAGGTGTGTCGTCATTTTAAGGGGGGGGGGGGTCTGGCTTGTGTGATAATGTGTGATGGAGGGGAGGGGGAGGTAAAAATCGTCCAAAAAAGCGTGACGTCATTTATGGATGACCCCTTACAAATTAAAGACGAAATCATGAACGATAGTAAAGACGAATAACATTAAATCACATTAAAAAAAAAAAACTTCTGCAGAACTATTTGACAAAGAAAAAGACAGTAAAAATACTTGAGAATCAGGTTCACCAACAATGTTTTGACGACATAGGTCAAGGTCAGTTTTATATTTTTTAAAAAGAAAGCTTTGTCTTTAATTTATTGATATTGGACTAATGAGCTAATCACGTGCCGGAAGTTGTCTTGTAATGCTAGTTATTGTTGCAGTGATCTCCCTTTTCATGTGTACCGCAGGGGAGATAATGTTGCCGTTGTGTGCTGGGTTGTCTAACCTGTCCATGGGCTGGGTAAATCGTTCGTCGTTGGTTTCTTTAACCTGGGTGGGTTATTGTTATATTCAACACAAGGGTTAGGGCTATATTTTGTACGAGGGGTTGGGTTATATTCAACAAGAGGGGTTAGTGTTCAATGCTGTCAAAAAGGCCATTCGAGCTACGTCCTTCAGTTAGCTTGAGATGAAACAGGCTCTTCTGCCGTGCGACCAGAGACCAGATATTTTGTTGTCAGTCCTAGACCGCAAGTTCTATGGGCCATGGGGCAGCCTTTCTTTTGGGCCGTGGGGCCAACTTTCTTTTGGGCCGTGGGGCGACCTTTAATTAGGTCAATGGGCCCACCTTTCTGTAAGGCCATGGGGCCGCCTTTCTTTTGGGCCGTGGGGCGACCTTTAATTAGGTCAATGGGCCCACCTTTCTGTAAGGCCGTGGGGCCGCCTTTCTTTTGGGCCGTGGGGCGACCTTTAATTAGGTCAATGGGCCCACCTTTCTGTAAGGCCATGGGGCCGCCTTTCTTTTGGGCCGTGGGGCGACCTTTAATTAGGTCAATGGGCCCACCTTTCTGTAAGGCCATGGGGCCGCCTTTCTTTTGGGCCGTGGGGCGACCTTTAATTAGGTCAATGGGCCCACCTTTCTGTAAGGCCATGGGGCCGGACTTCCGTAAGGCCTCTCGTTCTACCATCCACCTACTACCATCTGTATTTAGACGTACCGAACTACCATCCACCTACTACCATCTGTATTTAGACGTACCGAACTACCATCCACCTAATACCATCTGTGTTTAGACGTACCGAACTACCATCTCTACTGGAACCATCACACGTGTAAACACCCTGACTTACCACCCTCGAGTAAACACCCTGGCTTACCACCATCGTGTAAACACCCTGCCTTAATACCATCATGTAAACACATCTGATGTAAAACAAATTCGTTACACAAAAGGAATCTACCGCTTAGAAAAGCGTCGGACATGCATTGATCAAAGCGGCAATGGTTGTTGTTCCTGAAATAGATCCATTCACCCAGAGACTTGTATGAACATGGGGTGGGGAGATGGCCCCTGTGTGAGCATGGGGTGGGGGAGGCCCCTGTTGGACAATTCTATCTTTAGGGCCGCCGGAGCCAGGAGTGCTAGCAATAACAATTTATCATCGTGGGCTGCGGCTCTTGTTATCCATGGCTCCGCCAGTACAGGGCCGCTGGGCGGTGACCCGTCCTCTCATTCATGGCCCATTCAAGCTCACATGCCCCAAATAAAGACAGCCCCGTTCTCAAATGGTTCGATTTATTTGAAACTGGTTGTGGTTACACGACCAAATCACTGTACTCGATGTCAGCCTGACAGACTGTAAGAGTACAACAGACATCAAGCTTGTAGATACATAACATCAAGTTTTTAGATATATAACATCAACGTTGTAGATATATAGCATCAAGCTTGTAGATATATAGCATCAAGTTTTTAGATATATAGCATCAAGCTTGTAGATACATAACATCAAGTTTTTAGATATATAGCATCAAGCTTGTAGATACATAACATCAAGTTTTTAGATATATAGCATCAAGCTTGTAGATACATAACATCAAGTTTTTAGATATATAGCATCAAGCTTGTAGATACATAACATCAAGTTTTTATATATATAAAGCATCAAGCTTGTAAATACATAGCATCAAGCTTGTAGATACACAACATCAAGTTTGTAGATATATCACATCAATTTATCATAACCATCAGCTTTGTTATATAACATGGTAACAAAGCACCAAATTTCCAAGTTATAACATCACTATGGTTACACATAGATCTGAGTCAAACAGCGCCCGTTTTCATATTAAGTGAAATCATAATACAAATGTTTAACAGAACAAGGCATAAAAAAAAAACTTTTTAATAATAAAAAAATAATAGCCTTGAAATTAGAAAAACAAATGTAAAATTTATTTTCTTTGATACAAAAGTTGGTAGCTGAGATGCGCTAAAAGATTTCGTAATGTTAAATTAAATTATTTCAATTTCATATGTTTAGTAGGCCATGAAATGAACTTGTAGACGGCCATACGTTTGTGGGCCACACTAGAGACTAATGATGGGCCATACAACTTGATCTCATACCACATAGATTTAAATAAAGTGCGCAATGCGATACCATTTCAGCCCCAGCTCGCGCATGAGTTTATTTTTAGCCACTTATCTTCTATTCTTCATGCCAATGACCGGTCCGTGCGGCCGTAAAAATCTTCCTCCCAGAATTCCGGTCTTCGCTGCCGGCAATAAATCACCCCCTCAACATGCACATTTCAGCGTCCTCCTTCCTTCCTAGCTCGGCCCACCGGCCCTCCCCTGCTGAGGGCCACATTGTGAGCATATGAGCCGCCCACCCACGGCCCACCAGCCCTCCCCTGCTGAGGGCCACATCCTGAGCATATGAGCCGCCCACCCACGGCCCTCCCCTGCTGAGGGCCACATCGTGAGGATATGAGCCGCCCACCCACGGCCCACCGGCCATCCCCTGCTGAGGGCCACATCCTGAGCATATGAGCCGCCCACCCACGGCCCTCCCCTGCTGAGGGCCACATTGTGAGCATATGAGCCGCCCACCCACGGCCAAACGCTGGACATCCAGTTGTCGATCTTATTGGGTGACGAGGACAAAAATTGTCCTGCTTACATGTGGACATTACACCGGATTTATCCGGGCTGTCCGGCAGATATCCGCGCTGCGGTTTGGAATACAAATAACACGTTTCCTAGCGGGGAAAGCGCACTGCGCTTTTTTAACAACTGTGATTCCAATGGCCGCTAAAGGGCGATAATAAACTCGTGCGCTAGATGTTCGTATTGAATGGGATATTGATTGGCGCATAATTTGATGTCACTTTTCTACACTTACTATGAAACGGATTTTTAAATCTGAGACGGTTATTCTAAAATAGGAAAAGCAATGAAGATGAAAGTGGGTTTTGTCGTATCGGATATACTAGGTTCCTTTAATAAAGCAATACTTATACAGTCTAAGTTTTTTTACTAGCAACTAGCTACAAAATGTGTCTGGTCTTTGTGTTTTGGATAAAAGACAACGTAGGTCTTACAACTGTAGGGGATTACAGGTCATAGACCACAGCTTGAGGACATTTTATGTAGGACCTAGATAACTACTTTAGGCTTCAGGACAGTAGGCAAAAACTTCAGGACAATACAGGACCTAGAAAATAACTGTAGAACAAAAAATAAAGTAAAAGTTTACTTTTCGAGCCGAACGGTCCATTGGGCAGGTGAAGTAGACTTTACATGTTTCTGTGACCTCGACATATGAGAGGATAGTGTGGTCAGCACTATGCCCAGCCGCCTTTACTTTCCCTAACGTGAGTTAGGTACCCATCAGAGATGGGTGGACTCAGGGACGGTCTACTGACTTGAACCCTGATTCGAACTGTTAGCAGTCTAGAGGTAGGACAAAAAGCCTCACTTCAATACACGGAAGTATCACGTGACTTAACCCATCAGCAAAACTCTGCTGTTGCTTGACGCCAAGTCACACATTGAAACTACACACCCCAGTTAACGATATTAACTGTAACGCCAAACTTAGCCATGATATCTCAGTGTGCCAAACTTGTCTATAACTTACTGACACTTCACGGCTTAAAAAAATCAACTCCAAATTTGATTAATTTTTTTGCAGTTTAAATTAACTGTTTTTACAAGATAAAATGCGAATGTTTTTAGGTCGATATGTCATCCTCCTAATAAATGCCCGCAATAAATCATACATGCTAAACTTCACAGCAAGGAGGTATCGTAGGTTTCTTACATGCATTGCATGTAGGCCTACGTGTCTTTACAAACATTGCCTGTACGTGTCTTAACAATGCAGGCAATGTAAAGACACAGGCAATGTTTTCAAAAATGGCATAGAGCTGTCCTGTAAAGACCAAAACTATCAGACGTTTTTAAAGTTTAGAATGTTAATGACCCTCTATAGACAGGTGGCAGGGTAGGCCGGTAAAGGCTTAATACCTCAAGGCCGACATAGGTGGAAAGACGGTACGGCTAACTCTGGCAGTGGTTAGAAAATGGTTAGGTTAATGAAGAATCTAACTACGGCAGTGATTAGAAAACGGTTAGGTTAATGCAGAATCTAACTATGGCAACATAAAATTATAAAATAAATATCCACTTAAATTAAGCGCTTGCCTGATTAGTTAAACAAAATATTTTTATTTTCTTATTATTTCCTCATTAACTCTAAAAAAAGATAATTTTTGAATCAACCAAGGGAGATAACTGATCGCTGGTGGAAGTAAGGTCAAGGTCTGTGGTTGCTATCACAACGTGACAGTGTCAATAAGCACGAGGGAAATTATCGTCTGCTGGTGGTCATTTCCGCGTGGCGTGGGGCAACTTGTTTGAACTGGATCTAGTCCAAGAATTTCAACTGGTTCCACTAAATCTAATGCGACCGTTTCCACAAGATCAATGACGTCAAATAGAAACTGTGACGTCAAAATCACGAGACATGATGCTACATCGCTAGGGTAGACAAACATTGTGACGTCAGTTTTCTTACAATAATATTTGGATGGGTTTTTGCAAACGATCACTTCTAATGATATTTCATTCCGTTAATGATGTTCTGGGGTTAACAAAATTTAGTCATGTGAACTATGGAACATAAAAATCATAATATCAGCTACAGGCAGGAAATACAAGAAAGATACACCCGGTTGCATTTAATTGTGATCCATCATTAGACAAGAGCTTTAGACTGTATAATTAAACGGAAAAAGCCATGAACTCAAATGACCTTCACGCAATTTTTTTTTAAACTGTCCGGTTTTCAGCTTAGACTAGACCAACCTAGACAAGTTTTTTTTAGGCAGACCGGATAGGTTGGTTGTCTGTTTTTGGCCACAGCCCACAGGTAAATACATCATAAACCACAGGTGAGTACATCCTAATCCACAGGTAAGTACATCCTAAGCCACAGGTAAGTACATCCTAAGCCACAGGTAAGTACATCCTAAGCCACAGGTAAGTACATCCTAAGCCACAGGTAAGTACATCCTAAGCCACAGGTAAGTACATCCTAAGCCACAGGTAAGTACATCCTAAGCCACAGGTAAGTACATCCTAAGCCACAGGTAAGTACATCCTAAGCTACAGGTAAGTACATCCTAAGCCACAGGTAAGTACATCCTAAGGCCTAAGCCACAGGTAAGTACATCCTAAGCCACAGATAAGTACATCCTAAGCCACAGGTAAGTACATCCTAAGCAACAGGTAAGTACATCCTAAGCCACATCCTAAGGAGAAACTGATCGACTCTACTTCACCTGCACCGTGGACCGTCATGGACATGAGTACTTGTTATCTGAACGTGAAAATAAGTACTGCAGGGGACCATAAACGTTTTCTGATCGTGAGTCGAGTTCTAAAAGGTGAGCAGTGTAAAGCAGTGCACGTGCATCTGTGACGAAACGCGAGTGTACGGTCACGTGGTGGGGATATTTTTAGCTGCCTTGTTCTGTTGACTGGACACTAGAGAAACCTCGAGTCTGGCATTAACTGACCGGGTCCGGCACAAATTGACCGGATCCAGCACAAATTGACTGACAGCTGGTGTTTAGTCTGGGTCAGAGCCGACTAGAAAAAAAATTAAACCACAGTTCTCGCTAAAAACACATTTTATCCTCCACGTCTTAAATTACAAGTTTCTAAACGCTAAGTACGACATCCGGTACCACAGACAACCACAATTACACAACCCTCCCCCTCCCTCGACGTTAAATTTGCTTCCTCCCCTATATTTACTACCACCATTTCACTTACCTCCCCTAAGTTAGACACTTACTTCCCCTAAGTTATGCACTTACCTCCCCTAAGTTAGACACTTACCTCCCCTAAGTTAGACACTTACCTCCCCTAAGTTAGACACTTACCTCCCCTAGGTTAGACACTTACCTCCCCTAAGTTAGACACTTACCTCCCCTAAGTTAGACACTTACCTCCCCTAAGTTAGACACTTACCTCCCCTAGGTTAGACACTTACCTCCCCTAAGTTAGACATTTACCTCCCCTAAGTTAGACACTTACTTCTCGTAAGTTAGACACTTACCTCCCCTAAGTTAGACACTTACATCCCCTAAGTTAGATACTTACCTCCTCCTAGGTTAGACACTTACCTCCCCTAAGTTAGACACTTACCTCCCCTAAGTTAGACACTTACGGCCCCTGTCCTAAAGTGAACCAGATTACCTCCCGTGCTGTCTAGTACAACGTACCTAACAGAAAACGATGTGAACGCGACACCACGTGACTGTGACCTACAGCAACTCTTATAGTTATGGGAGACAGCACATTTACAGGCAAGAGTACCTCTAACCAAGGAGGATATTCGTAGTCCGTTGTAAAGTCTGTCTGATATTGTTAAACGTCTGTCTGATATTGTTAAACGTCTGTCTGATATTGTTAAAAGTCAGACATTGATAAAAGTCAGACATTGATAAAAGTCTGTCTGATATTGTTAAAAGTCAGACATTGATAAAAGTCAGACATTGATAAAAGTCTGTCTGATATTGTTAAAAGTCAGACATTGATAAAAGTCAGACATTGATAAAAGTCAGACATTGATAAAAGTCAGACATTGATAAAAGTCAGACATTGATAAAAGTCAGACATTGATAAAAGTCAGACATTGATAAAAGTCAGACATTGATAAAAGTCTGTCTGATATTGTTAAAAGTCAGACATTGATAAATGTCGGACATTGATAAAACTCAGACATTGATAAAAGTCTTTCTGGTATTGATAAAAGTCTTTCTGGTATTGATAAAAGTCTGTCTGGTATTGATAAAAGTCTGTCTGGTATTGATAAAAGTCTGTCTGGTATTGATAAAAGTCTGTCTGGTATTGATAAAAGTCTGTCTGGTATTGATAAAAGTCTGTCTGGTATTGATAAAAGTCTGTCTGGTGTAATTCTACAGAGCCGCTATCGAACATTAAGTACATAGGAAGCGACAACAAAGGGGTGGGGGTAAATAAGGTGTGCTCCAGATCTACACGTTCTCATTTCTTTTATTGCACATAAAAAGCTGTTCGCTGTTCGGTCGTTTAACAAATGACTTTTTGTGTTTGAATATCAATATTAAACTATTTTTAGAAATATTAAACGGAAGTGACGCCACAGTACAGAGATAACCTTTTAAATAACCTGACACATGATTCCATAACATCCGGTCAAAGAAAACATGCGCCCCACGTCAATAAAGTGGGGGTGGGGAGGGTTATGTAAATCTGTAGACAAGCCGATCTAAATGAGAGGGCCGAAATGATAGGGTCAACAACCGCATGAATGGTCGTCTGCTGAATGTAACATGTGCTCAGCCGAAATATTATTACTGACATTTTGTAAAGCGGTTAATTTTCAAGGGAAATAACTCAGAGGGATGGTTAGACTTCAAGAAACTTTAGCAGGGCGGTGGGATGTGTAAAAAAAATAGCTCGTTGTAGGGCTAGAAGGGCAACATCAAGTAAGAAAACTTGGTTAAAGGGCTAATGGGCAACATCAAGTAAGAAAACTTGGTTAAAGGGCTAATGGGCAACATCAAGTCAGAAAACTTGGTTAAAGGGCTAATGGGCAACATCAAGTCAGAAAACTTGGTTAAAGGGCTAAAGGGCAACATCAAGTAAGAAAACTTGGTTAAAGGGCTAATGGGCAACATCAAGTCAGAAAACTTGGTTAAAGGGCTAAAGGGCAACATCAAGTAAGAAAACTTGGTTAAAGGGCTAATGGGCAACATCAAGTCAGAAAACTTGGTTAAAGGGCTAATGGGCAACATACAGTCAGAAAACTTGGTTAAAGGGCTAATGGGCAACATCAAGTCAGAAAACTTGGTTAAAGGGCTAATGGGCAACATCAAGTCAGAAAACTATGTTAAAGGGCTAATGGGCAACTGCATGGAACTGATGACGAGATAAATCACTAGGCAGCGTCCGGCTTTTAAACAAGGGCTATAACTCCCAGGTAATTTAAAGCCATACAAAGCTTGATGATCTGAAAGAGTTGCAGAGCTGATGCTATGCTAGTGGGGATAAGGCTGTTTGTGGGGGGGGGGGCAAAAACTAGGCTGTTTGTTGGGGACAAACTAGGATGTGGGGGACAAACTAGGATGTGGGGGACAAATTAGGATGTGGGGGACAAACTAGGCTGTGAGGGACACATTAGGATGTGGGGGACAAACTAGGATGTTTGTGGGGGACAAATTAGGATGTGGGGGACAAATTAGGATGTTTGTTGGGGACAAACTAGAATGTGGGGGACAAACTAGGATGTGGGGGACAAATTAGGATGTGGGGGACAAACTAGGCTGTGAGGGACACATTAGGATGTGGGGGACAAACTAGGATGTTTGTGGGGGACAAATTAGGATGTGGGGGACAAACTAGGCTGTGGGGGACAAACTAGAATGTGGGGGACAAACTAGGATGTGGGAGACAAACTAGGATGTTTGTTGGGGACAAACTAGGATGTGGGGGACAAACTAGGCTGTTTGTGGGGGACAAACTAGGATGTGGGGGACAAACTAGAATGTGGGGGACAAACTTGGCTGTTTGTTGGGGACAAACTAGAATGTGGGGGACAAACTAGGATGTGGGGGACAAACTAGGATGTGGGGGACAAACTAGGCTGTGGGGGACAAACTAGGATGTGGGGGACAAACTAGAATGTGGGGGACAAACTAGGATGTGGGGGACAAACTAGAATGTGGGGGACAAACTAGGATGTGGGGGACAAACTAGGATATGGGGGACAAACTAGAATGTGGGGGACAAACTAGGATGTGGGGGACAAATTAGGATGTGGGGGACAAACTAGGCTGTTTGTTGGGGACAAACTAGAATGTGGGGGACAAACTAGGATGTGGGGGACAAATTAGGATGTGGGGGACAAACTAGGATGTGGGGGACAAACTAGAATGTGGGGGACAAACTAGAATGTGGGGGACAAATTAGGATGTGGGGGACAAACTAGGATGTGGGGGACAAACTAGAATGTGGGGGACAAACTAGGATGTGGGGGACAAACTAGGATGTGGGGGACAAACTAGGATGTGGGGGACAAACTAGAATGTGGGGGACAAACTAGGATGTGGGGGACAAATTAGGCTGTGAGGGACAAACTAGACTGTGGGGGACAAACTAGAATGTGGGGGACAAACTAGAATGTGGGGGACAAACTAGGATGTGGGGGACAAACTAGGATGTGGGGGACAAACTAGGATGACGGGGACAAATTAGGCTGTAGGGGACAAACTAGGATGTGGGGGACAAACTAGGATGTGGGGGACAAACTAGGCTGTGGGGGACAAACTAGGCTGTGGGGGACAAACTAGGATGTGGGGGACAAACTAGGCTGTAGGGGACAAACTAGGCTGTGGGGGACAAACTAGGCTGTGGGGGACAAACTAGGATGTGGGGGACAAACTAGGATGTCGAGGACAAATTAGGCTGTGGGGGACAAACTAGGATGTGGGGGACAAACTAGGATGTGGGGGACAAACTAGGCTGTGGGGGACAAACTAGGCTGTGGGGGACAAACTAGGATGTGGGGGACAAACTAGGCTGTAGGGGACAAACTAGGCTGTGGGGGACAAACTAGGATGTGGGGGACAAACTAGGATGTGGGGGACAAACTAGAATATTTAGTTATAAATTGCCAATATCTTCCATCTCTACCATCTTCCCACACATCTCCAACATCTTCCCACACATCTCCAACATCTTCCCACACATCTCCAACATCTTCCTATATATCTCCAACATCTTCCTATATATCTCCAACATCTTCCTATATATCTCCAACATCTTCCTATATATCTCCAACATCTTCCTATATATCTCCAACATCTTCCTATATATCTCCAACATCTTCCTATATATCTCCAACATCTTCCCACACATCTCCAACATCTTCCTATATATCTCCAACATCTTCCTATATATCTCCAACATCTTCCCACACATCTCCAACATCTTCCTATATATCTCCAACATCTTCCTATATATCTCCAACATCTTCCTATATATCTCCAACATCTTCCTATATATCTCCAACATCTTCATATATACCTCCAACATCTTCCTATATATCTCCACCGCCTATATAAAACGTCCCCCCCCCCCTCCATCTGTTGATGATCCCAGCTCCATCCAGTATGACGTCATAATTGATGTCGTCACCCGGCCTAACACCTTTGTAATGCTTTCATTGTCTTGTGAGGGTCACTCGAGTTTAATTATAAATCAATGACCGCTGGAATAAGGCGAGCCGGTGTAACAAAGGCTGTGATTACACGGGGCATTCCCGTCAGGGAGCCACAACTACAGGGGGGGGGGGCATTCATGTCAGGGAGCCACAGCTACTGGGGGGGGGGGTCATCAGGGAGCCACAACTACAGGGGGGGGGGTCAGCTTATATTGCTTGTGTAAAAATTGTGTTTTGTTGTCGGGATGGATTGGGGGGGGGGGGGGGTTAGCTCGAACAAAATTATTGTGTTGTGTGTGTGAGGGTGCTGTGTGTGTGGGGGGGGGGGAGTTATTATCTTCTGACGTCATGCGAGAATGGGTTCTGGTATGTGGTTGTCATGGTTCAATCCAATGTTTGACAACGTGACCTAGGAGACCAGGACCGTTGACCTCGAGGTTTGAAAAGGTCAAATTCTATGTGGTTTTTGCTGGCATACAGTATATGCACTACTTTATTGAAGGTCAACGTCTACCCAAGACTTTCACATAGAATCACAGACTACCCAAGACTTTCACATAGAATCACAGACTACAGAAGACTTTCACATAGAATCACAGACTACCCAAGACTTTCACATAGAATCACAGACTACCCAAGACTTTCACATAGAATCACAGACTACCCAAGACTTTCACATAGAATCACAGACTACCCAAGACTTTCACATAGAATCACAGACTACCCAAGACTTTCACATAGAATCACAGACTACCCAAGACTTTCACATAGAATCACAGACTACCCAAGACTTTCACATAGAATCACAGACTACCCAAGACTTTCACATAGAATCACAGACTACAGAAGACTTTCACATAGAATCACACACTACCCAAGACTTTCACATAGAATCACAGACTACCCAAGACTTTCACATGGAATCACAGACTACCCAAGACTTTCACATAGAACCAAAGAATACCCAAGACTTTCACATAGAATCACAGACTACAGAAGACTTTCACATATAATCACAGACTACCCAAGACTTTTACATATAATCACAGACTACCCAAGATTTTCACGTAGAATCACAGACTACAGAAGACTTTCACAGAGAATCACAGACTACCCAAGACTTTTACATATAATCACAGACTACCCAAGACTTTCACATAGAATCACAGACTACAGAAGACTTACACATAAAATCATAGACTACCCAAGACTTTCACATAGAATCACAGACTACAGAAGACTTACACATAAAATCATAGACTACCTGAGACACATAGAATCACAGACTACAGAAGACTTTCACATAGAATCACAGACTACCCAAGACTTTCACATAGAATCACAGACTACAAACGACTTTGAAATGTCAGAATCACATGACAAAACTCTGGCATGTATTCAACGATTTGGGGAATGAAAGATTTTACAAAGTTATCATCAAAAACATTTCTAGCTAGACATTATGTCACGTATGAAAGCAATGCAGTCACATCCGGCGTCACGTTTCTCACGATCGTGATCAGAGTTCCTGCTGACCATGGATTAGGCTGATGCACACACACAGCCCCCACATATCCCCGCACAGACCCCTCACATTCCCCACACACGTGGAGGTAATTTCTTGAAATCTTTCGGAATCTACTGCAACATTTTCAAACCAGGCACAATTTTGAGATTTATTAGCATAAGCCAAAATAATTAAAGGCCAAAATTCGTGATTAATATTAGCTAAAGCCAAAATAAAATAATTTCATATTAGGACCTAAATGTTTTGAAATGAAAGCAATAGAGCCAGCGGCCCCTGGCCCAACTAACAGCGATTAGTTTTGGCCCCCTAATTTAAAAATCCCTCGGTTCATAAAATTTTCTTAACGAGGTTATGGCTTCCTGTGATACTTTATTACAATTTGTGGCTTTCTTTATTTTCTTTCCAATTTGTTGGATTAGAAATCCATCGCCCTATATTGCCTCATCTTTTGTTACTCGTTCTGATGCTAGGGGAGGGAGGGGGATGGGGTAAGGCGGAGTTGGGGTGGGGGGAGGGGGTAAAGCGAGGCAATTTATTTGGTTCTAGCTAACGTGAAATAACCGCAAGAAATTTGATGACGGCATTGATATGTTGTTTGATGAGACCATTTAACAACCATTGATTGGTGGTTGATTGATGGTTGATTGAGTGATGGTTGATTGATTGATGGTTGATTGATTGATTGATGGTTGATTGATGGTTGATTAATGGTTGATTGATTGATGGTTGATTGATTGATTGATGGTTGATTGATGGTTGATTGATGGTTGATTGATGTTTGATTGATTGAAAGGTTGATTGCCCTAGTGATCGGCAGGTGATTGACTGGTTGATCGATAACAGTACATGTGATTGGAAGGTGATCGGCAGATAATTGTTAATTAGACGGGGGATCCGCAAGTCATTAGGCAGACATAAGCGCCATTATGACTTGGTTTGACCCATTCCCTCCCATGTTTTGATCAGGCATTAAATGACCTGCACAAAGGCACCATCTAGAGTTAACTCGGAAGTTTATACTAGCTACAGTATGTTAACCTGACTCTATATAGCCACTAGCTACAGTAAGTTAACCTGACTCTAGGTAGCCACTAGCTACAGTATGTTAACCTGACTCTAGGTAGCCACTAGCTACAGTATGTTAACCTGACTCTAGGTAGCCACTAGCTACAGTAAGTTAACCTGACTCCATGTGACCTGAGTTTACGTGACCTTCATGTAGCCATAAGCTACCCGGGGTTAACCTGACCCCCACGTAGACTAGCCACCAGCTACATAGAGCCATCCTCTGTTTATTTTACGTGTGGCTCTAATTGTTTCGTGGCTCCGGCCCCACTTAGGGAAAAGGGCGGATAATCCAAGGAAATGTCAGCAAATTCTGGCGCTCAACAGTCAAGACACTTTCCCATTAACCACCGTTCCATTTCCCACTTTTTCTATTAGTCGCAACCCCACCTCTTCCACCCAGAGTGAAACAAACAGAGTAGGGGTCTGATCAGTTGAATGAATGGCAGGTATCGATTACATGGTATCGTTGGACATCGATTACGGCGTATCGTTGAAGGCTGCATATCTTGGTCTACAGATTCTGTTTTTTTTTTCTCATGGCATTTTGGTCTCAGAGCATAGTTAAACCATCACTCTCAAACATCACACACAAACATCACACAAAAATCACATATATATATAACACTTCAAACATCACACATGCTAGGATCACACAATAATTTACACAGCAATCACACACGCATGACACACACATATCTCACATATTCAAATATAAAAAACAAACATCATACACAACTAAAAAACCACACACACAACTAAAAAACCACACACACAACTAAAAAACCACACACACAATCATCACACAAACATCACTCACGTGAGACTCATAAATTAAAACAAAATATCAAACCAACTGTTTGTGTTGTTAAATCCATCACGTTTAAAAGGTTACAGTTATTGATACAGACGTAAAAATGTCTTAAGACTTTGCATGTGTTGGACTGAGCTATAATAAGCTACTTGTGTCGGTTGGTAGAGCATTAGGTCGTAGTGTCAACAACATGTGTTCAAAACTTCAATGGTGTGACGTCATGTATTTAAATCACTTTGCTAAAGTTAATATATCCCATAAATGAGGGGCACGTTAAAAGTTAGCCATCTCTGAACTCCACCCCCCCCCCCCAGCCCTCAACTACGTGACAATGTAACAAATATTACCGTATCCCATTAGGTAACAAAAATGCATACAGCACATTCATGTAACAAAGATGTACACAGCACATTCATGTAACAAAGATGTATACAGCACATTCATGTAACAAAGATGTATACAACACATTCATGTAACTAAGATGTATACAACACATTCATGTAATAAAGATGTACACAACACATTCATGTAACAAAGATGTACACAACACATTCATGTAACAAAGATGTATACAACACATTCATGTAACAAAGATGTACACAGCACATTCATGTAACAAAGATGTATACAACACATTCACGTGACAAATGTGTTTACAACACATTCACGTAACAAAGATGGTTACAGCATATTCATGTAACAAAGATGTATACAAACCAGCCATTCAACAACCTTGTCGCGGATTTTTAAAAAAAAACTTCCATTCACGTGAAGGAAAAAATCATTTGGTAATGGAATCCATTGTAAAAGCCGTTTTGACGTTTAAAAAACTGATCGCTTATTTTTCGATTTCCACGTACAATCGATAACCTGTTCGATGTATGTTTAGAGCCTCAGTGATCTCAGTGATGTATCGAACATTTTGTTATGGATATAGAACTTGATCATCAAAAACAGCGAGCTACTTTACCCAAAAGAACTTGATCTTGATGAATGTAGTTGTCATTCAATTACATACAAGAGAACTTTATGAATGTACTGCTATATCCAAGAGAACTTGATGACTGTAGGAGTCAAGCAACTACAAACAAGAGAACTTGATGATGACTGTCCTACTATCTCCAAGAGAACTTGACAATTAGGTACAAATAACGATTTCCACTAATACTTGGCCACGGCTACATGTTATTCTGTGCACTCAAAAGCTGACTTGAAATTGTTCCTCAACTCGTTTGTAGAGTACATTTCCCAAACCTTGCAACTGCCCCCCTCTACATCACCACAACAACACACACCTTCTCCTCATTGCACTACATTCCCGTCACCTTCCCCCCACCCCCTCCCTCTCACATAACACAATCCCATTCGGTTGCAACAAAAACTACCCAGCATGCCTCTTATATTGTAAGCCACCCGGTAATTGCTGGGAAAGCTATAATTAATTTTTATCCCTCATTTCTGACCAGTCACGTGATATGGAAGGTGAATGTCCCAGAATCCTCTTTGTGTCGCCCGTGGCCCCCGCGAACAGAAAATGTGACATCAAGGGAAGTAATTAAAGGCTGATAACTCGAGATATTTTTTGTTATGTGGGAGTAGACAAGGGGAGACAATTATCTAGGTGACGTGAGGACATGACACAACATGCTGTCGACCAATCGTATCATTGGTTTACTTATTTCATTAAAGAGGTTTCATAATATATATATATATATATATATATATATATATATATATATATATATATATATATATATATATATATATATATATATATATATATTGGATAACATCACGTGGTTGTGTTTATGATTTAAAGCTCATCACGTGGTTTTGTTTACGTAAGTTCACCATTCACCAATCAAAAGATGTTATACAGCTCCTACAACTTAAGCCACCAGCTCGTAAAATTATAGCCAAAGAACAGATTTGTATTTCCTTAAATTAATTTCCACTTAAATTATTTTATAAAAAAAATCTTATGGACATTTTATTTTCTTATCGTGATGTATCTAAGTCTACATAACTCGTGGACAACCAGACAGCAGGGGCGACTACTCTTGTTGTTTATTTATCGTGCCGCGAGAGACTCGGGAGTAACACGTTTCCGGTCACTAACTTAGACAATAAATTAGACTGGACATCCCTCCAAGGTCACTGGTCCCTCAAGGTCACGAGCGAGCAGTTAAAGTACAGGATGTGTACGTGTGTGGGTGGGATTATTCCATCGGACAGCTGGACGGTGTTGTGACGTCATCTGTTGACGTCACAGATGCTCAGGTTGACGTGGTGTTGACTGACCACCCAGCGTACATCAGCTGACCAAAGCCAGGCGTGACTGGAATGGAAGCGGTCATCTTTAGTCGTGGTCAGCAGGCTGACCACTGAGACCCAGAACAATGTGGGTTAGAAGTCTGGCATTGTCAGGAATGTGTTTGTTGGAGTGGAGCGGAGGACGCGCGGGTGGAGTTTATGAGTGGAGTGGTGTGAAATGCGTGGGGTTGGGTGTGGGGTAGAACGAAAAGGTGAAGCGTGGAAGGTGCGTGGAGAAGCGTGATGTGCTAGTCTAGTGTGATAGGTTGAGTGTGAGAGTCGAGTACGGGAGTGGAGTGTAGCGTGGGAGTGTGACGTGGGAGTGTGGCGTGAGAGTGTGACGTGGGAGTGTGGCGTGAGAGTGTGGCGTGGGAGTGTGGCGTGAGAGTGTGGTTGGGAGTGTGGCGTGGGAGTGTGGCGTGGGAGTGTGACGTGGGAGTGTGGCGTGAGAGTGTGACGTGGGAGTGTGGCGTGAGAGTGTGGTTGGGAGTGTGAAGTGGTAGTGTGATGTGGGAGTGTGGCTGGGAGTGTGATGTGGGAGTGTGGCTGGGAGTGTGGCTGGGAGTGTGGCTGGGAGTGTGACGTGGGAGTGTGGCGTGGGAGTGTGGCGTGGGAGTGTGATGTGGGAGTGTGACGTGGGAGTGTGGCTGGGAGTGTGACGTGGGAGAGTGGCTGGGAGTGTGACGTGGGAGTGTGGCGTGAGAGTGTGGCTGGGAGTGTGGCGTGGGAGTGTTGCTGGGAGAGTGGATACACAGATCTTTGTCCACGCGTAGAAACGTCTTATAAGTGTGTCTAAGAGGGAGGGGTGGGGTGGAGTGTGGCGATGGCTGGGTGGGGTGGGGTGGACTGGGATGAGGGCTGGGTGGAAGCGAAATGTCCCGGGGGTGGCTTTAAAAAGTTTGATAAATAGACGGACAGGCAATGGCGTACGTCTCCGCAATACGGACATGCGCAGACAGGTAATTGATGGCCATGTAAACAAATGGAGAGGGAGGGGTGGGATAGAGACGGATGGATGTGTTTCTCGGTATTCAAGAGATGTATCACATCTTTCATTCACACATCACACACACACTCGGACATCACACACGCACACTCAATTATGCTGTAGATCACACAAGATCAGACACACACACATTTCAAAATAATTACTGGTTTCTTTTAGAAATAGATCTAACATTCAATACACATATATCACATACGCGCAATCTACAGTGTTGTAGATAACACACGTTCACACAAACGTATATAACACTCAACACATACAGTATCACAAACACCCACACAAAAACCGCACATGAAAATATCACACATATCTCACACATTAAGACGTAAATTATACATTTTAATACCCGTTTTATCATACCCATGTTTGACATTAGAACTGGTTAAATGCGTTTAATTAATTCAACTAGCATTCCTCCACCACCACACCCCTGCAACAGTTATATTCCTAACATACACCCCACCCCCCACCCCACTCACACAATTCTATTGGATCTTTAACTACCCACTCCACACACGTACATACATGTTGAAACACCAACCTACACCAACCTACACCAAACTACACCAACCTACACTAACCCACATCAACCTACACCGACCTACACCAACCTACACCAACCTATACCATTCTACACCAACCTACACCAACCTACACCAACCTACACCAACCTACACCAAACTACACCAACCTACACTAACCCACATCAACCTACACCGACCTACACCAACCTACACCAACCTATACCATTCTACACCAACCTACACCAACCTACACCAACCTACACCAACCTACACAAACCTACACCGACCTACACCAACCTACACCAACCTATACCATTCTACACCAACCTACACCAACCTACACCAACCTACACCAACCTACACAAACCTACACCATCCTACACCATCCTACACCAACCTACACAAACCTACATCAACCTACATCAACTTACACCAACCTTCACCAACAACCGCCCCACACCCGCCACCCAAATTCCGCTGTCCAAAAAGAAAAAGACGAAGATAGGTGGGGGGGGGGATGTATGGGTGGAGGTTTATTTCTTGACTTTGAGTTCACTCAAATAAAATTCATTACGTCCTGCCAACATAAAGTCCTACAACATTTGGTCCTAAAAATATTAGGTCCTACAAATATTAGGCCCTCCACTGTTTTATTATTCTGTGGCACAAGATACAGCGTACATGTCCAACTAAATCAAGTTTTGGACAAAGATTGTTTGAAACGAGTTAAACCTTCAACCCCAACGTACTAAAAACTCCGGCTCGATTAATTTCTGCACCCCACTCCTGCCAGTGTACGGATGAAGAACACCTCCCCCACACTCTTACAGCCCACCCACACAAACCCTCCCCCCCACTCCCCCACCCCCCCACAAAACCAAACAGTCGGACTGGCCGAGTAAACAAATCGCACCGTTCCACCCTTACAGCTTGTAATCGAATTGTCAAGGTCAATTCACTAGCCCCAATTTTAACTCAATTTTAGGAGAGGGTGTTAAATTGGAGTGGTGTTGGTTGGAGGGGTGTTGGTGGAGGGGTGAGATGGTCACCCCCTTAGCCATCATCACACCCTCCTGTACTAGACGTGTAAACTTGGTGCTACTGTAAACGTGGTGCTGTTGTATTAGACAAGTGAATTTGGTGCTACTGTGTTAGGCATGTGAACGTGGTGCTACTGTATTGCAGTAGCGTAGCGAGGGGGGGGGGCGGGGGGGGGGGACATATGTCCCCGGGCGCCGACCTTAGGGGGGGGCGCCAAATTGAAAGTTTGAGGGGGGGTGCAAATGAAAAGTTCGAGGGGGGGGGTGCAAATCGAAAGTTTGAGGGGGGGGGGGTGCAAATGAAAAGTTCGAGGGGGGGTGCAAATCGAAAGTTTGAGGGGGGGGGTGCAAATGAAAAGTTCGAGGCAGGGGTGCAAATCGAAAATTTGCTCCCAAGGGGGCGCCAAATTGAAATTATGTCCCCGGGCGCCGGGAAGGGTCGCTACGCCTCTGCTGTATTGGACATGTGAACTTGGTGCTACTGTGAACGTGGTGCTACTGTGAACTTGGTGCTACTGTATAAGACAAGGAGAGTGGGGGGGGGATACAAGCAGGGTCTGTGCAGAAGTGAGACAAACTGACCAATTAACGGCAGACGTGGAGATTGTTAGGACCTACTCATGGCGCCCCCTGGGGGTGGTAGGTACCTGAGTGGCGCGCCTTTCTCGCGAGATCTCGCTAAAAGTCTCCCCAGCACGAGATCTGGCCGAAAGAGGGAGCAGAGAGCGCTCTAATCAGGTTAGCCTCAGGCCAACCGTCAAATGGACGTCTGCGGTACTGACCATCCCCTCCAGCTTAGCCCTGGTCCTCAACTTGTCCTATTTTTTTTTAGCCCAGTAGCGTACATACGGACGGGGGGGGGGGGTCCGACCCCAGACGGAAAATATTATCATTTTTTCTAAACTCAAGTTTGACTTTTAATCTTTAGAAACACGGAAGGTCTCATTAGATCAAATGATGTTGTAAACTATTCTTAGACAGCTAATCAAATGATTTCTTATAGTAAACTATTCTAAGATTCACTGTTTGGAAAGTCAATAATTGGAATCTAATCCACCGTACTGATATCGATACTTAATTTCTGAATTATAATTGTCAGCGATACCAGCTATGCAAATATCGCGGCTATAAATATAAATATAACCAAGGACATATTTCATTGTTCATTACTCCCCCCCTCCTTCCCAAAAAACTGGAGTGTGATCCCCTCCCCCCCCCCCAGATTGAATCAACCCCCACCCCCACCATCACCAACAATTCGTCGTATTTTGTTGGATGATGAGTAGCCGTTACATGTACATACCCGTGTGATGGGTTTGTTGCGGCCCTTAAGTACTTGGTTACCAGTGCAGTTTGAGATGTAGCAGGGGTTGAGGGTCATCGTGGGTCAACGTGGGTCAACATGGGTCATCGTTGGTCATCGTGGGTCAACGTGGGTCAACGTGGGTCATCGTGGGTCATCGTGTGTCATCGTGAAATATGTAGGCGTTGTGTCTGTGTGCTTTGATCTACCGTCAACCCGCGGTGTGGTCAGCTGATGTGGACTTGTAGCCAGAACATGTTCCCTGCTAGTTCCAACACATCAGCACTTGGCAATTTTAATACATGGCAATGGTTCATAAACTATACTTAGACATTTGTACTCAATTTTAGCTGTTGGCATTGGCGTTTGATATTAGTTCTTGTGATTAGTTCTAAAATCTTACTATTACACAAAACCAAAATTAGTAAAATAACGGGTACAAAAAAGTCGCTGAAAATTGGACACTCCTTAACCAGCGTCCTCCCCTCGCCAGAAGTCCGACCACCCTCCCCCCTTTTAAGTTTGACGTCATTTACTGACGGTCCCATGCAGATCAATCAAATAAATGATGGACAAGAAGAAAGAGCTAAATGTTTATCTGCAGGAGAGCTTAATGTTTAGACGATAAAACTCTGAATGTCGTTTTATTGAGATTCGGTGAAAGCGAAAAAACACAACATTTATCAGAAGTTGAGGTCGTCGCGTTAATGAACGGCGTGTGCACTTAGCTAGTGCCAACATACATCTAAGCCATGAGTGATTTGATTGGTTGGCCAATTAATTAACTGGTGCTTTTGATTTCCTGTTAACATTCTCTATGATCAATTATTGAACAATTAAAAAACGAAAGGGGAAAATGTATTGTAATGTTTAGTTGATAATTTGTTTACATGGGATATTTGAAGTTTGTGATAATTTGTTTACATGGGGTATTAGAAGCTCTGGCTGATGTAGTGGACACGCCGTTTTTATCAAAATTACTGGCTATTTTTAAACACCAACCACAATCCCACAGAAATCTCCCCACACAATTATTCCCACAGAAATATCGCCAACACAATTATTCCCACAGAAATCTCCCCACATATCTCTCCCACATATTTCGAAAATCCCCAACCCCCCACAGACACACTCACAAACTGACTCCCGACTATAAGGTTCCCGAAAATATATCAAGCGAGAAAATTTGTCTCGAGAAATTATGGCTCATGAAATGTAAGTGCTAAAGAAAATTGTACTCGTATACTTTCTTTACTAAAACATCATCGCTACAAGTAATAATTAGATGAATAAATTGTTAAAACACACAGTGAGTGGAAAAAAAAGTTTATATATATATATATATATATATATATATATATATATATAACATTTGACCTGTTCCCGTGAAGCATTTGACCCCAGCCCACATCACACTAAGCCTCTCTATGCGATCAAATGTCAGTCACTGACACAAGGGAGCCAATCAAGCGTGACATTTAGACGTCCAATAGATCACGTGACCAATCGATTGGCTGTAAAAATGTCTCAAATATGGGGTCATACAGTGCGACACCGGGTCATGTTCTGTCTAATAACATATCCGATATATGTGCGGTGTGATAGTTATATATCCCATATGTTCTGATGTGATAGTTACATATCATATATATGTGCTGGTGTGATGTGTTACATATCCCATATATGTGCTGGTGTGATGTGTTACATATCCCATGTGTGCTGGTATGATGTGTTACATATCCTTATATCTGATGGTGTGATATCTAGAAACACAAGTAAACCAACAACAAGGCTACGCCCCGTCCTATCAAAAGACGAGTTGAAACTATTTAGAAGCATTTGACGAAGTCGACTGTCATCACGTGGTGTTGTGTTGACAGTGTGATCACGTGGTGTTGTGTTGAAAGTGTGATCACGTGGTGTTGTGTTGAAAGTGTGATCACGTGGTGTTGTGTTGACAATGTGGTCACGTGGTGTTGTGTTGACAGTGTGATCACGTGGTGTTGTGTTGACAGTGTGATCACGTGGTGTTGTGTTGACAGTGTGATCACGTGGTGTTGTGTTGAAAGTGTGTTGAAATGTGGTGTCAACAAGCGTTCAATAAATAAAGACAAGCTTCACGTTATGCAACAACAGAGGCGTCACATTAGGGGGGGGTGAGGAGGGGGTGAGGACCGCGCCGGGTGGCACCCGATCTTGTGACGTCACTGTGTAACAATGACAGCCCATCAATACACACACACTCACACAAACACACACACACGGTAACAAGCTAGTGTGTTGAGTACCGACGGACTTAGAAACGTATCGTTAATCTTCACGTTACACCAACAAGAAAGAACTTAATGCTGTAACTCCTGATGTTTCCATGTAATCGATACACAATTAAAGCACTTACCTAGAGAAAAGCTAATTTTACGACCATCAGATTTTTTTAATGACCACCCACATCCCGGGCCTAGCTACATCAGAAGCTGGAAACTTCTGGAATAACATCTAGACATCATTGATTAATGTATCCTAACATCCAGACATCCGCGACCCACTGAATGACGTCTTTGTAGGGCAACTTTTATTCTCACTTCATCGCTGGCACGGTTTAACGACCCCCCACCCCATCACCATCACCACATGCTGCACAACTTCAAAAGAAAATGTGTGCGCTTGGATGTGTTTTGATATGCAGTGATGTAATCTACATCTCCCTGAAGATGTTTAGTGATGGTATCAACATCTCTCTGGGGATGGTAATAGAAGGTAGCAACATCTCTCTAGGGATGGTAAGAGAAGGTAGCAACATCTCACTACGGATGGTAATAGAAGGTAGCAACATCTCTCTAGGGATGGTAAGAGAAGGTAGCAACATCTCTCTAGGGAATGGTAAGAGAAGGTAGCAACATCTCTCTAGGGATGGTAGGAGATGGTATCAACATCTCTCTAGGGATGGTAAGAGATGGTATCAACATCTCTCTAGGGATGGTAAGAGAAGGTAGCAACATCCCCCTTGAGATAGATATTTGATTGGCTGCATCCTAGAGAAATCTCAAGAAAATAAGAAAATTCAAATCCAATCGATTATTTATGTCTATTGAAAATAGCGTAGAGCTAGATATAATAGGATTAGTCGTTCTTTGCATTTATTTCACTGAAATCAAGCGCACACACTTGTAAATTTCTGTACAGTTTACGAGCGTGTGGTGACTTTCCTTACTTAGATAAACAACTTTACGTCTTTATCTAAACTTGATGGGTCCCAATTTATCTTATACCCCCATTGATTTTGGCGGTTCGATTTTTCATCAATCGACACCGCCAAAACTAGCAGTAGCAGGAAATGATTAGTCCCCCCTGAGTCGTCTGCCTTGGTATTTGAACCTCCGCTGGGGGTCGTGAATTACCGTAACGACCCCTCACAATAGACCAATCCGGTCGAAATCTTCGCGACCATTCTGGGGAGGAGGTTAAACGTGGTCGCCCGCCCCACACGGGCGCGAGGGGGTGCTTCTGTGGGTGGCCCGGTACAGCTTTATGGGAGCGCTTTTGTTTGGGGTATTTATGTAGAAAATCAACGGTCTTTCCTTGGACCTGATAGGGGTAGGGGTGGGGGGGGGGGGGGCAGATAGGAAGTGGATTACAAAATATAATCACTGGGTCAGGTTGACACATTTTTGAAAAATGTCTTTTGGTAAATGTCAGTTGTGAAACTTTATCTGACGTAGTGGTGACATTGTGCAATAGTGCTAGGTCAAAGAGCTGAGTAGTGGTGCTATGTCATGGTGCTGTGTCATGGTGCTATGTTATGGTGCTGTGTCATGGTGCTGTGTCATGGTGCTATGTCATGGTGCTGTGTCATGGTGCTATGTCATGGTGCTATGTCATGGTGCTATGTCATGGTGCTATGTCATGGTGCTGTGTCATGGTGCTATGTCATGGTGCTGTGTCATGGTGCTATGTCATGGTGCTATGTCATGGTGCTGTGTCATGGTGCTATGTCATGGTGCTATGTCATGGTGCTATGTCATGGTGCTGTGTCATGGTGCTATGTCATGGTGCTGTGTCATGGTGCTATGTCATGGTGCTGTGTCATGGTGCTATGTCATGGTCATAGGTTTAGTGTCTGGTGGTGCTATGGTGCTAGGTCCTGATGCTGTGTCATGGTGCTGTATCGAGGTGCTATTTCATGGTGCTAGGTCATGGTGCTAGGTCATGGTCCTAGGTTTAGTGTCTGATTGTGCTATGGTGCTAGGTCATAGAGCTGTCTCATGGTGCTAAGTCATGAGCTATGAACGAAGATAAGATAGGGTGCTTTTTCATGGTGCTATGTTGGAATGGTGTGCCAGCGTGCTATATAATGGTGCAAGTCTGGGTGCTGTATCATATGTCATGCCATTGTGCTAACTCACGAAACTGTGTGATGGTGGTAGGACAAAGTGTTATATTGGGTGCTGTTAACTGTGGTAAGTCAGGGTGCTATCTCATGGTGCTGGGTCAGTGTGCTATCTCATGGTGCTGGGTCAATGGGCTATCTCATGGTGCTGGGTAAGTGGGCTATTTCACGGTGCTGGGTCATTGTGCTATCTCATGGTGCTGGGTCAGGGTGCTATCTCATGGTGCTGGGTCAGTGTGCTATCTCATGGTGCTGGGTCAGGGTGCTATCTCATGGTGCTGGGTCAGGGTGCTATCTCATGGTGCTGGGTCAGGGTGCTATCTCATGGTGCTGGGTCAGGGTGCTATCTTACGGTGCTGGGTCAGGGTGCTATCTCATGGTGCTGGGTCAGGGTGCTATCTCATGTTGCTGGGTCAGGGTGCTATCTCATGGTGCTGATCAGTGTGCTAAAACCCAACAAAATAAACAGCCACCAGACATTGAGCGGTCTATAAAACTTCCAGCCAGCCCAAATTTAGTTTTAGTAAAGAAATTAAGCCCCCCCCCCGCCCCCCACTTGCTTCCCCCCCCCCCAACCCCCCTCCCGAGACAGACCATTTATGTCTCACGGACCAGAACGAAAGGTTGAGTGACGGGACGGCTTGAAAAAACTGAAACACGAAATGATTATAATCCCTGCTTTAAACGCCTGCATGGTTTAATTTAATTGGCGTTGGATGATAAGGGACATAACTCATCCAGTGACTGGGAGGGGACACCACTGTACTGTATTGTTTCAGTCAGATGGGAGGGGACACCACTCTACTGTACTGTTTCCGTCATATTTCTGGCGATGAAAATAAACTCCATATATATGATTGTTTTGCCCAAGGGCCTGACGTTTTCTTGTGTCCTGGCACATGCTATTTTACGATTTTTGCTCCCCTACTATATGATACATGTGTTGAAAATTTCTACATGTTGAACAGGTGTGTTGAATAGTTTTGTGTTGTAAAGTTTAAATGTTGAAACCTTCTGATTGTTGACTTGTTTGGTTGTATTAAAAATTCGGTTTTGTTGAAAAGTGTGGACGTTGAAAAGTTTTGGATGTATTAAAAGATTCGGTATATGTGGAAAAGTTTAGATATTGAAAAGTTTAGATGTTGAAACCTTGTGGATGTTGAAAAGTTTTGGATGTTTTGAAGATTCGGTATATGTTCAAAAGTTTAGATGTTGAAAAGTTTAGATGTTAAACCTTCTTAATGTTGAAAAGTTTTGGATGTGTTAAAAGATTCGGTATATGTTGAAAAGTTTAGATGCCGAAAAGTTTCGGATGTGTTGAAAAATAATGGATATGTTGAACAGTTTAGGATGTTGAACAGTTAAGGATGTTGAAAAGTTCAACCCCAGCCCACAACATCCCAGTACCAGGCGACCAAATGAAAAGTTCACTGGCTACAAGCTCATTTGAATATTTTCAATTTGAAGATTGAATAAATAAATGTAAATTGGTGATTTCGGTGGTACTCGTGACGTCAGCAGTGGACGTCCTCCGACTCTCTAATGGAGGAGGAAATAAAATTGATTGTAAAAACAAACAAAAAACTTTTAACGGAGTAAATTTACCGACGCTTGTGGCGAGAACACAACTGGGCCAAGTGAAATGAAAGTCAGGGACTTGTGGATCAGATGAGTCGCTAAACGGTGAGAGGGTCGTTAATCGGCAGCCGATCTGGAGATTTTCTGAGTTCCTTGAGCGATGGTTCTCAACATTTGGTACCAGCTGGGGCCACTCGCAATACATCGCTTTCAGAATTACGTGGGGGTCATTCCAACACATCTCTTGAATATACGCGATTCTTTGACAGTTAAATAGAAAATTAAACATCGGAGTAGATATATAGTAACGAGTTAAGATTTTTGTTTGTTCTGCATTTAAAAAACAGAAATTTATTTTCAATGTATTAAAGATATTCCCCTTTAGGCTTGTGAACAATACATGAAATAAATGGCTATTGTTAACTGTTAGCTACCTTTATATTGCAGAAACAAAATGTAGTTCTAACACATTAATGTCAAAATTAAGTATACTGATCAACTTTAATTATTTTTATTGCATCCTTCCCTTAAATAAATAAACCGGGAGTGATCCCCCTAAACTTTCTCGAATATTCTAATATAACACTACGTGGGATGGCAACTCGGAATATAGACATGATATTTGTTTACTTAAACTTTTAAAAATAGAATAAAATCTAGTAGAAAAAACGAATTGCGCACCAAGCGAACGCCAAAACAAAATGTGCATAATAGTGCGCGATATTATTAGTACTTTATAAGTTTACATGCGTTTTTTCAGAAATCGGAAATAGCGTAAATTAGTACTTCCGGTCTACGAAAATTACTCAAAATTTGTCAGAAGGTAGAAAATTAGATCTTTTATTTACATGTGAAATTTCATTTATCTATCTCAAATAGTACTCAAGTTATAGGCTTTTGAAAAATTCAAAGTAGAAAAAGTACCACTTCCGGTTATCGGAAATCGCTCAAAAGTTGATCAGGCTCTACGATTTTGATAAAATACTTATATATGAAATTTCATCAACCTAGCTGTAACGGTACTCAAGTTATCGTGTTTACAATCACATAGACACACACACAGACACACACACAGACACACACACAGACACACACACAGACACACAGACATATGGACAAGATTGCAAAATTATGTTTTTCCGTATCAGTGAGGTGTAAAAAGTCGTGATTTGTAAAAATCTCGATTTTTTTTTTTGCACGATTACAAGACTTTCTCTATACTTCGTATATAGATCTACGAGAAAGTAATCATTCCCACAAATACACTATTCCCACTGGTACATTCTGCCCACAAATACATCCTTCTTACAAATACATTGTCCTCACGAATATATCATTTCCATGTAATTATAACAAGTAATATAAAGGGTTTTGATGGTATTGAATCGTCGACATCACAAATGTGGCTGATATGATGGACTGTGTTAATTTATATTCGTTTACTTTAGGCTTAAGGAAAAGTAGGTGAATTCTTCCCTTTCTTGTTTTAAAATGCTTTAACTGTATAGACATCTAAAGTGAATGTCTTTATTTAAAGTAGACTTCATTAGTTATAGTTAATTAAAAAGTAAAACTAATTGGCTAAAGTTAAAACGTACAACTGATTAGTTTTGATTACTCTGACTTCACGTTAAAATTGTATTTGATCTAGTGCCTACTGGGGCTTTGTGTGAAATCTAGTGCATGTCTAGCCTCTAACTTTAGACCCACTGTCTCTGTCTAGGCAGAGGCCAATCTTGGTTAGTCCAGTGTCTAAAAACTTTTAGACTGTGGTCAAGGTCCTGGACTGATTAAAAAAAAAGTCTCTTTTTGTATTTTTGTAAACATTTTATTTTAAACTAAAATTACATTCCAACTGTAGTGCATTGATAAAGGAAGCATTCTGGTTCTTGGTTTGTTTTGTTGATATATTTGGTCGTCATGGTTACAATTGGATACACTTTCATGTTTTTAAGGGCTCCTGGTGCAAGGTCTTAAGGGGACATAGTTCTGTGATGGCGAGGTTAAAGGTTATTCATTACTCTGTAGAAGTTCATTAAAGTGTAAGATAATTAACTTCACGTCAGAGATGCAACACAAACATGCCGCCTCGTAAAGGTGTATGTTAAAATTTGTTCAAATCCCGAGGGAACAAATACATGCGGGAACTGTTAGCTTATAGCGGTGTATTAATCAATCAGTGAATCAACAATTAGTGAATCAACAGTCAATGCATTAACAATCAGGGAATCAACAATTAGTAAATCAACAATCAGTAAATCAACAATCATTGTATAAAAAATCATTATATCAACAATCATTGTATCAACAATTAGTGAGTCAACAGTCAGTGAATCAACAATTATTGTATCAACAATCATTGCATCAACAATCATTGAATCAACAATCATTTGAAAGTCGAGTACAGCCAGAGCTGTAAACTGCTTGCTGTCGCAGATTAAATCAATCGAATTTGTAACACTTCGCTAGAATAGTGTAAAAAATCATTATGAAGAATTTAATTAATTAATCTCATTTTCAATTATTTTTAAGTTGTTATTTAAACCTCAGCAATACGGTGTTTTTTTAAACACAACAGCTGTATTTAATTACTGACGTTACTGCGATACAACTGCTTTTGATGGTGGTAATGTTGGTGTTGTTGGTGTCTTGTATGCTTTTGTTGATGTCGGTATTAGTGCTGGTGCAGTTGTTGGTGTTGGTGTTGATAAAGTTGGTGGTGTTGATGTTGTTGGTGTTGATGTTGTTGGTGTTGATGTTGATGTTGATGTTGTTGGTGTTGGTGTTGGTGTTGATGTTGTTGGTGTTGATGTTGATGTTGATGTTGATGTTGATGTTGATGTTGATGTTGATGTTGATGTTGATGTTGATGTTGTTGGTGTTGATGTTGTTGGTGTTGGTGTTGATGTTGTTGGTGTTGGTGTTGATACAGTTGGTGTTGGTGTTGATACAGTTGGTGTTGGTGTTGATACAGTTGGTGTTGGTGTTGATACAGTTGGTGGTGTTGACGTAGCTGGTGTTGATGTTGTTGGTGTTGGTGTTGATGTTGTTGGTGTTGATGTTGATGTTGATGTTGATGTTGATGTTGATGTTGATGTTGTTGGTGTTGGGTGTTGGATGTTGGTGTTGTTGGTGTTGGTGCTATTGACGTTGCTGGTGTTGATTTTGTTGACGCTGTAAGTTGTAACACAAACTGTCGAATAAAACAAGCCACAAACTACACCTGTCTGATCGACCAGAGGCGTAGCTAGGGCGGGGCGAGGGGGGGGGGGGGGGTGACACCATGGCAAAAAAATGAAAAATGTGCTAAAAATGTACAGAAGAAAAATTCTTTTGGCCAGTTCCATTACTGATTAATGAAAGTTAAATAGTTTTTTTAAGTACAAATCGACAGTTGCAACACGTCGGTGTGGGTGACACCATGACGTAACCGCGCTAACAATAGAGAAACAATGCTATATTTAACTGTATTATTAACAGACTATGGATTAACATCGTTACTATTAAGTCTGCAGTGATTAAAGCTTATGCACATGCATGTACGCGAATACGGCATATATTTAAGTTTTTGGTTGTGGGGGGGGGGGGGTGATACCACGAAGTGCCGAACCGGGTGACACCCGATCTAGCGACGCCACTGTGACCATTTCCGTTAATCCATCTCTTCAAGTCTTCAAATATCCAAATCTTTCCGTTAATCCATCCCCTTCAAATATCCACATGTATCCGTTAATCCATCCCCTTCAAATATCTACATGTATCCGTTAATCCATCCCCTTCAAGTATCCACATGTATCCGTTAATCCATCCGCTTCAAATATCCACATGTATCCGTTAATCCATCCCCTTCAAATATCCACATGTACCCGTTAATCCATCCCCTTCAAATATCCACATGTATCCGTTAATCCATCCCCTTCAAATATCCACATGTATCCGTTAATCCATTCCCTTCAAATATCCACATGTATCCGTTAATCCATCCCCTTCAAATATCCACATGTATCCGTTAATCCATTCCCTTCAAATATCCACATGTATCCGTTAATCCATCCCCTTCAAATATCCACATGTATCCATTCATCCAGCGTTATGCCTCCACCAGACCAGCACTTTGCCAGGAAAAAAATCGTCTCTCAATTCGCGAGCTCGCATTTGCGCTCTTTCTTAGCGCGCAATGAATCGGGTAGAACCGGAAAGAGGAGCAAAGTGTCCCAACATTCAATCGTCAATAAATTCTTGCGCATTTTCGCCCCTGTTCAAGAAAAATTGCATGCATTGAATCACTGCCGTGTGCATTTTTTTCTGCGGGCAAACATTTAGCTGAAACAAAACACTATGGAAATAAAAACACATCCCATTTTTGTTTATCGATTTGGTCAAGATAATTTAGTAGATGCGGTTTCCTTTTATTTCATAGAAAATATGTCTGGGTCCGGGTTTTGTTCTCTACCACAGTAGCCTTCCCTACCACGCCGAGATACCTACAACCTACTAGCTACATATCTGCCTAGCTGCTAGCTACAATATCTACTTAGCTAAAAGCTACAATACCTACTTAGCTAAAAGCTACAATACCTACTTAGCTAAAAGGTGCAATACCTACTAAGCTAAAAGCTACAATACCTGCCTATCTGCTAGCTACAATACCTACTTAGCTAATAGCTACAATACCTACTTAGCTAAAAGTTACAATACCTACTTAGCTAAAAGCTACAATACCTACTAAGCTACTAGCTACAATACCTACTTAGCTAAAAGCTACAATACATACTTAGCTAAAAGCTACAATACCTACTTAGCTAAAAGTTACAATACCTACTTAGCTAAAAGCTACAATACCTACTTAGCTACTAGCTAGAATACCTGCCTAGCTACTAGCTAGAATACCTGCCTAGCTACTAGCTAGAATACCTGCCTAGCTATCAGCCTGTGTAAATATTTAAATGACGCTTACTTCAGTGGAAAAATCATCTGTTGCCAATTTTAAAGTGCTAAAATTGGAAAAAGTCGAAATTTGATCCAAAATCGATATTTGAATGTAAACACTTCCGCTTTTCAAATACTTTCAGTTTCTGGGTGCTCGAACCCATTGTGTATTAGCACCCAGCACTAGCACCAGCACCCAGCACCCAGCACCATGGTGGGTGTAAGGGAACTGTACTTGTGTGAAATCAATATGCATCGCTGTCCAAATCTAGGCGGGTCAATAGAATCAATAGATGAATAGATCTAAAACACACATTTGGCCGAATCAATAGATGAATAGATCTAAAACAGACATTCGGCCGAATCAATAGATGAATAGATCTAAAACAGACATTCGGCCGAATCAATAGATGAATAGATCTAAAACACACATTTGGCCGAATCAATAGATGAATAGATCTAAAACAGACATTCGGCCGAATCAATAGATGAATAGATCTAAAACAGACATTCGGCCGAATCAATAAATGAATAGATCTAAAACAGACATTCGGCCGAATCAATAGATGAATAGATCTAAAACAGACATTCGGCCGAATCAATAGATGAATAGATCTAAAACAGACATTCGGCCTAGCGGGACAAGAAAGCGGCCCACACAGCAGAAGGCTGAGCAGATCTCAAGCAACAGATTGAAAGCGCCCGGCAGTTTGGTCAAGGCGCATGCGCGTCTTTTACAAGCCGTCATAGATAAATGGGGAGGGGAGGGGTGATAAATTAAATAAATTGAAAATTCAAAAACAAGATTGAAAAGAAAAAAAAATAGAATTTGTTTTTGTATAGGATAGAATTTGTGAAGGAAGCGGAAGGGGGCTTGGTAAACGGGGGAGGGGGGAAGGGTATCGGCCGTTTAGCACGTCTTTAAAACTTTTATGTGCATTTTTTTTTTTGGTCGACATACATGCGGTGAATGACTGAGATAAAAGTTCTAGAATGTTCCCACAATGTTGGCTTTTAACTCAGACACGTCCGACATTTTTGTCAAGCCTTAGCGCGGGGTTTATGTTTCTCACGCTATTGTTCTCGGAAGAAAGAAGTTCTCTGGCAATATTCTTGGAAAAAAAGAAGTTCTCTGTCAATGTTCTTGGGAGAAAGAAGTTCTCTAGCAATGTCTTGGGAGAAAGAAGTTCTCTAGCAATGTTCTTGGAAGAAAGTTCTCTGGCAATGTTCTTGTGGAAAAAAAAAACGAACTTGATATTCTCTACCCATTGTGTTCAGGGAAAGTTTCTAAAGTGGTTGCGATAGTTCTACACAACATAATGTATCAATCTAGCTGGCCCCCTGTGCTTCCTGGCGCTTAAGGTCTCTGGGATAATGTCCCATTCCAAGGTCCCTGTCCTATAGCTTAAGGTCCCTGTCATATAGCTTAAGGTCCCTGTCCTATAGCTTAAGGTCCCTGTCCTATAGCTTAAGGTCCATGTCCTATAGCTTAAGGTCCATGTCCTATAGCTTAAGGTCCCTGTCCTATAGTTTAAGATCCCCGTCCCCGAGCCTTAAACTGCCATGTCCCCGAGCCTTAAATAGCCATGTCCTAGAACTTAAGGACCATGTCCTAGAGCCTCAGGACCATGTCCTAGAGCCTAAGGACCATTTCCTAGGGCCAACTATTTACATTCCTGTTGTGGAAAGTTTTCATCAGACGAGCCAATACTTCGATTTTTTTCCGGCCAAAGTTCAAAGGTTATGTTGACAGTGAGTACTCAGCGCATGCGTGCTTTTGGCCACTGTCACGTTCAGACGTCTGCTTAATAGAAGGTGGACATTAACTGAAGTAATCGTCATAAAGTGGACATTTACTGAAGTAATCGTCATAAAGTGGACATTTACTGAAGTAATCGTCAATCAGTGGACATTTACTGAAGTAATTGTCTTACAGTGGACATTTACTGAAGTAATCGTCAATCAGTGGACATTTACGGAAGTAATTGTCTTACAGTGGACATTTACAGAAGTAATCGTCACAGTGGACATTTACTGAAGTAATCGTCATACAGTGGACATTTACTGAAGTAATCGTCAATCAGTGGACATTTACTGAAGTAATCGTCATACAGTGGACATTTACAGAAGTAATCGTCATAAAGTGGACATTTACAGAAGTAATCGTCATAAAGTGGACATTTACAGAAGTAATCGTCATAAAGTGGACATTTACAGAAGTAATCAAATCATGGCAGTCTAGCTTCCAATAAAAAAAAAAAGGCAGGCTAGACAGGACTCTTAACAAAAGCTTAATTAAAGGTACATTGGCAACAGTAATGTCATCTTGAACTAATCTCCTCTATCACCCCCCCCCCCCCCCCCCCCACCCCCAACAGCTTACTTGTCTAAATTATTTAGTTAATATAATAAAGTATTGAAGCTGCGGATCATACGATCAAGCACAAAGCTCTAATCTAGCCAGAACAATTCTCCTAAAAGAACCAAACTACAAATATTATATTTGGCTGGCTTTTGTTTACACTCTGGTCTAGACTTAAGCGAGAGTTCTGTCCCTTATCTAGCCTTGTATCCCTTAATGTGCCGGCTGGGTCGGCCCAAGCGACGATTAGAGCACTCGGCGCAGACGTCAATTGATGACTAACATGACCATGATCGCTCACCTACCCAGGAGGTCAAGTACAGTGGCGGCCGTGATAGTGAAAATCTGGCATTGATTGATGTTGCCAGGTTGCACGTTGTTCATCCGACTTGCCGGTTTGGTCTTTTTATTACCGGTAAATAAAGAAGGGGCTGAAAAATTGTCACGTGGGACGCTTTTGATTGGCGTAAAATAAACCAATGGTGTTTTTGGAGAAATCGCATGGGTGTTTTTCATTTGCAGACAGTAAACGAAATTATCTAAGTAACCCACTTCGGCAAACATTTTGATTTTTTCTCCAGTTAATGCTTATTTACAGAGCGCCTAACATCGAAAATACATGTGTTTTTTTGTTGTTGTTTTTTTTTTGGGGAAGGGGGGAGGAGGAGGGGGAGAAAAACGTCACAGAATTCGTGACAATAACTAAGATCTTGTTTTGTTTCATAAGGTCCACAACCAAGTTGGTCATGTGATCTTCATCTACACTGGTCTAAATACCTCTCTTAATACAATTTAATACATAATATAAGATCTTATATATGCTATTAGAGAAGGCCATGATCAGTTGTCTGGCCTTGACCTTAGACGGTAGAAGGTCAACATTTATCAGGTGAATGTTGGGATTCCCCGATGGTAATATGTTCCTCTCTCAAGGGACGTAACTGAGAAACAAACATCGTCTCCTCCATATGTAGACAGTCGTGTTCTGGTGTTCTTCCTCTCATTAGCGCTATGTGTACCAATGTATCAATTGACGGCGAGGGTCATGAAGGTATCTTCCACCCCCCAGTTATGGTGTGCAGATCAACCGCCGCCCCTCTCTCACTCTCATCTATCGCTCTCCCACGCCCAAACTATCTGAGATCCCACCCCACCCCCCAAACTACCTGCGATCCCACCCCACCCACAAACTATTTGCGATCCCACCCCACCCCCAAACTATCTGCGATCCCATCCCCAAAGTATTTGCGACCCCATCCCCAAACTATTTGCGATCCCACCCCACCCCCAAACTATCTGCGATCCCACCCCACCCCAAACTATCTGCGATCCCACCCCACCCCCAAACTATTTGCGATCCCACCCCACCCCCAAACTATCTGCGATCTTACCCCACCCCCAAACCATCTGCGATCCCACCCCACCCCCAAACTATTTGCGATCCCACCCCACCCCCAAACCATCTGTGATCCCACCCCACCCACCCCAACTCCAAATTAGCCTATTTACAATCATATATATAAATGTAATAAGTTATTCGACCCCCACCTCCCATATCAGAAGCCGCTCCCCCTCCCCTCTCCCAGCATAATTTTAGTACATATGAATACCTCCTCCCACACCTCCCCTTAGCGTCTCTGTGATTAGCTATAACCCCCCACCCCACCCCCTGACGTCTATGTGATTAGCTATAACCCCCCCCAACCCCTCACGTCTCTGTGATTAGCTATAACCCCCCTCCCCGCACCCCTACCCCCCTCACGTCTCTGTGATTAGCTATAACCCCCCCCCCCACCACAACCCCCTCAAGTCTCTGTGACTAGCTATAAACCTCACCCCACCCCCCTCACGTCTCGGTGACTAGCTATAACCCCCCCCCCAACCCCTCACGTCTCTGTGATTAGCTATAACCCCCCTCCCTGCACCCCTACCCCCCTCACGTCTCTGTGATTAGCTATAACCCCCCCCCAACCCCCTCAAGTCTCTGTGACTAGCTATAAACCTCACCCCACCCCCCTCACGTCTCTGTGATTAGCTATAACCCCCCACCCCACCCCCCTCACGTCTCTGTGATTAGCTAGAAACCTCCCCCACCAACAAAAAGCTAAGAAATTCACTATTCCCTCTACTCCGAATATAAATAACACTTCTCCCCAACCCTCCTTTACAGTAAGTGAAAATCCACCCACTCCCTCCCTCCCCCCCCCCCACCTCCCTCCCCTCCCACCCTCCTTGAGTCTCTAGAAGCCACTCTGTTGACATTCATATCCGTCTAGCAAAGTATGTCCTTCTTTAGAGAGGGGAGACAATCATTCACGCCAGCACGCAATCATGTAACACGACCCAACATTTCCCCCGCATTAGGGGCCGCTGGACAATATGGCGGTCTGTCCACGTCTGTCTATGAATGTCTAGGTGATATCTGGACTGCGTGGGGGGGGGGGGGGATCTCGAGACAAAGACACATAAAATACCAATCAGGTAATTAGTTAATGCGCTGATTCATGTAAATAAAGACAGTAACAAATTTAGAATTATATTTCCATGACACAGCGTTACACGGTAATGTATTTTATTATCCTTGTTGATACAATGGGATTTATTTATTTCAGCGCCACCAAAAATCCCATAGATCCATTTTAAAAATGTCCTATATATTTTCAGGTTCAATATCTGAGACCTTATCTGCCGTTTTTAAATCTCCCCAGGATATCAAATTACAAATTGAATTATTTTTTTTAAATTTTCAGGTTTTAAAAAACTGAAATAAGACGGTTGGTATAGTAGAAGAAAACCTTGTTCAATGAATGAAAGTAAATGCTAGAGAGAAGTGCTACTATTGTAAATCTGTATCAGTCCGCACAAGTCCATGATGAAATTTGTACTGACCAAGTGAACAAGATGCCATGCAAAGCGATGCTGTAATTACTGTTGAAAAAAAAAGTCACAGGAAAAAAGTCACTGGGGAAAAAATCACGGGGAAAAATCAAAAGGGGAAAAAAAAGCCGCTGGTAGAAATTCACAGTAAAAAAAAAATCTCGGGAAATAAAGTCACAGGAAATTAAGTAACACAAAATTAAGTTACATATGTGTATTAGCATGGAATTTAATAATTCTTCTATGCAGGCCCTATTCAGAAAAAGCAAATCAACACACTATGAATTAAATGAAATGTAAAAATCTTAGATTTATGTGCGTAGGTTGAACTTTATGGTCAAATAGTATAACACACGTAAACAATTTAGTCTGAAGTATGAATGTTTCAATTCAGTAATACACATAACAGTAAATTGAATTAAGTATAATTTAATAGAATGTTCCAACCTACTCAGTTTTCATCGTGTATTTTTAATATTAATTTTGAATTAGCGTGAAATGGGAACTCACAGTTAATATGATAAGCTGTCCTCAAATCATTGGAACAATAATTCACCTCGTTTACTGCCCACATTCTTTACGTTCATTACATAATAAAGCAGAAAATCAAGACAAAAAGCCGACACGGTGAAAAGGCTGTCATTGACATCAACAATATACAATGTGGACGGACAAGGTGACCAAGGAAAGGCCTAGACAAGAAAAAAACACAAAACTTTTAGATGTGCCTAATTATTTTTCTACCTGGTATTCAAATAAATATGTACAAAATTTGGGTCTGTTGTGTAAATTATGTTGTAGTATTGTAAAGAAGATAAAAGTAGGGTTATTATTAAAAACCATAAAGTTTTTAAAGTTTATAAATATGTTACTAAAAAAAATACCCCCCTCATTTATAAACGCCCAAAATGCTTTAATCATCAACAAATAAATTAAAATATTTCTTAGAATATTTTGTGACTTTTTTCGGCTAAAGTATACGTCTGAGGCAACAAAAATGACGGGGGGGGGGGGGGGTAATATTGGTTTTGGAAGCCAGGGTGTGGGGGTGGGCAATTACAAAAAATGATGGGATTATGTAATATTTATTAAATTATTTAATTTTTTTAAAAATTTAAATAATTTAAATTTTGACGGAGGTGGTTGTGCTCCATGAGACGGAGTGGGGGTGGGGGGGGGGGGGGAATACCTAAGTGCCTGAAAGATCAACTGATTCCTGCGGCATCAGTTCACAGAGTCGTCTGTCACGTCTAACATGTTCATATATTTTGCTATGAGATTTTAAGCTGCAGAATAAAGCAACCAAATACCCCCACCCCCACCCCCATGATCCCCTGGGCACTGTTTTAGTAACACGATTCTTGACTTCGGCCTTGACCTTTCTTGAGATTGAAACTCTCGATCCCCCATTCTCGCGCTCATGTGCCAATCAATGGATGGCTAATTATCCCAAAGATCATGACATGACATCCGGTATTCAAATCACCCTAATCCCCTCATTACCACTACTGTGACAACACGACAATGGCTGGGGGTGGGGGAGGGCTGGGGGTCTTTTAGCCCGGGGAGAAGGCTTTCAAATAAAGCATCACGTGACTAGCAAAAAATGTCTTTAAAAGCTGGGAAAATCTTCCAAGTGAGCGGGGAACATTCGCACCACAGTGAGGACTATGACGTCACACGATCGGGTGTTTCCCCCACCCCGTACTGTGACGTCACAGGGTGTTACCCCGTACTGTGACGTCACTTGGAGAGTAACTCATGGTGTGCTACCCTACCTGTTGTTGTGTCTGTGTCTGTTATTTATTTACAAAAAAGTCTCAACGAAAATTAAATTTTTCAATAAACTTAAGCAAATAGGCGTCCCTCATATCAATAATAATGTATTGCCTTTATAAATGTTGATAACCATAAGCCTAAGGTTGACAAACGTGTATTTACAAAGCCATCTGAATCAAGCCAATTAGCGTACCCAATATGTCACAACACCGCCCCCCCCCCCCCAACTCTAGTAGACTGACGGTTGTAAAACTATTTATAAATGATGTCGTCACTGCCGCCACGCCCACGCATTGAATAATATGTGAACACGCCGAACTTTTTAATGTTGGAATTATAAACACCCTACCCGCTGCCACAAACACGTATTGTCTTTCTGATCAGTTCAATTTTCATAGGTGCCAGCCTCCCCCCTCCCCCTCTCTTAAAAGGTTCCGCGGCTACGGTCCTACTCCCTACAAACGAAGCATTAGAACCTTCAAAGCATTAAAACCTAGAAACGTTAGAACAAACAAACGTTAGAATTTACTCCCTACAATAACAATAATGCTCAAATAGAAACTAGTCTGTAACATCAAAAATACTCCAGTAAATGACGCTGCGTTGTACTGACACCTTCGTCATTACACCATGAATACTTACATGATTACATCGCATAATTGATGTTATAGAGGATAACCCGTGAGTTAAATCAGAAGTCTATTCGGTGTTCAAAGCCTGTAAGATTTTGTATTATGTAGGGTAAGATAGATGTAAGAATGGAGTGTTGCTTACAGGGAACTTAGATTTTAAGTAAGTTATGTAACTGTGTAACAGATAGAAGAAAGTAATGACAATTACAATACATGTAAAAAAGTTGTGTAGTTTACAGTTACATGTCATAGAATTTTGAGACATGCGGCCCACTGATCTAGACCTTGAGACATGCGGCCCACAGATCTTGAGACATACGGTCCACAGATCTAGACCTTAAGACATGCGGCCCACAGATTTAGACCTGAGACATGCGGGCCCACAGATCTAGACCTTGAGACATGCGGCCCAAAACTAGACCTTGAGACATGCGGCCCACAGATCTAGACCTTGAGACATGCGGTCCACAACTAGACCTTGAGACATGCGGCCCACAGATCTAGACCTTGAGACATGCGGCCCACAACTAGACCTTGAGACATGCGGGCCACAGATCTAGGCCTTGAGACATGCGGGCCACAGATCTAGGCCTTGAGACATGCGGGCCCACAACTAGACCTTGAGACATGCGGTCCACAGATCTAGAGATATGCGGTCCACAGATCTAGATCTAGAGACATGCGGTCCACAGATCTAGATCTTGAGACATGCGGTCCACAGATCTAGACCTTTAGACATGCGGTCCACAGATCTAGATCTAGAGACATGCGGTCCACAGATCTAGATCTAGAGACATGCGGTCCACAGATCTAGGCCTTGAGACATGCGGCCCACAGATCTAGGCCTTGAGACATGCGGCCCACAGATCTAGACCTTGATACATGCGGCCCACAGATCTAGATCTTGATACATGCGGCCCACAGATCTAGACCTTGAGACATGCGGCCCACAGATCTAGACCTTGATACATGCGGGCCACAGATCTAGACCTTGAGACATCCGGTTCACAGACCTTGAGACATTCGGGCTACAGATCTAGACCTTGAGACATGCGGTCCACAGATCTAGAGACATGCGGCCCACAACTAGACCTTGAGACATGCGGTCCACAGATCTAGAGACATGCGGCCCACAGATCTATACCTGAGACATGCGGCCCACATATCTAGAGACATGCGGGCCACTGATTTAGACCCTTCTTGATCTCAGCTATGACAGAAGGGTCAATACGAAAGGCACAAGTACAGAACTGTGCGGTGGGGGAGGGGGTGGTGGAACCTTATTAGAAATGATATGTGAATTGAATCATGGGTGGCGGTTTGTTTACGAATAGATTTTTTTTTTGCTGAGGTTTTTTTTTAAGCAAGCGATATCGGGTAGCTTAATTAAAGATATTGATGGTTTAGAAGGGGAAGCAAAGATTAGCAGGGAACCTTTAAAGTGGTGAGAGGGGCGGGATGGGGGAGGGTGGACTGGAGGCAGTAGGGAGGGGGGGCAGATTGAGGGTAGTTAAAACAGGGGCAGAGAGAGGGTACGGGCAGAGGGGTCTGAGTAGGGCAGAACGTAGAAAAGACAGAGAGTAGTTGGACAGATTTGGGAAGACAACGGTGAAGTTTGGTGTAGGTTCCGAACTATTGAAGTTGTGAGTGGTGTAGGTGTGGGGTGGGGTGTGTAGGTGTGGGGTGTGTAGGTGTGGGGGTGTGGGGGGGAGAGAAGGACGAGCATTAACTTGTAAACTCCGATACTTGGTGTAGGTTCCGAGCTATTGAAGTTGTGAGTGGTGTAGGTGTTGGGTGGGGTGGGGTGTGGGAAGTGTGTGGGGTGGGGGTGTAGGTGTGGGGGTGTGGGGGTACATAAAAGATCTGTTGCATTATATTTTGACCAAGTTTGTCTCAGGTTCGAGATAGCAGATTTATTGCAGGAAGAAATTGCTATTTTTTACTCGATTTTTTAAAGGCAAAATCAGGTCACAGTTAAGTTGCATGGTTGGGTTCATAAGTTAATTGGATTTTTTAACACATTTTTTAGAAAGTGCGTTTTAGGTCAAATGAATTTATCGATTACTTCTGTAAGGTCTCACAATTTATCGATTAGAACCGCCTGTCAATTAAAACTAGAATTTTCCGCTTCGTAGGTGGGGAATATAAAAAAGATAACTTTTGGTGACTTTTGGTCTGGAGGTTAAAGGTCAAGGTCCTTAACTCTGACAGCCTTCTACATTGCACAGGGGGAGGGGAGGAGTTATCGCTCTTACGGTTATTCGTGGAAGTGTAAGATAGCCGGAGATCTTACAGATAAATATTGTATACATTCAGACAATTCCCTCGACCACCGACCTTTATCCATTGTATACATTCAGACAATGCTCTCGACCACCGACCTTTATCCATAAATCACAAACATTTTTCCAGTGCATTTTTCAGACTTCTTTATCAGTAAATGACCACATTACTTTAAACCTAACGCTTACCGTAAACTACAACATCAACGGTCATCTGTAAATACTACGCATTAACACCTTTAAGGGCCGTCTAACGGAATTGAAGTTGATATACCGCTATACAGTGAGGCTTGACAAGTTACATCGAAACTCTGTGTACATGGTGGCCGCAATACTTGCAGTGGTAAAACATGTTCATCCATTCCATCCAGGCCCACCCCATCCCCACTGCTATAATCCTCCAGCAGTAACTTTCTTTTAGGCTATCCATACCGGACTCATAAAAACTCTCAAAAAAATTTTAAACAATGAAATATGCGCTGTAAACAGATCTTAGTGATTTTTTTTTTACATTTTAGTCTGTAGGCTACAGCAAAACACATCTTGATGCGTTGAAAATTGGTAATAAATAACATCCTGATATATAGACGTCATAACGTCATGATATATTGACGTGATTCTAACATTCACAACGTCCCGATATACAGGCGTGATTCAGAAATTCCCGATCTACACACGACATTGAGAACTCTGCCATCAAAAGGTTTGACCAACTTCTGAATGGCCCGAACTTTGAATGGCCCGAACTTTGAATGGCTACAACCGACCTGACCCAGTTCTGCGAGACAATCCAGTATATGCCGGCCACAAATTGAATTATCAAAGGCTTTATCTGGGTCAAGATGACCTTGTCAATCCGATCTATTCCAAGTCTCTGAGAGGTTGGTCTCGTAATACACGGACAAGATGAGTGGCAACGGGTTGTGTGGTTGGTGGGATTGGTGGTGGGATGGTGGTGGAATGGTGGTGGAATGGTGGGATTATTGGTGTCATGGTGGGGTTATTGGTGTTACGGTGATATTGATACTGTTAACGTGGTATTGTTAGTTGTCATGTTGTTGATGTTGGTGGGATTAAGTTTGGTAGCTGGCGGAGATCAAAGCTTAAGATCTGACACAAAACGTAAAACGAAAACGTCGTTATTTGAACCAGCTCTAAACGTAAACCTCACGCTAAGTGTGTGGGGTTCTAATTGACGGGAAGTCTCATGTAACACAGAGCCTGGGTCTCGCTGTGATCACCCTGATACCTGCATTACCAGGTGAACCAGTGTGATCACTGACGTGACAGTGTGATCGCTGACGTGACAGTGTGATCGCTGACGTGACAGTGTGATCACGGACGTGACAGTGTGATCACTGACGTCACAGTGTGATCACTGACGTGACAGCGTGATCGCTGACGTGACAGTGTGATCGCTGACGTGACAGTGTGATCACTGACGTGACAGTGTTATCACTGACGTGACAGTGTGATCACTGACGTGACAGTGTGATCACTGACGTGACAGTGTGATCACTGACGTGACAGTGTGAGTACAGACCTGACGGTGTAATCAGTTATAACGACAAGACCAGATTAACAAGATGTAATATTTGCTCGGTCAGCTTATCCGTCCGGTATTTTTGTTAAAGTCACTGAACTTTTTTTTTCAATCAGTTGTTTGTTTTTTGTTAAGATCCTACTACGGATCAACAGCTCCAACCGACCACGGTACAACACTAATCGGTACAAATAATCTCGGTACAACACACCTCGGTACAACACACCCCGGTACAACATAATTCGGTTCAAATAATCTCGGTACAAATCATCCCGGTACAAATCATCCCGGTACAAATCATCCCGGTACAAATCATCCCGGTACAAATCATCCCGGTACAAATCATCCCGGTACAAATCATCCCGGTACAAATCATCCCGGTACAAATCATCCCGGTACAAATCATCCCGGTACAAATCATCCCGGTACAAATCATCCCGGTACAAATCATCCCGGTACAAATCATCCCGGTACAAATCATCCCGGTACAAATCATCCCGGTACAAATCATCCCGGTACAAATCATCCCGGTACAAATCATCCCGGTACAAATCATCCCGGTACAAATCATCCCGGTACAAATCACCTCCTAGATCCCGGTAGAGTTTATGTTCTGTTTGATTACTTTAATACAATTTTGTGACTGCATTGTTAAAAAACACCGATTATAATAATTGGCTAGTTTTATTAGAATCTGTTTACCACATCAAAGTCACAATAAGACAGATTTAATTGGAAAACCAGAAATCCAGATCTAGTCGTATGTTGTACTGCTGTTGACAACCTATCAACACAACTGTTGTGTATCAACGTATCAACCAGGCTCAACATTGAAACATTGAAAGTATTGCACCAAAATTAGATTAGACCAAACATGACCGACAAAAATGGAGGAAGATTTACACAGTGGCCCCATGTAGAAGGCACAAAGAGGGAAAAAAATGATTACATGATGAAAAACGAAGTATTTTTTGTTATTTTAGACTTAAAACATAAAAAACCAGCAATGTTAATTTTAAAGTTTTCCAATTTTAGTTTATTTTGTCCCATATTTACAAAAAGATGATTTTATTTTTTACCAAAACATGCCAGAAGTTGCGTCTATGTGAAAGGGTCGATGACATGATGGTACCCATACAACCAAATCTTCCGCACCAACTCCAGCAATTGTTTGGTTTTATTTTTGTCAACATTTCTACCAACACACATTTTTTTATCTTGATACTTCTTGACGCCGCTTACAACAGCCTCTTCGTGAAAAATAAATTATTTAAAAAAATAAAACAAAAATCTACAGTCGCAAAAAAGGCTCCTCACAAATGGTATGCGCAGCATTAAAATACTACCGTCAATAAATGTAAAAATTTATATTCTTGTAAAATGTATGCGCCTAAATGGAGTGCGCATTGAAAAATGCTATTCTCACAAAATGTCCTCACACAAATTTGGTGCGCAATAAAAAAATATCCTACTGTAACAAAATTTCTCTACACAAATTCGGTGCCCAATAAAAAAACAGTTCTACTGTCATAAAATGTCCACACCCAAATTCGGTGCGCAATAAAAAAAAAACAATAATTTTACTGTCACAAAATTCCACACCCAAATTCGGTGCGCAATAAAACCCACGTAGCTTGTTGGAGCTAAATTTTTGGATAAACAATTTTAATTTCATTCATTGATGCGTGCTAGGAATTGATGCCGGTCGGAAAAAATGGCGAGACTTCCGGTTCTTGAATTGTTGGGATCAGCATCTGGCCGGAGGAATCAACAGTTTTTTGTTCGCGTCAAAATAAAATTATGATCGCGTTCCATTCAGTGGTCACGCATAGCGGGCGCGCAGCGGGAAATATTTTTGTTGGCTCATCATTTTCGGGGCTGTGTCTCAAAATTGGCGTCCCCTTACTATTTGCAGAGATTAGCTCCCTTCATTGTGCAAGTCGATTATCTCCCTGTTATTCAAAAGTCGATTGTTGAGTTGCACTTTAATGTTTAAGACGAATAGCTTCCCTTTAATCGATACGAGGTTTTTTCCCCATTTTCTATTGACATTAATGAGTGGAGGTTTAGTTTTAAGTCGATTAGCTACTCGTTAGTACTAACATGATAGTTGAATAGCTTCCCTTTGATGTTCCAAGTAGGCTCTAGGTGAGAACAAAACTCACCAAAGAACAAAACTCACCAAAAAACAACAAAAACTCACCAAAGAACAAAACTCACCAAAGAACAAAACTCACCAAAAAACAACAAAAACTCACCAAAGAACAAAACTCACCAAAGAACAAAACTCACCAAAAAACAACAAAAACTCACCAAAGAACAAAACTCACCAAAGAACAAAACTCACCAAAAAACAACAAAAACTCACCAAAGAACAAAACTCACCAAAGAACAAAACTCACCAAAAAACAACAAAAACTCACCAAAGAACAAAACTCACCAAAAAACAACAAAAACTCACCAAAGAACAAAACTCACCAAAAAACAACAAAAACTCACCAAAGAACAAAACTCACCAAAAAACAACAAAAACTCACCAAAGAACAAAACTCGCCAAAAAACAACAAAAACTCACCAAAGAACAAAACTCACCAAAAAACAACAAAAACTCACCAAAGATCAAAACTCACCAAAAAAACAACAAAAACTCACCAAAGAACAAAACTCACCAAAAAACAACAAAAACTCACCAAAGAACTAAACTCACCAAAAAACAACAAAAGCTCACTCACCAAAGAACAAAATTCACCAAAGAACGAAACTCACCAAAAAACAACAAAAACTCACCAAAGAACAAGACTCACCAAAGAACAACAAAAACTCACCAAAGAACAAAACTCACCAAAAAAAACATAAACTCACCAAAGAACAAAACTTACCAAAGAACAAAATTCACCAAAGAACAAAATTTACCAAAGAACAAAATTTACCAAAGAACAAAACTCATCAAAGATCAAAAACTCACAAAAGATCACTAAAGAACAAACTAGAACAATTAAAACTAATCAGCTAGCGCAATATAAAGCTGTTATTTTGTATTGTTTTTATGCATACATAGTTTTGGAGGAGAAATACAATATTCCTCTTGGTTAAATTAAAAAGTGAATTGAAGTAATTAATTAAAATTGTAATTTTAGTCACGCTTATTTTAGATGACACATCGCTCATTTCAATGGCATTTGGGGTCACCGACAATAACATCTAGTGACAATGACAATAACGTCTAGTGACAATGACAATACCACCTAATGTCACGAACAATAATATTTGGTGCCACTGACTATGATATCTGGCGTCGTTGAATTTTAAAATAACCCTACATTGGACGCTAATGACATAATCCCTTTATGTATACAGCTGTTGTTTATGTTCAACATAAGGGCGTAGGCTACTCAATGGGAAAAATATAATCGAGTGTTTAGTGTAAAGATATAGTCACAAAAGAGAAACAAAAAAATAAAACAATTTTATTCTAGCGTAAACTTATGTTTACCAAAGCCTACAAAACCTACATTATTTATGACTTAGAGATAAAATGTTGATATTATCGAAAATATTTTAAAATATGTCTTTTATTGCTTATGTACTTCTGGAATAAAACAAGTTAATTAAACAAGTTAATTAAAAAAGTCTAGTGACATTTGTGCGCAATTTCCTTATGTTATCTAAAAATAGCTCTGACGTATAATGTTGGGGTGCGTTCAAGCTAGAAGAACAATCGGTTTGTAGGTGTTTATGTAATTTTAAAATTTGTGACCGAACGAGAGAATATTTTTGAAAACTTTCTTCGGCAATATTGTTCTAAATTATGACAGGAATCGATTGGTACATGTTTCAAGTCGCTAAGTGGTCTGGTTGCCGAGATATGGGCCAAAAACTGCTTTTTTTCGAGATTTTTTGGCTTTTCTGGGAAATCCATGAAAGAAACCCGGAATTTTTATGGCCTATGTTCATCCTCGTAACTTGCTTAACATAATTGCTTTTGGAACTAGTCATCGATATTGCTTCGTTGAGGAGGAGATACGACTTAAAGCTGCGGACACACATTCATCCATCCATCCATCCATCCATCCAGAAATGACGGGTTAATAAACGCAATTCTCCAGAATGGAAATTGCGCTAAAAAGTCTAGTGACATTTGTGCGCAATTTCCTTTTGTTATCTAAAAATAGCTCTGACGTATAATGTTGGGGTGCGTTCAAGCTAGAAGAACGATCGGTTTGTAGGTGTTTATGTAATTTTACAAATTTGTGACCGAATGAGAGGATATTTTTGAAAACTTTCTTCGGCAATATTGTTCTAAATTATGACAGGAATCGATTGGTACATGTTTCAAGTCGCTAAGTGGTCTGGTTGCCGAGATATGGGCCAAAACTGATTTTTTTTCGAGGTTTTTTGGCTTTTCCGGGAAATACATGAAAGAAACCCGGAATTTTTATGGCCTATGCTCATTCTCGTAACTTGCTTAACATAATTGCTTTTGGAACTAGTCATCGATATTGCTTCGTTGAGGAGGAGATACGACTTAAAGCCCGGACACACATTCATCCATACATTCATTCATTCATCCATCCATTCCCAGAAATGACGAGTTAATAAACGCAATTCTCCAGAATGGAAATTGCGCTAAAAAACTGTATGGCCAACTTTGTAGATGATTAAAATGTTCACAAAATATTAAAATTGGTTGTCAATGTTTATGAAAAACTTACCTTGGCAAACGAGGTAAAACGAATTTAAAAAACACAATGAATTTAGTCTCTGATTTAATCACAAGCAAACTTTGAGTTCGGGACGTCTGCTGTAGTTCTGCCAGCCCAGCGCCTCCCGCCCCCACCGTACTCACGCGAGCTGGTTCTTCCCGCCACGATCGTCTGGCACCAAAGCGGTGTCGGCCTGAAAATTACTGGAACTATGGAGTGGACACGGGCGCTAGGTTCTGACCACTTCATTAAAACCTAATTAGCTTTTTTTTATGAGGGGTGAGCTAACGGCACATACGTTTGACAACATGGATGGGTGGGGGGGGGGGGGTCAGGAGATACCTCACATGGATGGTAGACGGTCGGTAAATGATTTGAATTCTGGTCTATCGTCTATTATATTGTGTGCTTTATTCTGTGAACTGTGTTCTATCAACTGTTCATTCTAGCAACTGTTCATTCTATCAACTGTTCATTCTATCAACCGTTGATTCTACCAACCGTTCATTCTAGCAACTGTTCATTCTTCCAACTGTTCATTCTAGCAACTGTTCATTCTTCCAACCGTTCATTCTACCAACTTTTCGTTGTGTTGACAATCAATGAGCCAGATTTAATTAGTTTTTTTCTGCTTTTCTGAAATGACACCACTTTTTGTGTTTACGGTTTAAAAATCTCCGTTAAAAAGTTTCTAACATTTTCTTTTTATTTCATCTATTTATTTCTGAACTCAAAATAATCAGCTTCTCTCAGCCAATCAAAAATTGTTTTACAATGACTGTGACATAGACATGAACAGTCTCCTGTGGTTTTTATCTAATATACAGTTTAAAAACATATCCTACATTATGAGGATGTATTTTTTAAATTTTTAGTTACAAAATATTAATCTCTGAGCTAAACCAAAGCTTTGTTTTTATACTTTAGCTGCATCACATTCTAATGATCACGTCGTCGTTTATCGTCTTAATCGTCACATGATCACGTTTCTGATAGGTTTGTATGTGATGGCATCCCGGCTTGTGGTGTTAGGATCACGTTGCTGTATGGTGTCTCAAAGCACACGTCAATGCTAAGCGTGACACGATCACGTCAATGCTAAGCGTGACACGATCACGTCAATGCTAAGCGTGACAAGATCACGTCAGTGCTAAGCGTGCCGTGATCACCTCTATGCTAAGCTTGCTTTAATTACGTCACATGCTCAGCGTGACATGATCACGTCTAGTTTACCGAGACTGAAGCGACAACTCAACTGAATGATGGGATGAATATTGTCGGCTGCCGACACTGCGCATGTCCGTCGTATGAATACTTGGGGTGAGTATCGACCGTTGGATCGATTACACTTTGCTTTTGAAATTCCCATCGATACTCACGTGTAGGGGCCACCAGTCCGATGTTGTCGTGTCGTCCTGTGTCCGCACCATCCACGCCTAAATCTGGTACTCACCCTCGATGTATCGCCATACAATACATCAAAGTAGTCGATTTCACATTGGTATGGCTCGAATATGTTTCGGTAATTCGATTTAAGGTGGATTGGAAAATATTTCTTTAGTTCATCTAAGAAAAAATTTGACCGAGCAAGAAAAATTGAAGAAACCATGAAGTAGCAGCCATATTCAGAAAATGTTACACGATTTGTATTAAGAACATATGCAACATACGTCCCAGCACTACAAACAATGCATCACAAACACAGCGACCATTCATACTAACATTTAGTTGCCTACACAATACGCTATACAAATGTCTTAGAGCAAAACACCAACACGCCATAAAAATGTCCATTTTTTTCTGGATAAGCAAAACCGCATAAAAATGATTACTTGCCTACAATACCAACACTTTTTAAAAAATGTTCTTTCGTCTACACATAAACACGTCATAAAATGTCCTTCGTCTACACATAAACTCGTCATAAAATGTCATTTTGTCTACACATAAACACGTCATAAAATGTCCTTCTGTCTACACATAAACACGTCATAAAATGTCCATTCGTCTAAACACGTCATAAAATGTCCTTCTGTCTACACATAAACACGTCATAAAATGTCCATTCGTCTAAACACGTCATAAAATGTCCTTCTGTCTACACATAAACACGTCATACAATGTCCATTCGTCTAAACACGACATAAAATGTCCTTCTGTCTACACATAAACACGTCATAAAATGTCCTTCTGTCTACACATAAACTCGTCATAAAATGTCCTTCTGTCTACACATAAACTCGTCATAAAATGTCCTTTCCCCTAAACACGTCATAAAATGTCCTTTCGTCTACACATAAACTCGTCATAAAATGTCTTTTCGTCTACACATAAACTCGTCATAAAATGTCTTTTCGTCTACACATAAACTCGTCATAAAATGTCTTTTCGTCTACACATAAACTCGTCATAAAATGTCCATTCGTCTACACATAAACTCGTCATAAAATGTCTTTTCGTCTACACATAAACTCGTCATAAAATGTCTTTTCGTCTACACATAAACTCGTCATAAAATGTCTATTCGTCTACACATAAACACGTCATAAAATGTCTATTCGTCTACACATAAACACGTCATAAAATGTCCTTTCCCCTAAACACGTCATAAAATGTCCTTTCGTCTACACATAAACACGTCATAAAATGTCCTTTCGTCTACACATAAACACGTCATAAAATGTCCATTCGTCTAAACTCGTCATAAAATGTCCTTTCGTCTACACATAAACACGTCATAAAATGTCTATTCGTCTACACATAAACACGTCATAAAATGTCCTTTCCCCTAAACACATCATAAAATGTCCTTTCGTCTACACATAAACACGTCATAAAATGTCCTTTCGTCTACACATAAACACGTCATAAAATGTCCATTCGTCTAAACTCGTCATAAAATGTCCTTTCGTCTACACATAAACACGTCATAAAATGTCTTTTCGTCTACACATAAATACGTCATAAAATGTCCATTCGTCTACACATAAACACGTCATTCAATGTCCATGTGCCTACACACCAGCACGTTATTAAAATGTCCATGTTCCTACACACCAGCACGTTATTTAAATGTCCATTAGCCTATGTTAAAGACATATGAGATGTTAGCAGTGTTTCTTCCAGACTTTTTTCTCCGGGGGGGCACTAAAAATTTTCGGGGGGGCGGTAGACTTTCTTCGGGGGGGCGGACACTGTTAAAACTATATATTTTCTATATAAATTATATAAATTTCATTTCGTTCGGGGGGGCGGTAAAAAATTTTCGGGGGGGGGCTTTGCCCCCCCGAAGAGATGCCTGGAAGAAACTCTGGATGTTAGCGGTCTGTTGGGGTAAGAGGTGATTGGGGGCGGGGTGGATGCGCTCATCGCTTGTTAATTAAGGTATTCAGCTCAAAGATGGCGGAGTTCACGCACGACTGCGTTCTATTTATAGCTGATCCTGTACGTCTAACGTCAGATGGACAGAGGTGCTGGCCTGATGGACATGGAACATCAGGGTTATCCTATCCCTGGATGGGGCAGTTTTTGTGTCACGTGATATCTTGGGTTATCTGGTTCTTAATGTAATACAATTTGTTTGGCCTATGTAGTAAATGTAGTGGTAGATCTGGTAGTCTGTGGTCAACGTCTGTCTAGACTCTAGATCTACTCTTTGTCTAGATCTACTCTTTGTCTAGATCTACTCTTTGTCTAGATCTACTTTTTGTGTCGGCTGATTGTTTGGCATACGTAGTAAATGTAGTGGTAGATCTGGTTGTCTGTGGTTGACTTCTTAAGATTGGTTGTGGATATTAAGGACAAATGAATTCATTTATCTCCATGTTACGTCATCTCTTATTAATTTGTAAGTAAAAGAAAACACATTATATCGTGCGATTTGAATGTCTCTCCTAAAATTGGCAACGCGAAAAGCTAGGTAGCGACAGATCGGGCTACACTAGCCACAGATTGTGCTACACTAGTGACAGATTGTGCTACACTAGCCACAGATTGTGCTACACTAGTGACAGATTGTGCTACACTAGTGACAGATTGTGCTACACTAGCAACAGATCGGGCTACACTGTGTAGCCTCTTGCTGCCGTCTGCTGGACATGCCGTCTGCCACATTCCACTGTCAATCCGTCTGCCATGTGTCATTTTGAAAGGACATTCTTGAGTCATGTAGGTCGTGAATGTTGACCTGGATTGACCCACTATTTTTAGATACAACACGACTATATTTATTTGTTTCTGACGATAGTTATAATAAAATATATTGTCTTATATCTTGAAGTGATACACAATGTTTGTCAATAAAGGGGTTGTGTGTATGTGCGTGGGGGGAGGGGGGGGGGGGGTAAATCTCATTTCAAGTGGTCAAGTGGTCAAGATTAGATTTCTGCCGTCTGGTTCCACATGGTCTTTTGGTGACCTCGTTAGAACCCCCGTCACGTGACCCGTCCAGCCAGACTAATCGTGGATTTTGATTGGCCCGGCCAGAAACGTCGGACTAGGTAACCAACCGACCGTGAATGACAAATTGTTTGTCGTACGACATTGTCTCGCTGTATCCCGTGCCGTACGGCATTCGTGTTTAGGTCCTGTGTCGTACAGCATTGTATCATTGTATCACATTCCGTACAGCATTTATTTATCGGACCCCATGTCATTCGACATTTGATTTTAGGTGCCATGTCGTACATTATGTTTGTTGGACTTCGTGTGGTAGGGGCCATGTCCTCTGTTGTTGCTCCAGCTATTTTCTTGTTGTCGTATGGCTGTAGCTAGACAGCCAGAGCTAATGCCACGTTGTGGTGACATATGAGATTGTGCACGTCTCGAGTCAACGCTTGAGTTTGTTTGAATCTAAGTACAAGACATTGATTGGGTGTTTCATATCTCGTACATGCTGAGTTGATCTCATACAGACTGACGTGATCAGATTCGTAGACTGACGTGATCCCGTACAGACTGACGTGATCAGATTCGTACAGACTGACGTGATCCCGTACAGATTGACGTGATGTCGTACAGACCGACGGGATCTCGTACAGAGTCACGTGATCTCGTACAGACTGACGTGACCTCGTACAGAGTCACGTGATCTCGTACAGACTGACGTAATCTCGTACAGACTGACGTGATCTCGTACAGACTGACGTGATCTCGTACAGATTGACGTGATCATATTCTTACAGACTGACGTGATCTCGTACAGACTGATGTGATCTCGTACAGACTGACGTGATCTCGTACAGAGTCACGTGATCTCGTACAGAGCGACGTGATCTCGTACAGAGTCACGTGATCTCGTACAGACTGACGTGATCTCGTACAGATTCATGTGATCTCGTACAGGCTGACGTGATCTCGCACAGTCATGTGATCTCGTACAGACTGACGTGATCTCGTACAGATTCTCATCATCGAATCGTTATCTCTGGCAGTAAAATGAAATGCCGCTTCTAGAGCTATGGCTATTGTCACGGCTACTGCCACACATATTGTCCTGACTATTGTCACAACAATTTGTTTGCTCTTTAATTGTTCAACAAACACCCCACCCTACAAACACCAGAGTTCTGGCATGACATCCTGCCTCCAGCACTGTTGCTGCCATCATCACCAGATCCTGCTATCATCAACCCACCCAGCTATCATCAACCCACCCAGCCATCATCAACCCACCCAGCACTGTTGCTGCTATCATCAACCCACCCAGCTATCATCAACCCACCCAGCTATCATCAACCCACCCAGCTCTGAGCAAAGCCGCTCGAGGAAAACAATAAAACGACACCGTTCTCGAATGGCTATTTTTAGCTGCTTGACCAAGTCAATTGTCCGTCCGTCATACCCGCGTTGACCGGGAATTCCCGATAGACTCCGATACAGTAATGACGTCGTCCCTTGACGCCACGGCGTGGACGCACGATCCCACGAGTGACGCGGCGTCAGACAGACCTACAATGTACTCACAGCCGTGTGACGCCATCAGTGATGACAGATACACGTGCGAGGCGCCACCTGCCACGATTGTACTCTTGTCTGCATGTAGGTTAGACCACTCACGCTCGGGTCCAGCATGCACGTGAACAGATGAGCTGAATTAGAACATAAAAACCAGAACGGTTATGACTTGATTATTAAAAAAACACAAACAGCTTTGTTCTTCCCCCCCCCCCCGTCCCCCATCCCCCTATACACACTTCTTTAGAATAATTTTTTTTGCCGATGATGTCCACGAGCAAACAAACCCAGTCGAGATCCTGGTTAGACACAGTGGCGGGTCATACTGGCTGTTGGGTCAGGCCCAAAGGCTAGCAGAATACATGTATGTTTGTATGTGTGTCTTGACAGCCTACATGTATGTTTGTATGGCTGTGTTGTTGACAACCTACATGTATGTTTGTATGGCTGTGTTGTTGACAACCTACATGTATGTTTGTATGGCTGTGTTGTTGACAACCTACATGTATGTTTGTATGGCTGTGTTGTTGACAGCCTACATGCATATTTGTATGTGTGTCTTGACAGCGTACATGCATGTTTGTATGTGTGTGTGGGCTAGCGACCCACCAGAGTAAAGCCACCAGTTCTACAAAATACTGACAGCACTAAGAGCACTAAGAACACGCTTGCTACTACCAGAGAAAGCAAGTCCTGCAAATCGAGCACCGTTTGAGATGAGGAAATATAACTGAAGTTTTCCAGAGAGAAAGTGAAACAAGACATGACAATTATTGGGAAAGTGCTGGAGAGAGATGGCAAAATGGCAAAGCACACAAATGTATGATAGAGTACTGTAAATGCACTAGGAGAGGTGAAAAAATGTGTAGAAGAAAGAAGGCTGTGTCTGAGAATAAGACACGAGACTAAAGTTTCTTGCACGGGGTGTCTATCTGCTCACACAGCACGTGCAGCTGCAGTTCCGTGAGCGTCGGTCTACACTCGCTCCAAAATATCTGGGACTCGTGTGTCCGTTGAATCACGTGACACTGAATCTAGCCTGTGAGCAAGTATAGCACGTGACCTTCAGCTCAACACAGCATATTTTAACTTGAACTTTGTGTACTGAGTTTTGATCAAACCAAACATGGAATTTCCAGAAAATTCCATTTTTCTTTTGTTCCAATATCCATTTTCTGATGATAGACGTCTTGCTGAGTTTAATTTTGGCGACATTTTTACATTCTCCAAATATATTTACTCTTTTTTTTCTTGTTTTTACCTTGTTTTTTCTTTCTCCCCGAACCAATATTTTGGATGCCACCAACATATCGAATACAAGTTACCTCCGGGAACGAAGGACATCTGACTGGTGTCACCACTTGACCAAGGACATTTGACTGGTGTCACCACTTGACCAAGGACATCTGACTGGTGTCACCACTTGACCAAGGACATTTGGACTGGTGTCACCACTTGACCAGGGATATTTTGACTGGTGTCACCACTTGACCAGGGATATTTTGACTGATGTCACCACTTGACCAATGACATCTGACTGGTGTCACCACTTGACCAATGACATCTGACTGGTGTCACCACTTTCCAAAGGACATTTGGACTGGTGTCACCACTTGACCAGGGATATTTTGACTGGCGTCACCACTTGACCAAGGACATTTGACTGCTGTCACCACTTGACCAAGGAAACCTGACTGGTGTCACCACTTGACCAATGACATTTGACTGGTGTCACCACTTGACCAAGGACATCTGACTGGTGTTACCACTTGACCAATAACATCTGACTGGTGTCACCACTTGACCAAGGACATTTGACTGGTGTCACCACTTGACCAAGGACACCTGACTGGTGTCACCACTTGACCAATGACATTTGACTGGTGTCACCACTTGACCAAGGACATTTGACTGGTGTCACCACTTGACCAAGGACATTTGACTGGTGTCACCACTTGACCAAGGACATTTGACTGGTGGCACCACTTGACCAAGGACATCTGACTGGTGTCACCACTTGACCAAGGACATCTGACTGGTGTCACCACTTGACCAAGGACATTTGACTGGTGGCACCACTTGACCAAGGACATCTGACTGGTGTCACCACTTGACCAAGGACATCTGACTGGTGTCACCACTTGACCAAGGACATCTGACTGGTGTCACCACTTGACCAAGGACATCTGACTGGTGTCACCACTTGACCGAGGACATCTGACTGGTGTCACCACTTGACAAATAACATCTGACTGGTGTCACCACTTGACCAGGGATATTTTGACTGGTGTCACCACTTGACCAAGGACATCTGACTGGTGTCACCACTTGACCAGGAATATTTTGACTGGTGTCACCACTTGACCAATGACATTTTGACTGTGTCACCACTTGACCAGGGATATTTTGACTGGTGTCACCACTTGACCAAGGACATCTGACTGGTGTCACCACTTGACCAGGAATATTTTGACTGGTGTCACCACTTGACCAATGACATTTTGACTGTGTCACCACTTGACCAGGGATATTTTGACTGGTGTCACCACTTGACCAAGGACATTTGACTGGTGTCACCACTTGACCAAGGACATTTGACTGGTGTCACCACTTGACCAATGACATTTGACTGGTGTCACCACTTGACCAAGGACATCTGACTGGTGTTAATAAATTGGATACAAACATGTACCAAATATGTACTCATTTTTAGCAAGGTTATATGTTGCCCCCACCCACTACCACGACACACACACTAACAAAACAGAGAGGCGAGATCCATCCGCTACGTCAGCAGTACTAAATATATGACTGTTTACTTTATGAATGTAGAAGTTTTAGACCTCTGACCATCGACCTAGCCGGGTACCAGACGGTAAGACGATGTCCTGCGTCTGTTGGTGGGGAAGTAAAGCCTGGTCAGAGCCTATGGATGATTAAACGACCAACATGTAGTGTTTCAAACCAACATCTTCGTGAGACTGATTCAGTCCACTATTTGCCAGTTAGTTGGAGTCTACCTCCCTGGCTAATGGCAGTCATACTCAGCCGGTATACAGTGTCACGATAGTTAGTGAACAGTCATTCACGAATTTATATTGGGCATGAGAAAGCTGGAAATGCAGACTAACATTGTACAAATATAAATATCTATTAGAATATTATAATGTTATAGAGCAGGCGAAAAAGACTGTTGGCACTTGCTTGCTTGCAGACGCGAAAAGAAAATAAACCGGGAGTGATCTCCCCTAAACTTTCTCGAATATTCTTATATAAAATAACAGGGGATGGGAACTCGGGCTATAGACATGATTTTTAATCCATTTTAAATACTTAAAGTTTTAAAAATAGAATAAAATCTCGTAGACAAATTAATTGCACACCTAGTGAACGCGAATAAAAAAGCACATAATAGTGCGCAATATTATTAGTACTTTTAAAATTTACATTAGTTTTTTGAGAAATCGGAAGTAGCGTAAATAAGTACTTCCGGTCAACGAAAAATTCTCAAAATTTGAAAGAAGGTAGAGAATTAGATCTTTTACTTACATATCAAATTTCATTTATCTATCTGAAATAGTACTCAAGTTATAGGCTTTTGAAAAATTCAAAGTAGAAAAAGTACCACTTCCGGTTATCCGAAATCGCTCAAAAGTTGATACGGATCTACGATTTTGATAAAATACTTATATATGAAATTTCATCAACCTAGCTGTAACGGTACTCAAGTTATCGTGTTTACACACGGACACACACACAGACACACAGACATACGGACAGAATTGCAAAGCCCAGTTTTTCAGACTGGAATACGCATAAAACCTTTTAATTTTGATAAATCTGGATTGATAATTTTTGCCCGATTAAAATAAGTCCTCTATACTTCGGATGTGATGAAGGACTGAGGTGTAATACGGTGAAAATAGTTAAAATTTCAAGTGATTTTTGTGCACGATTACAATACTTTCTCTATACTTCGTATATACGAGAAAGTAAAAAGAGAATTTCAAACCACTCTATGTAAAAAATTATAAATAACAGAGGTTAAACTAGGCCCAACTAAAACTACTAAGCACGGCATAAGCGTTAAAAAACCACACCTCCAACCTCTTAGGTTGAATTTCCACAGTCGCCCTTTAAAGAAGCCTTCCCTGGCCTGTTTCTGTCTAGGCCTAATTTAGGCATAAATGTCGGTTGCCTAAATAGGTTCGCCGCGACTAAACAGCCCATTGAGTTGGGTCAAAATAACACGGGTACTGCCGTATTTGTTTTTAGGCCTACCTTGTTTATACAGCTTTGTTTTTGTTATAAACAATACAGATTATGATTCAATGAATGTGATGTCCACATAGCCCTCCCTACCTCAACCATACGCCGTCCGCACTTTTCCACAATTGTTTTAGTTCTATAAATCTATCTTGACGCCAACGAAAGTACAAGCTAATTAATTAGACCTAACGGTTTGTGGCCTATTTTGATTTTTTCTAAAATTAAAAGTTTCGAGTTTACAATATCGGGTAGAACGCACGACTGCTGACCCAAAAGTCCTGAGCTCTAATCCCAGGTTCAGATCCAAGAACACCAAACACAGATGGGTACCTAGAATCTAGATCAATCTCAAATTTTAAAACTACTAAAGGAAGTTAGGCATAAATCTAGAACTGATCAGAATGTCTCATTTGCTGAGAAAAACTAACTATGTGAACTCTACCTAATATTCCCTATGCTCACCAGGCCATAATAAGCAGTTTTTAATCTAAGGAGTTTTAATCCAAATAACTATATCTGTATATCCTGTACCTAAAAAAAAAAAATAATATCCAAAACCTCATTTCTAATGACAAAAATGTAAAGCATCTTTCATACATTTGTTAGTAGTGTAGTGGGTAAGCAAAAACGGTCAGGCAGTTTTTCATTGATTGCTAAGGCTGGTCAATAATGTTGCTTGTCTGGATGCTTGCTAGTGAGACCTAATTCAGAATGTAGGCCCTATGCCTAACATTTATATTATTTTAATGTTTGTTTCTACCTTGCTACACGATCCGACGCTATCTAAGTTACTTTCAAGTGCTGAGCATTTTTCAAAAGGCGTCAATCATAGACTCATGAGTCAGAATTTGACCGCTATTTAAATAAAGTGTGTGCTCGAATATTAAAACATTGGCTTTTATAGTAAAAAAATATATAAAAAAACAACAATTTAGCAATAAAGGGAAATTTACTATGATCTAAAAAGGAAATTTGGGGGCCCCTAAAAATCGGGGGCCCCTGGTTGCAGCCCTCCAGCACCCCCCCCCCCCCCCCCCCTTAATCCGCCACTGCTAAGGTGCAGGGATTTGAAATGAATGTAAAGTTTGAAAATCCAAATAACAAAATTTTATTCAAGGGAAATAACTTTCACAAGAATTGCGAAATTAACCAAGTGTAACTAAGATATGTTGGAAAAGCACAATAAAACGCTCTAAATTTCATTACGTAAGCTTTATAACAAATCTTTGATACTAGCTATGTAACCTTGTAAAAACGATATATTTTACCAATTGAATATTTAACTATAGGTTTTGTTTGAAAGTCTAAAAACGGTAGCTTTTTATAACATACTTCTATTCAATTTTGATGACATACGTTTAAGTGCGGGCCGTTATTTAAATTTTCTATGTAAAATTTTGGATCCCCTAAATAAAGGGATGTCTTTTCAAAAAAATTCAAACATTTGTAACGGTTTAGACCAGGGGTCGGCAACCTTTTGAAGCAGAAGAGCCAAAAGTTACAATTTTAAAAATTTCCCTGGTTTTAAAGAGCCACTAACATTTTTTTATTTCAAATATGTTATTTTTTTATTAAGATTATTAGTATTTGTTCAAGGAGCTGGAGAGCCGCATCTTGATACCAAAAGAGCCGCATGCGGCTCGCGAGCCGCAGGTTGCCGACCCCTGGTTTAGACATTGCTAGAATTATTAATTTTTTTTTAAAATATAGATCTAATTTGAAAAAACAAAAGTTTAGTTTTTATTAAATTCCTTCCTATTTAATAAATATTAATACTTTAGTAATGGTAATATAGATTCCTAAAAAACTGAAGATTTTTCAACTAGAGAACGCCTACCTTTCTTTGTAGTGTGTTCCGTCCTGAACTTAAATAATTTAACTTATGATAAACTAGACTACCCTACTGCATTCACAACACATATCAAACTTCGATACCTAAACATAACTAGACTCGATGCTCCAGAACTACGACACCAACTCGTTTACTTCACCAAGCTCTACAAATGATACTCCTTATCAACAACGATTTCACTGGACCTACTACTACACTTTAACAGTCATTATAATTCGATACCTTAATACAACAAGAATCAATACTCCCGAACTCCAAAACTACGATACTTCATCACCTGCATTCTTATTTCTCTACTACCAATCAGATTCCACTAGACCTTCAACTACACAACAGCCAAATAAATAAACCGGGAGTGATCTCTCCTAAACTTTCTCGAATATTCTTATATAACTTGGAATTTCAATATAGACATGATTTTTAATTACTTTAACTTTTAAAAATAGAATAGAATCTCATAGAAAAAAGAATTGCGCACCAAGCGAACGCCAAAACAAAATGTGCATAATAGTGTGCAATATTATTAGTATTTTATAAATTTACATGCGTTTTTTGAGAAATCGGAAATAGCGTAAATTAGTACTTCCGTTCAACGGAAATTACTCAAAATTTGAGAGAAGGTAGAGAATTAGATGTTTTACTTACATGTGAAATTTCATTTATCTATCTGAAATAGTACTCAAGTTATAGGCTTTTGAAAAATTCAAAGTAGAAAAAGTACCACTTCCGGTTATCGTAAATCGTAAATCGTGTAAAACGTCGAGATTTGTAAAAATCTCGATTTTTTTTTTGCACGATTACAATACTTTCTCTATACTTCGTATATAAGAGAAAGTAAAAATACGACACTTTAACACTTCGATACTTTATACCTATGAAACCATATCAGCAACAGCCTTCCGCCGTTACTCCCAAATCTAAACGAGTCATCAAAACTTACCAAACAAGTGAAAATACTTTGAACACCCTGTCATTACAAAACCCTATACAAAACCCTATACACCAGGACAGATTTATAATTTAAAGTCAGAGAAAACGAGACTTACAAGCCCTATTAAAATGTTCGAAATTTAAATTACGAACTTATTTAATCGTTTTTTACATCAGTTATGTGACACCAAATTAAAAAGGCAAAGTGACTGGTAAAAAGCGCCCCGACCTTTCCAAATTAGGGAGGTGGGGTTGCATATTCACCATCGCGAATAAATATATACCTATATAGACCTAATTTTGGGGTGGAGGTGCAAAATTGATAGTTCGTCCTGGGTGCCGAAATAGATCGCTACTCCTTTATAAAAGTTATTCATTATTAGGTACTTTTTGATAATAACGATTATACCTTTTGCGCCCAAGGGATGGCGCCCTAGGCGACCGCCTAGTTCGCCTTATAGGTAGCGCCGGCACTGTGAATACCTATGTCTACCTTTGGCATTGAATACCTATGTCTTTGGCATTGAATACCTAACTTTGGCATTAATTACCTATGTCTACCTTTTGGCTTGAAATAACATTTTCTGTCTACACTGTTATTTTATTTAAATCCCTGCTTCCAACACATCTGCTTGATAAAACTAAGAAAGGTAACTCGGTAATGTATTGCTAACTTTCTCTTATATTGTTGCCCTTTATTTTTAGAAGCTTAATTTTATCCCTCTAAACTTTATTTATTAAAAATTTTTGTAATGCATTTTTTTTCCATAGATCTTATGATACATATTTATTTTTGTATTGTATCTGAAATAAGGAATCAGACCATAATTTACTCTTTCAAAATGTTTACAAAACCAGATAAACAAGTGAACCAGTTTTTTACAAAGCCTTTCAATTATTTATTGTTATAAAATATAATATAATCAATATCTGGTAAGACAAATCTTTAAAATTGGTCAAAGATTTGAATCAGTTAAATAACAATTTTTTTTTATTTATAAGTATATAAAAACCAGTAAGCATATCTAAAAAATTGATGTTACTTTAATATATAACATTTTCTCTCCCTTTACTTCTACCAGTATCTAGATACTTGTTTCACTCATACATACTTGTCAGATCTAAATATAGCATGACCTACTTACCCAATGATTGAATAGATAAACAATAAAAGAAATACAATAAGTGTGAGGCAGTTTGTGAAGTACATCAGCTAAGTGAGATTAGTAAGTGAGATAGGTAAATATAATGCTGCACACTCACTCTTGTATACTGTATGGTAAGGTTATGTTATACATGAAGGTATGGGTACATTGAAATCAATAAAACAAAAAGATACAATGTAGGTGCTACAATATGAATGCTGAATTCTTACAAATTTGAACACAGCTGAAAAAAGTTGTTACAATGTTGTCTGTGATTGTCATGTATGATTGAGGTATAGGATTGTTCTCATTTTGTCTGTGATTGTTGTTAAATTCAGAGATTATTTCAAGTCTTCATTCCAATTGTTTGTACAGTGTTGGTTGAAACTTTTCCAAGTAGTTAACAATAACATTACAATAACATTACAATAACATTACAATAACATTACAATAACATTACAATAGCATTACAATACCATAACATTGCCATTACAATAACATGACAATGCCATTTCAATAACATTATATTGACAATAACATGAAAAGATTGCTGATAACTACACCCTAGACATTGCCAACCCTAGCTACATCAATCATTTAGTACAGAAATGTCAACTGACACTAACATCATTATGTCAGCTGACAGTAAAAAAATGTCAGCTGAGAGTAACAAATAAAACTAAAACAATAAGTTAGCCTTTGATTTTTACATTTTTACATTCAATGTTATTTAAGTATGTAATAACTTAAGTAAACATTTCTACATAAATTAAAATTGACGCAGGATTTGAACCCAAGTTTTCCTATGACACAGTGGCAGAGTATACTATCTTTTTGTCATGCTATCTCAGAGTATTTGGTTGACCATCATTGCTTGGGGGGGGGGGGGGGTTACTGGCTTTTTTTGGGTGACTTTTTCTCTGTGTGGCGGGACCTGTGGGAGAAATGCAGACATACAGACAAACAGGCATACATATATATAGTAGACATATGGGATGTAGACATACAGCTGGCAGATATTATTCAAAGTTAATTAAATAATTTAAGTAGGGCAACCAGAACCCTAAAAGATAAATTGAATATGTCAGATATAGCTGACTAATGGCTGACTTACTTAACAAATTAAAAATAGATCAAGCTGACTTATGTGACAATTTGAAAAAAAAGTTTAGATATAACTGACTTACTTGACAATTTGAAAAGCAGATTTTTGACTGTGGCTAACTGGTGGAGTAGACTTTAGAAGTGGTTTTGTTGAGTCAGCAGAAAAGTTGGGATCTTCCCTGGTAAAACAACAACAGTAGGTGGTGTGAAGGGGGATGTAGGGGGATATAGGAGGAATGGAGGGAATAGGGAGAGATGGAGGGGAGTGAGATAGGGGTGAAGGAACAGGTAGGGATAAAGGCAGGGTGTGTGGGGGGGGGGGGGAACATGTAGAGAGGGTTAAAGTGTTTCAGGATAGGGATAAGGGTGGGATGAAGTGTTTCAGGATAGGGATAAGGGTGGGATGAAGTGTTTCAGGATAGGGATAAGGGTGGGATGAAGTGTTTCAGGATAGGGATAAGGGTGGGATGAAGTGTTTCAGGATAGGGATAAGGGTGGGATGAAGTAAACAGGAACAGATGAGTAGGATAGAAGGAATCAAAAGAGAAACAACTCACTTGAGAAGAACAAATTCTTGTCTCCCTTCAAATGAGGAGAAGGCGCCATTTGTAGCATCATCAACCTAGAGTAAGAAAAAAAAATAGTAAATTATATACATTATTTATCTCATCACTCAATGCCCTGACCTCAGCGTTATTGAAAGAGGAATCTAACTGACCTCCTCTACAAACTCCCTATGTACAGCGTTGCTCAACTCTTGCTTGAGGGTGTTGATGTGGATGCGATGGGAGACAACTTCTTGCTCCAGGGAGGTAATCTTGTTGACTGCTTGTTGCTGAGTGTCAACAAAACATCCGACAAGATTCTGTGCACACAAATATTACATTTATTAAAAATACTACAAGATTCTGTGCACAAAAATATTACATTTTTTAAAACATCCTACAAGATTCTGTGCACAAAAATATTACATTTTTAAAACATCCTACAAGATTCTGTGCACAAAAATATTACATTTTTTAAAACATCCTACAAGATTCTGTGCACAAAAATATTACATTTTTTAAAACATCCTACAAGATTCTGTGCACAAAATATTTTTAAAAATTGTATACATCCTAAAGAATTGGCACTCAAACAAAAATGTTAATAAGCAATCTTCAAGAAAAGAATTAAGTCCATTTTAATGAAGTATATTATTTTGGACAGAACTGAAATATTAAGTAAAAGATAACATGGCTGATCTAGTAAAAAATTTTTTTAATTTCTGACAAGGCCAAGCAGTTCACCAGAGGAGCAATCAACTCCCCTGAAGAGGGATCAACTCACCTGAAGGGCAATAACTCACCTGAAGGGCAATAACTCACCTGAAGGGCAATAACTCACCTGAAGGGCAATAACTCACCTGAAGGGCAATAACTCACCTGAAGGGCAATAACTCACCTGAAGGGCAATAACTTACCTGAAGGGCAATAACTCACCTGAAGGGCAATAACTCACCTGAAGGGCAATAACTCACCTGAAGGGCAATAACTTACCTGAAGGGCAATAACTCACCTGAAGGGCAATAACTTACCTGAAGGGCAATAACTCACCTGAAGGGCAATAACTTACCTGAAGGGCAATAACTCACCTGAAGGGCAATAACTTACCTGAAGGGCAATAACTCACCTGAAGGGCAATAACTTACCTGAAGGGCAATTAACTCTTGTCCAGCTCTCCCTATGTCCTGGGGAATAAGTTCAGGGTTCAACAGAATTTGGGCCAATGACACATCCCCCATCTTGGAGTCCACAAACAGAACAAACTGTTTCTTCACCTGCAGAGAGGGGGATGGGGGGAGGGGTAAAAAAGAATTCTTAAATTAAAATATTTTGAAAAGGGATTTTAAAAAATATTCCAGATGTTCAACCAAATCCTCAAACTAAACTTATATTTAACTAAAGCTTCAGTTATTTAAAAAACATACAGATGCCAAATTCTTCAAGACCTACCAGTTCTAGAGAGCTTTCAACATTTTTTATGTAAAGGGTTAAAATTTCTTTGTCCCTGTGGCAATAAAATAAAAAGTCAATAATAACAAAATTAAATGTTATAAAATTTGAAAAAAAAAATCTCTCTCTACATTTGGATACAAAATTTTTTAATTTAAAAAAGTGTGTACACTATCAGTATTCACACCTGAGTGACAAAATCTATATTATCACCTGAGTGACACAATCAGTATTCTCACCTGACACAATCAGTATTCTCACCTGACACAATCAGTATTCTCACCTGACACAATCAGTATTCTCACCTGAGTGACACAATCAGTATTCTCACCTGACACAATCAGTATTCTCACCTGACACAATCAGTATTCTCACCTGACACAATCAGTATTCTCACCTGAGTGACACAATCAGTATTCTCACCTGACACAATCAGTATTCTCACCTGACACAATCAGTATTCTCACCTGACACAATCAATATTCTCACCTGACACAATCAGTATTCTCACCTGAGTGACACAATCAGTATTCTCACCTGACACAATCAGTATTCTCACCTGACACAATCAGTATTCTCACCTGAGTGACACAATCAGTATTCTCACCTGAGTGACACAATCAGTATTCTCACCTGACACAATCAGTATTCTCACCTGAGTGACACAATCAGTATTCTCACCTGACACAATCAGTATTCTCACCTGAGTGAAGCTCTTAGTGCGTTTTCTGCATCTTTAAGGTTGCTCACCAACGAGTCCCTCTCATACTCTAACTGTGAGGATTGTTTCCCCATCTGTCTAAGGTGCTGTTCTTTCTGCCGCAGTTCCTTCTCCACTTCTGCTAGCGACTGAAAATTTATTTTATTTTTTTATTTTTTAGAAAGTGTATTTGAAAGTGTATTTTTATAACTTAAATAGGTTTAGCAAAACAAATTTGTCACAGCCAATGTGTAGAATACATCAAACAAACCTCTTGTAAGTGAGCGAGGCTGTTTTGTTGGTGCAGTCCATCAGAGACGCAGACTTCCAGCCTGGCTGTCAGCTCGGTCAGCTGGTCACTCTGCTCCTGCAGCAACACCTGGGCTTTCTGTTCACGGTTGAGGGCAAGACTCAGCTCAACACACACCTTGTCAAACTTGGACGCCAGAACGTACTTGGTGTTCTAAACACAAGAAAAAATAACAACAAAACATAATGATACCAACTTATAACATCAGACATTGTTAAAGAATAAAAAAATTTTAAAGTTTATTAAAAATGTCACAAAACTGTTTCTTGCCTTGGAATTAGTTTTGTCACCACCATCCTCATCTGATTTGGTTGTCTCCCCTATCTGAATCTTTAGCTCAGTCAGCTCTGAGAGTTGTCTTCTCCTTTCCTTCTCAGCTGAGTGCAGTTTCTGGGTCAGGTCCAGGATGTGGTTCTGTAACGTGCTCATCAGCTCCTACACACAGAAACATGGGAACAACAGCATGACAACATCATGACAGCATAATGACAGCATCACAACAACATGGTGATAGCATGACTAGATACTTAACAACAGCAAGATGACAACATCACAACAATGTGCCAGTAACAGCAGGGTACAGACATATGTCTAATGTGGAATTTCTATGATTTAGTGAAAGTGCTGAGAAACTTATCAACATCTGTTAGGATCAACATGACCTGAGCTAATGGATTTCCATGTGTTATTGTGCAAGCCAGGTGTCAGCTAACTGGGTCATGGGCTGGTCAGAAAACCTCTTGTGGTACAAATGTTATTTGTACATTAAAACTGTATTTAAAAACTTCAATACTTCTTGAAATATTTTCTTCCACTTATATAATAAAAAACAAAAGATCTGATTTGTACACATAAACAGTGGAAAGAACAGTAACTGTAAGCTTTACCTGAGATGAGATTAAGCTCCCTTTGAGGATGTTGGGTGTATCATTCAGTGTGTGAGACAGACATTTCTCCAGCTTTCTGGCCAGGGAAGATCTGTCTCGCAGTGCAGTTTGTGTGAAGTAAGGTGAGTTGGAAAATAACCGGTGAATTCTGTCCAGTAATTTACTCAGCGATGATCTAGCAGCGGATACAAGTGTTCTCTGGTCAGTGTGGGCAGCTAAAACAAAAATTTTGGGTTACATTAGTGAAGGCAGATTAAAGAAATTATTCATTAAAAAAAATTCCCATGATGACTTTTTTGTACATAAGTTTCCAATAATATTAAAAATTATTCTATTGCATTGAAATAAAATCCACTAAGATAAAGTCTGACAGAAATAATACCTCACTGAAAAAAAAACTGACTTAAAAACAGACTGAAAAAACCTGTCTGAAATCAAATCTCACTTAGGTAAAATCTGACTGAAAACAAATCTGACTGAAAACAAATCTGACTGAAAACAAATCTGACTGAAAACAAATCTGACTGAAAACAAATCTGACTGAAAACAAATCTGACTTTGTTCTTTCTTTCTGGCCACCTCCAAGACCTCTGTGACGCTACTCAACACAGCATCAAGCAAGCCCTGGCTGGTCAACCAAGCAGTCAAGCTGTTTTGTCTTTCATTTGAGTCTGTTGCTGAGCTGGTGTTCTCTGCATCCTTGCCTGTCAGACCTTAAAACATGCAGGTAAGGAGGAACAATTAAACCAATTACACTTTATAGGAACAATGAAAGAAAGATAAATATTTCAAGTTTTGTGTTTCACATGAAAGAGTTGACCAATGAATAAAGATGAGAACTAAAGCTGGCCAACACTTGTTTGACCATATTAATAAACTAACAAATGCATTTAATATTGAGCTAAAGCTACAAAAAAAAACTAAAATTTTTAACCCTAAAATGGCTCATCTAGATCTATATATATTTGTCTATTTATTTTAATTTAAAATTCCCCAAACATCATGATTTTGAAAACCAAATTATTTTAAATCTCTGTTAAAATAAAATAAATCCTAAACAACAGAATTCCGCATAAGATGAAAAGTTACCTGTAAACTTGCCTGTCTCTGTCCGTCCCCCAACATCAAACCTCACCTGTAAACTTGCCTGTCTCTGTCCGTCCCCCAACATCAAACCTCACCTGTAAACTTGCCTGTCTCTGTCCGTCCCCCGACATCAAACCTCACCTGTAAACTTGCCTGTCTCTGTCCGTCCCCCAACATCAAACCTCACCTGTAAACTTGCCTGTCTCTGTCCGTCCCCCAACATCAAACCTCACCTGTAAACTTGCCTGTCTCTGTCCGTCCCCCAACATCAAACCTCACCTGTAAACTTGCCTGTCTCTGTCCGTCCCCCAACATCAAACCTCACCTGTAAACTTGCCTGTCTCTGTCCGTCCCCCAACATCAAACCTCACCTGTAAACTTGCCTGTCTCTGTCCGTCCCCCAACATCAAACCTCACCTGTAAACTTGCCTGTCTCTGTCCGTCCTCCGACATCAAACCTCACCTGTAAACTTGCCTGTCTCTGTCCGTCCTCCGACATCAAACCTCACCTGTAAACTTGCCTGTCTCTGTCCGTCCCCCAACATCAAACCTCACCTGTAAACTTGCCTGTCTCTGTCCGTCCCCCAACATCAAACCTCACCTGTAAACTTGCCTGTCTCTGTCCGTCCCCCAACATCAAACCTCACCTGTAAACTTGCCTGTCTCTGTCCGTCCCCCAACATTAAACCTCACCTGTAAACTTGCCTGTCTCTGTCCGTCCCCCACATCAAACCTCACCTGTAAATTTGCCTGTCTCTGTCCGTCCCCCAACATCAAACCTCACCTGTAAACTTGCCTGTCTCTGTCCGTCCCCCAACATCAAACCTCACCTGTAAACTTGCCTGTCTCTGTCCGTCCCCCAACATCAAACCTCACCTGTAAACTTGCCTGTCTCTGTCCGTCCCCCAACATCAAACCTCACCTGTAAACTTGCCTGTCTCTGTCCGTCCCCCAACATCAAACCTCACACCTGCATGACCAAGAGACAACACATAGGCTACAAAACAGCTGGATGACCCTTGACCCAGATATGCTAATCTGTTGGATGCCAGCACGGCCAAGACTAGAACCCGAAACTTTAAAATGGGACTCTTCTTCTTCTGGAGTTTCTTATCTGCTTTGTCTGGCTCCGTCTCTCTGCCAGAACTCAGCACGTGACTCAGGTAAATGGCGTGGGTCCGGCACTTCTCCCAGGTGGCGAATGTCTCCTGCAGCAGATGGCACTCTGAGGCTAGTGTGGATGTCCTTGACATTAGAGGGTAAAGGACGCCACTCAACAGGGCACACGCGGCCAAGAGCGACGACGCATTGACCTGCAAATGTTTTAAAAAGGAGATTGTGTTGACCAAATAATACAATACAATAAAAATTTAATTTTCAAAATTTAATTTATTCATAGAATTTGTAAACCTGTGATTCACTTTTAAACTAGCATGAGTGATAAAAAAAAATGTGTTACATATTAGGAAGAAATATAAAATTGTCTCAAGATTCAAAGAGATAAAACTGCTAACCAGTGGATTCAATGAATGTCCATCAAATATCCTAAGCAATGACGTTAGGACACTGAACAACCAATGACGTTAGGACACAGACCAACCAATGACGTTAGGACACTGAGTGACCAATCAAGTTAGGACACTGACCACAACTGAATGAAAACTTCACCTGTGACTCAGCCAGTTCGCGTCTGAGCTGTGAGACTTCGGACTCCAGACCCTGCTGGACATTTCCTGTGGCTCGAACTTTCTCCCAGGCTTGATCTGCTATGGCTTGTGTTTTCTAGAGGAAAAATAATTTTCTCATTACATGTGATAGATCATAGGGTACAATTACTTCATTTATACTCAGCTGGACAGGCAACAAAAAGTGTGACCACCTAGGGTCAAAGGGCAATGAAGGAAAGTGTGTGACCTTTGACCTAGACTGTAAGTCATTGATGATCTGCTTGTAGTGCTGCTCCAGATCTTCCTTCTGTAGAAGCCAGGCCTGCTCTCTCTCCCTGGTAGCGTTGGTCAGCCGGGTGATCTGGTCACCGTGTGTTTGCTTCAGCTCTGTGCACACTTCTTGTTTCTCCTGCAGTGCCATCTGGCAAGTTTTTAGCTGCATGGGGAACACAAATGTCAAAGTCTGGACACTAGCACTATAGTCTTTAGCTCCATATGGTAGCATTACAGTCTTCAGCTGCATGGGGAACACAAATGTCAAAGTCTGGACACTAGCAATACAATCTTTAGCTCCATATGGTAGCATTACAGTCTTCAGCTGCATGGGGAACACAAGTTTAATGTCAAAGTCTGGACACTGTAGCAGTACAGTCTTCAGCTCCATGGGGAACATAAATGTCAAAGTCTGGACACTGTAGCAGTACAGTCTTCAGCTCCATGGGGAACATAAATGTCAAAGTCTGGACACTAGCAATACAATCTTTAGCTCCATGAGGTAGCAATAGTTTTTAGCTCCATGTGGTAGCAGTAGTCTTTAGCTCCACATGATAGCAGTACAGTCTTTAGCTCCACATGTTAGCAGTACAGTCTTTAGCTCCATGTGGTAGCAGTAGTCTTTAGCTCCATGTGGTAGCAGTACAGTCTTTAGCTCCATGTGGTAGCAGTAGTCTTTAGCTCCACATGATAGCAGTACAGTCTTTAGCTCCACATGTTAGCAGTACAGTCTTTAGCTCCATGTGGTAGCAGTACAGTCTTTAGCTCCATGTGGTAGCAGTACAGTCTTTAGCTCCACATGTTAGCAGTACAGTCTTTAGCTCCATGTGGTAGCAGTACAGTCTTTAGCTCCATGTGGTAGCAGTACAGTCTTTAGCTCCACATGTTAGCAGTACAGTCTTTAGCTCCATGTGGTAGCAGTAGTCTTTAGCTCCATGTGGTAGCAGTACAGTCTTTAGCTCCATGTGGTAGCAGTAGTCTTTAGCTCCACATGATAGCAGTACAGTCTTTAGCTCCACATGTTAGCAGTACAGTCTTTAGCTCCATGTGGTAGCAGTACAGTCTTTAGCTCCATGTGGTAGCAGTACCGTCTTTAGCTCCATGTGGTAGCAGTACAGTCTATAGCTCCATGAGGAACTCAAGTTTAATGTCAAAGTCTATGGACAAGTAAAGTGAAAACTTGGTTATGTTGCCTATACTACATTGCTAAAACAGCAGTCGTGTAAATACTAGCCAAGATTTCTAGTACACAACAGCTAAGACTACAGTAGTGTAAATACTAGCCAAGATTTTTGGTACACAACAGCTAAGACTACAGTAGTGTAAATACTAGCCAAGATTTCTAGTACACAACAGCTAAGACTACAGTAGTGTAAATACTAGCCAAGATTTTTGGTACACAACAGCGAAGACTACAGTAGTGTAAATACTAGCCAAGATTGTTGGTACACAACAGCGAAGACTACAGTAGTGTAAATACTAGCCAAGATTTTTGGTACACAACAGCTAAGACTACAGTAGTGTAAATACTAGCCAAGATTTTTGGTACACAACAGCTAAGACTACAGTAGTGTAAATACTAGCCAAGATTTTTGGTACACAACAGCTAAGACTACAGTAGTGTAAATACTAGCCAAGATTTCTAGTACACAACAGCTAAGACTACAGTAGTGTAAATACTACCAAATATTTTTGGTACACAACAACTAAGTCCAGTAATGTGTGTGCCAGCTACAGCCAGATGGGAAGCTAACCATTTGACCTCTGACCTTTGCATCAGTAGCCTGCAGCAGGTCAGCCATTGTTGAAATATGTTCAGTGACCACATCAGCTAGGTCATCCCAGGAGGACAGGTTCAGGTTTTTATCTGGGGCAGGTGGCACAGGTAGAGCAGCTAGAAGCTTTTGGTACAGACTTTGTAGGAAACAGATCCGGTCCTGGCACAAAAATGGCTTGCAGTAAGTACAGCAGATATTGGCATAACAAAATAAAAAGGTAAAATATTGTTACAGATCTGTTTTGATAGGGGCAGACAAAGTAAAGCTCATCAGGTTTTGCAATTTGATATAGCATGAGATTGTGCAAAAAAAAAATCTTTTAAAACTTCTGGGATATTTGTTGTAGTTACAATGAAGGATATGTCCATAAATGATGTCTGCTGTTTACTTTTTTAGCTATTTTTACTCCCCCTACCCCCCACCCCCACATCACAAATCATCAAAACAGTTTCACCCCTCTGAAGACATTGAACACTGGCAAATACAGCTCAATATTAGATTTATTGATCAATCAAATCATTTCTTTATTATTCAAAAAATGGAAACCCTTAAATTCAGCCTAACCTCCCACAATCTTGACACCCCTCACAACCATCACAAAAGTACAATCCCCACCCACTCAGAGTTTGACATCATTCATGGCTGTTTTACAGTCTAAACATCAACAGATTCTATTGTCTACAATCAATTTTAATGCATTTTATTTAATACTAATTGCATTACCTCTTCTTCAGTTCGCCGTCGCTTGACCAGTTTCATAACCTATTGTTGATTAAAATAATACAAATGGTATCAAAATAAAAGTGACTGGAACACTTTATCAACAAGATTCAGTTTGTAGCAAAAATGTTTGTGGCAATTCTTCTATTGCCCTATCAAATAGGAGTTTAAATAGTTGTGTTAGCAAACTATTTCTTACCTCGTCACTGAGCTCTTGAATGCGAGACTTGTCCTTGTTCTGGTTACTGGCATTGTTTTGGAGATTTGTCTTCAGTTTTCCTACTGTAGCCTCCAGCTCAGCATAATTGTTTCTGGTTTTATTCAAATCTTTTGCCGTTTTTGTATAATTTCTATGTGCATCCTATAAAATATATCAATCTTAACCGTAATCTTTTTTATCTTAAATTACTAATTACTTCTATATAAAAGTCTAAATATAGTGTGTCACTTTGCAGAATAAACTTCAAAATTAATCAGCAGGTCTTTCTTCTTCTTCTTCGTTCTTAATTATTAGTGTTGAATGGGGATCGAGATTTATCTGCCAGTGGGTTTGAACTCGAGACTTTGTTCGAATTTATCAACCATGAACTTTTTTTGCAGACTCGACCACGCCTCCAACACAATTAAGCGTTACGTGTCAACTGGTTATGTGCCATTGAGGCCATTGACTCCGATTTCAGCCTGCTTTTCTTTTTGGATTTGCTTCCATAGCCTTTGTCCAACCAAGAACAAACTACAAGGCAGCAGTTGTTTAATTTTGGAGTTGTCTCTCCTAGAAGAGTGGCTGTCCCCAGCTAACGAGCCTCATCTGCCCGAGGGTTCGAACTCGAGACTTTTCGGTTTAGCAACCATGAGCTTTACCGACTCGACCACGCCGATCCCCCAATCAGCAGGTGAATGTACATAATAAATCGATAACTGCGGAACATTGCTTTGTGTTTTATGCGTTAAGATGATTAAAGATTTTAATAAATCAGTTTCATTAATATTTTAATTGTAATTATCCTTCACCCCAAAAAAACAAAAACCTACCTCTATGAGTTTGTCTTTAGCACTGATGATTTCTTTACTGGCTTCAAGTTCCTTTGTTAGTTTTTCCACATTTTTTTTCACTTTTAAAAGCTAGCATTCATAAAGATAAGTTATTCATTATAATATACTGAATATATATTTATAATGAATATATATTTCTTCAACAAAGTAAGAATAAAAACAATGTTTAGGGTTAAACTATTAAAATAAAGAATCTATGTGACTACACACTTTTTTTAATTCATTTAATGATACAAGAAATATGAGAATAAAAATCAGAGTAATTAAAAGTCAAATTTTTGACAATTTAGACTATTTTTTTCAATGATTGATTTGTGGACACTGAAAATGTGAATAAAAATTAAACTAGAGAAAAAAAAAGATGTGCCTTACCTCTTCAGACTGTGTGTCCATTTTCCTTTTGATCTGAAACAACATTTGTTTAAAGTTTTCTACCACAATGCTGGGGTTAGAGGGTTTCTTCCCCTTGACAGTGTTGCTCTCCTCTTTAGCAGCCACTTCTGAAATAAAATGAGTCATGGTCAAATGTAAGACTAACAACATTACAATTATTCAGATTAATTTTGGATAATTAATTTTGCCTTCTAATCTCTAACATAAGTTATTTTGTTTCACAGCTGTCAGACCTTGTTTTAACTTCTTAAAACATTGTTCTGTCCCTTAACATACAGGTGTACTATTCACTGGGGTTTGAATAATTGTATCTATATTTATTTAATTAATTAATAATTTAACTGGTTGTGTTTCGAGATTGACACATTGACAATATGTGTATTAAATACATGAAAAAATGCTAAAAAATAAAATAATAAGTAACACAGGATTTCTCCGAGTGATTATAAAAACAAAATCTATTTCTTATAATTAAATTCCACCTCAAAGTTAAAAATTACTGACAGTTAACTTTTTTTAAAGTGAGAAGATAATTACTTTAATTTTACCTAAAAAATATATTAATTACTCATCAGAGAAGAGATTTAAATTTTGGTTATTTTTGTATGTAGTTGTTATGTAGCAAAATTACTTTAAGCTACTTCCCTTTATACCCTGTTTTCTATTAGTTTTGGCAGATTGCTCTGTTACTTATCTAAGTCAGTGCTGCTTCTAGTCACAGGCTATAGTTCAAATGGTGATTTTAAATATGTTTGCCTATCAGCTCTTTTTCTACTGCAGCTCAGCTTTCTATAATTTTAAATGTTAGGTGGTTGGATGAGATATAGGGGACCACAGGGTTGAGGATTTTGAAAAAAAAAGGTAACTAACATAAAGTTTTATCATACTTTGTTTCTTAACCTCAAAACGGAAAGTCTGTAACAGAAACTCCAGCTCTTTGATGGATCCATCGTAAGTTTCTTCAAGATATTGCTGGCGTTTTTTCGCCTGCAAAACCAAGGTCATAACTAGTCATAAAAATACAAATTGTCAGCACTAGTTATCAGATGTAAGGCAAAACATTAAACTAGCTGAATATATGAGACTAGATTACCTACCTTTGGTTGAATTTCTGAGACATTAACTACCTTTGTTGGAATATCTGAGACTAGATTACCTACCTTTGAAAGCTCAGTTTTTAGTTCATTAAAATTTTTCTGATGTGTTTCTAATTCTTTGGACAGGGTGGCAATCATGGCTTTTTTCTCCTCCAGTTCTGATAACAGCTGCTTCCTCAGGGCGACATACTCTTTCTCTACCCTGTAATCAACAGTTGTTGTGTGTTACATGCGTAAGTTAACTTGTGTGATAGTAAAATATTTTATCCTGGCATATGATTGAGCCTGTGACTTACTTGTCCAGTTTTTGAGCAGCTTCTCGTCTAAACTTTCTCTCCTCCTCATACACATCTTCCAGTTCTCTGAAGTAAAAAAAAAATTTCATGACAAATGAAGAGGAGAATTTTTGTCAAATAAAAATATTTTTTAACTAATGAAGAAAATTCTAGACCAATGAAGAGGAGGATTACTGACAAGAGATTTCTTGACAAACAAGATGACACTGTAGCACTAAGCTGTGACTTACCTGTTTTGTTGTGTTAATCGCTCAATGGCTTTGTTTGCCTCCAGGTTAGCAGATTTTTCTACATCAAGAGCACTGTCTAAATCTCTCACTCGAAGCTGTATAATTCAGTAAAAAAATGTAATTACAATGCATTTTGATATGAATAATTTTCTGCTTTAGTCCAATAATTAACCTAACTAAATATTGAAAGTAAAAAAAAAAAAACTAAAAATGACCTGAACTATCTCTGAGTTGAATTTGGTCTCAAGGTGTGAACACCTTTCTGCTTCAATATTTTCTTCTAGGGATTTAGTCCTTGACTGAGTGCTCTGAAATTTTGTAAGAAATTTACAATATATGCTCAGACTGAAATGTATAAAACTTCAATAAAATATGAAATTCAGGAAACAAATAAAAATTTAGTAAACGTAAATTAAATAATTCACTTAACAATCTTGGGTACAATACAGTTTAATAAAAGAACAAGAAATAAGCTGTTTAAAAAGTTTAAAACAAAGCTTAGAGACTATTTAATGAAACAAAGTGATAAAATAAGTTCACCTCCAATTCAGTCCTCAATCTACTTTCTCGTTCTTTGGTGTATTCCAATTCAGATGTTGTTCTTCTAAGCTTATCAAGTAAACTTCTTTTCTCATCTGATACAAATAAAAATATTTTGATTTGTAGAGTTACTGTATTGACTAAAACATTGGGGAAAATAAATAAGTAATCATAAAAAATATCATAATGGTTGTTTTTATAAATGTAAGTTACAATAACATATAATACTTACTTTCATACTCTTGAAGATGTTCATTCAGCTCAGAAATAAGACTGAAAAATAGTAAAAGAACATGAAACATAAAGGCCCATATATTAGAACTTGATTTATTTCTCAACTTCTTAAGCCAAGTTTTTAAAATCCGACTCTGCTTCACCTGGAATGTTGCTGGCACAAATCCGTTAGTTTGTCCCTTTCATTGAGAGATGAGCCTAGATCTCTTTCAGCCCTGACAAGTTTTTCCTTCAGATCTTCAATATCTTCTTTCAGTTTTGTTTCTTCATCATGTGCGTTGGCTTGGGTTGACTGGAGAGCTGTTTTCAAACTCTTTACTTCTTCTGTTATTTCATTCAATTTTTCTGGTTAATTAAGCAAACAAAATTAGAGTTAACCTAGGTGACTAGGTATTAAGTCTCAAATATAATAAAAATAACACAAACCAATCATGCACAAAATTATGTAAATGTATGTGGTAACCATAAATTAATTTGAAAAATTAATTTGGTCAATTTAATTCAGTTAAATGTCACATCAATTACAAATCACAAATATATAACTAGAATAACATTTTTTACGTTGTCAAAATTGACTGAATTTTGTTGTGAAATGCATTTCTGATGTAATTACGTTTAAGAAATATATAATTTTTTTTATAAATGTGTCTAGGAGTCTGTAGCTAGTACAATATGTGATATAAACCATAAAAATATAAGCTATAAGAAACCCTACTAGTCAAGTCATTGGTGCCATCCAACAGCTTATTTTCTTTTTCTCTTGATGCCTGTGTGATTTGGTTCAGCTGTCTCTGACATTTTGTGAGCTCGTACTCCAAGTTCTGCCTCACTGCTTCTCCTTTCTCTACCTGGGACCGTACTTTGGCTAACTGAGATTCTAGTGCAGCAAGCTAAAACAAAAAATTTTTAAAAATGTTATCAGCATTATTTCAAAATTCAAAGTTTTCTTTTTTAGCACCAAACTATTTAAGCAGTTGAACAAGAAAGATTGAACAAATAATTTAAATTAGGTAAGCTCAAGTAATTCTTAAAAAATACTATAAATATCTCAGTAAAGTAAACAGCTAATTACCTCTTGGTTGCTTTTAGTTGTTGACTCTAGCTTTTGCCCTTCTAGATTGCTCAGCCTTTTTTTCAACTGAAGTACTTGTTCTTCACATTTTTTAATGTAAGAATTTTAATTTTTACATATTATAGAAATATTTTTTAAACTTAAATGGGAAACTATTTGAAAATCTAAAAAAGTATAAGAATTTTTTTTAATTTTCTAATCTTGAAGCAAAAAAATGTTACAAAATACCAAAAACACTAAAAGTACCTTCTTCAGCTTGTAAATCAAGCTTGAGCTGTTTATTACTCAATCTTAACCGATGGACTTCATTGGCAAGTTGGCCGTTGTTTAGTGCTCCATCCATATAAGTAGCAAAGTCACCACCTTGTAAATCCTGAAATTTTAAAATTCAAAATTGTTATCAACAGCTAATATGATTATTATCTTAGAGTTTAGAGAAAAGGATCCACTGTTCCATTACATTATCAAAGTACCGTCAAGGCTTTTTACCTTTTCGAGCATGAATGTGTTTGGCTGAGATATATCTGGGTTTCCTTCTGTTAGAGAACTTTCTGGTGCAAGGTGAAGGCTAACTTTTTTAATATCTACAGACATTGTTCACTTATTTCAGTAAACATTTCTTGACAGAGAGCTGAAAATATAATGCAAGGGATTGTGCATACATTTTTAAAATTAGGACATTTTACCCAACTCCCCTAAGGGTTTGAGTGGTCTAGCGGTAGAGAGCTGGACTGCTATCCCATAAGTCTTGCATTCAAATTTGGGTTCAAGTCAGTAGACCATCCCTGAGTCCACCCAACTCTGATGGGTACCTAACTCACATTAGGGAAAGTAAAGGCGGCTGGGCATAGTGCTGACCACACTATTTCTTCATATTTAGACTTTAGAAGTCACAGAAACAAGTGAACTCTACTTCACTTGCCCTATACTAGACCGTCAGGTTTGAAAGGGAGCTTTACTTACTTACTTTTACCCAATTCCCTACCAAACATAATCTAATAGATCTATCATTTTTAGAAAACACCCCCTCTCCCTCACAAACCATGATAAAATTCATGAGATATTGCAAAAAAAAGCAATAAATTGAATTGCCAATTAAACAAAAAAACTGAAGAAGCTGTATTTAATCAGTCCTAGATAGTAGTAGATACACTTTCAGGGAGTGCCCAAAACTGAGTACCATAGACTCCCTATATGTAATTAAACACCTGTTGGTTGTTAAACCTCTCGGGTGGTTTTTAATTAATCTATAATATATTTTATTTTAACGTTGGCTGTAAATTTAAAAACAGGTCCAAGCAAGTCGAATATTGAACTTCTCTTTACTTTAGTAAATTAACGATGGTTTAAAAGTATTCTCTATGTTGTGACTATAAATTAATTCTAGATCTATCTAACTTTAACTACCTGTACGCTATCAAGCAACAGTTTAAACAAATTTATTGTAAAGCTCTTTAATTCATTACGGTTCTCTTTTGGGAATACTCATTCAAAAAGTAGATTCTAAATTTCTAAATGTTTGTATCGGAGATCCGCTGTACAGCAGTAAAGGTCAACAATAAAACCAATGGATGTAAAACAAATCATAATTTTTACTATTTTTTTTTGTGAAAATTTTAAAATATAATTAATACATTTTAAATTCACTCATGTATTTTCAGAAATTTTGAAGTATAAGATTTTAAAATTTAAGAACAATATGAATTGATGGACGTAACCAAACAATTTTAGAACTCTTAAATTTAAAAGTTTAAAGTACGAAATTGCTCCTTTCATTTTCGATTTCAAGTTACTGCCTGAAAATAACTCCTAGGTTTAGATCTAGATCTCGTCTAATCTAGATCTAGATTTAGATCGGAATTAAACTAATTTAAAATGAATCGTACTGTTAATCTTGTCAGCGGTCATCAAATGCCTATTATTGGATGTAAGTCATTATAAGTTAGGCCGATAAAATAAAATGATGGTAAAACCTTAGTTTAGCGTCATAAATTCGGCCAAAACTAGATCTAGAATCTCTAGATCTAGTAATTGTTTTATTGTACTAAATACTAATTGTAGTAATGCTGTAATGTCAATGTTCAATGTGGGTGAGAAGATTGAAGAGGGAATGGCAAAAAACGGTAATACTTCTAGACTTCTAGATCTAGTAATATAAATGATATTATTATCTATATAATATAATAATTAATTATTATATATAATTCTCTTCTGGGATCAGTTAGAAAACAAGCTGCAAGCGCGCCTTTGCCTTGCAGTCCCCTCTCTTCCTCTCTATCACTATCACTACCACCCCCCACCCCACCCCCACATGATCTGGTGAGCGGTGTTCACTCTGTTTACATTTTACAATCATAGAGACGGGTTTGGTGACGGCTATTAGGGGCAGATAATTGAGTTTGAAATGATTTTAAACTTAGAGGAGGTAACTAAGAGGAGGCTGCTTTCACGTGGGGGGGGGGGGGGGGGGGGGGTTAGTGTTTTTAAGCAAATATTTTCAATGGCAGCATTGGTACTGTTGAATTCACAAATTATAAATTACTGAAAAGTAGAAAAAAAAACAACTAAATAGCGGCGTATGATACGCAGCGGGTCGGCTCGTTATTATTAATAGTCTAAGTCTAATAGATTCTAATAATTCTATATTTACTAATATTTAGTATTAGGGCCTATAGTATTATTTATATTTATTATTTAGGCCTAGCCATTGATTTTGGTTTATTATTCAGTAATCTAGGTCTATAGTATTAGACAGAGTATTAGACTATTAGTAGTCTATACTATACTTTTTAGCGCAATTTCCTTACAGGAATTGCGATTATTAACTCATCATTTCCGTATGGATGGATGGATGGATGTGCGCAGCTTTGAGTCGTATCTCCTCCTCAACGAAGCAATATCGAGGACTAGTTCCAAAGCAAATATGTTAAGTAAGTTCCGAGGATGATTGTGGGCCAAAAAAATTCCCGGAATTCCTTCCTGTATTTCCCAGAAAAGCCAAAAAACCTCGAAAAATGCCGTTTTTGGCCCATATCTCGGCAACCAGACCACTTAGCGACTTGAAACATTTACCAATCGATTCCTGCCATAATTTAGAACAATATTGCCGAAGAAAGTTTTCAAAAATATCCTTTCGTTCAGTCACAAAAAATTAATTAAGAATTTTTAAACTGAGCATCGTGTAGGCCTAGGATGATATTTTTAATTCGTGTAGGTTTTTAGCGCAAAGCACTGAGGTTCGAAAGGATTTTACCATAGCGAATGAGCGGAGGTTCGAAAGGATTTTTAAGTAGGTCTGTGAATTCTAAAAAAATTAATTGAGGAAATTGCGCTTAAATTGTCACTAGACTTTTTATTAACTTGTTTATACTATAGCCTAATAATATTTGACAAAAATGTATCACAATCAATCACTGATTTTACGCACCTAAAAGGTACTTTAATAATTTAATAAAGTAATAGTAGTACTTAGTACTTATAGTAGCTAGACTAGTAGTGAGTAGGCCTAAGGAATTTTATTTTTGATAAGTCGGGCCTAGTTATTTTTACTTTACTAATTTAATTATTTACTATCTCACTCATGATTACTAAATTACTTCAGAAAAGTCCTAAAAATAATTGATTTAAATTTCAAAGCAAGTAATTAGGGCAAATTTGTTTTGTCATGAGGTAATTAGGTGTATGTATGTCTAGCAGAACGAACCCTCTGAGTGGCCATAACCTATGGGTGGGCTTGTTGCATTGAGTTAATAAATATCAACTCAAAACAATAATATAGCCTATTTTAAACAATCTCATTTCAATAAGTCAGGCCACATAACATGCCAGCATAGTGATATGTGTCTTGCCTTAACAAAAGTCTTTTTTTTATTTTGTAAAACATTGGTCTTTTCTGCCTTTTTTAGCTCCTTCTTCTTCGTTCCTAATTTTTAGTGTAGGAAGGGATCGAGCCTTATCTACCAGAGGGTTTGAACTCGAGACTTTTTCGAATTTATCAACCATGTGCTTTTGCCGACTCGACCACGCCTCCATCACAATTAAGGATACATATCAACTGGTTATGCGCCATTGAGGCCATTGACTCCGATTTCAGCCTGCTTTTCTTATGGATTTGCTTCCATAGCCTTTGTCCAACCAAGAACAAACTACAAGGCAGCAGTTGTTTTGAATTTGGAGTTGTCTCTCCTAGAAGAGTGGCTGTCCCCAGCTAACGAGCCTCATCTGCCTGAAGGTTTGAACTCGAGACTTTTCAGTTTAGCAACCATGAGCTTTACCGACTCGACTACGCCGACCCCCCTTTTAGCTCCTAAAAACACCATTATTGCAACATCAGCTGTCAACTGAATTGCAGAGAAAGCGTCCATTTGATGGTTGTTGGCTGATAATATGAAAAACACTAGGGATGGCTCAGAATGTTTCCCCCAGTGATAGTGTACTGTGTCGATCCACTGATTGGGCACTCTACACAGGTGGTCATGTGTACTACTTGATTTAACCGCCACACTGCGTCACACTGCACGATAGTCATCCACCAGTGCCCTGGCAGTAGTGTAACCCAGAGTAACTTAGGCTGCCCATGAACACTATGGCGCAATTGTTTTTAAAAGTCCTATATAAAAGGACTACATACTAACCAGGGGCAAACCCCTCCCCCTGCGTCCAGAGATTCATCAATCAATGGTCAATCTGCAACAGGGATGTCCACCTGCAGCCTTGCATGGATTGACCTGGAGCGCCCCAGGACTCCCCCATGAACACTATGTATAGCCTAAAGTTTTTAATTTCTTTTGGCAAAGCTTTTCATTGTTTTTGTTACACATTTTTCAGTTGGGACATACAGAATACAAGGTTATGATGTTCTGTATACAGCACTTGACGCAGCTTTGGCAGCTGGATACCGCTCATTTGGTATTGTATTATGCTAATTCTGTAAAATGGTCATAAATTAAATAAAAGTACGAACAAAAATAATATATTATTCAATAATCAGAGAGTTAAAAATTTATTTGTGCTTTTACAAGCACTTTGACAAGATGCTTTTTATTTCAGATACTGCATCAGTGTATCGTAATGAAACAGACATAGGAAAGATTTTTAAGGTGTTACTACCTAAATATAACCTACAACGTAAAGATATATTCATTACCAGCAAGCTAGGTATGACAGATTTTTCTATAAAAGTTATAGGTTAAAAAGTTGAACACGGTTAGCAGTAACATTAATGGTGAATCTATAGAGTAAAAAATTGTTTAAAATTCCACTGAAGATAAAATAAATTAAACCAACCTGTGTACAGCTTTATAAAATAGAACAAAATAACATATTTAGTTCACATAATTTTGACATTAAAAATCAATTCACTAATGAGAGTCTTTGTATGCAACATTTTATAATTACATGAAAAAAACTTCTTATTGACATTTTTTTGCTAAAAGGTCCATCTGAGCAAGGCAAAGGAAATGCCCTGTCAGCGTGTTTGGGTTCCCTGCAGCGACTGGACTGTGAATACTTAGACCTGTACCTCATCCATTGGCCAGGAACTCACAAATTTAAACCAGAGGATGAAAGACATAAAGAACTTAGACAGGAAAGCTGGCGTGATATGGAGGAGGCCCACAAACAAGGTAACTGGATTTTATTTTGTTGAATTTCTTCCATGTTCCTTCCTCAGTAATTCCATTCCAAGTTTTTAAAACTTTTTTCTAGTGATGTTTTATTTATTAAACTTAAATTGTTGAACAGAGATGTCAGAATTATTTTTATATTTTCTTTAGGAAAAATTAGGTCACTAGGAATTTCTAACTATTTACCAAAGCACATAGAAGAGCTACTATCACATTGTAATGTCAAACCATCTGTACTTCAAGTAAGAAATAATTATTTCTAATTATTGCGGTGTACTAAATAAACATCTTTGAAATCAGGAACTTTTATTCCAGCACAAAGATGCATTAGTTTTTGTATTGTTCAACTAGGTAGAATTGAATATTTACTTTTAATTGTTTGATGTTTAGACAGAATATCATCCACATCTGACTCAACTAGATGTAAAGAAAGCTTGTGATAAGTATGGCATCCATCTCCAAGCTTATTCTTCATTAGGAACATCCAACGCTGAAAATAAAGTAAGTGTTTACACAGCAGTTCAGCAGTCTAATATTCATCTAACTAACCGAGGTTTGAGGGATAAGACATGTAGTGATTGATTTGAAACACACAAAGTTTAGATGCATACAAAACAACTTTAGGCATTAACATTTATGTAGTATGTTGGATCATTAAGATGTTAGAAAACTCAGGGCTATTTCAGAACTATTTGCTCATTATAACTATTGATTTAATAGACTTTTTTGTTGTTTTAGTTGCTTAAAGTTTTTTCTTAAAAGTAATAGTTTATCATATAAAGTGTAATTTGTATCTCATGTCTAGATTTTAACAGACCCAACTGTTGTGGAAATAGCTCATCAGTTAAAGAAATCAGTGGCTCAGGTACTTCTTAGATGGGCTGTTCAACAAGGAATAGGTATTAGCATTTGATACTTCACTCTTTATTTTTATGTTAATTTAGGCCATACCACAGATATGATAGCATTTAAAAAATTTCCATCCAAATTTTCATTTTTAATGCTTTATTTTAATATTTAGACTAAGTAATATTTTCTGATATTTAAATATATAACTTGCAATTTCTGTTTACACAAATTGAAACATGTTACTTGAATGTGATTTTAAAAAATTATTAAAACTAAGTTGATCTCCAGGTGTTCTGCCCAAATCTACCAATCCCAAGCATATACAAGAAAATATGGACATTTTTTCTTTCTCGTTGAGTGAGGAACAAATGAATAGATTAAGTTCATTGGACAACCAGACACACTACTGCTGGAATCCTGCAGACATAGCATAAACTTGAAGATAGTTTACATTTTTAACTGTTGAAAGATTATTTAATTGATTTTTTTAGTCCATAAGATTTTTAGCATAATTGTTATAAAACACTGTTATTTAAATGTCATATATGTGTTTCCTTTCACCAATTATATTTAAAGTATTTAAATATATGCACTGATTTATGTATGTATATGTTATAGCCAAATCCCAAAATCAGCCACATTAAAAGCAGGCTGACCAAATTGTGAAATTGCTAGTAAAGTAATATCACCTCACATTGACTGGCCAATGGATGATCTTTTTTGGAATTTGGCCAGCCAATTTGCAAAATGGTTAAGGGCCATTGGCCAAAGTCAGAATGAGAAAGGGTTGAGCATATTTTGGGTGTTTGTCTAGCTTTATGTTGATCACAAAAGGCCTCTATTGATTATTAATTATACAAAATTACAATATCACTAAATTGTCAATCAATAATCACATGTTACAACAGATGAACTTTTATGACATTTTGAGTTACACAACTGTTTGTTTCACCATTTACATCAGTTTGTTGCTCTCATAGTTGTTCATAGTGATCTTTCTTCTGTGCCTATGGATGCAGAATGGAAAACTCTCTTCCAGAATACAATGGTCTATGAGCATCATGTTGTTTTTAGCTAGTAGAAAGCACCCTTGATAATCATTACACATGTAATACCATGACTTCTGTCAACATATTATCTCCAACTTTCACTGGTTGGAATGTTTTTTTTACAAATGAATTTTTTAGCATCTTGGCACCTTGAGCTTGCTAACTAGCTTGAGCTGAAGACCTCTTGTTTCTGGTTTCTTTCTCATTATGATATGGCCTGCAAGTAATTTTTACTCTGTACTCTTTATGCAACTGGATCCAAAGTAGTGGACTACACTCTTTTTCACACACTACACAGAACCTGTTTGCATTTTATTGTCAAGCCACTGGTCTGGACTATATGATGGCTCATAAAGACTTCAGAGCGTTAACGTGGTTCAAGATGGTCTGCAAGTACAGATGATTTTACTGCAGCTTTCTTCATCATTGTGAAATATATTGGGCGTATTACAATATTTAGTAATGACACACTGGGAAAATTTGTATTTAGAAAAAATGAAAACTGCTTTCATACTGCAGAAAGAACAAAAGTTTTTTGTTGTTTTTACTTCAACTGAAGCCCTTGAAACAATTGACATTCTATGAAAATTGTTGTTTTTTTTAAAATTGCCAGTTGTCAGAAAAGAGATGTGTGAACAGTACTGTGATGTAGCCCATATATTTAAAACAAAAATCTTAAAGAATTTAATAAGCAGCTGCCAGTTTAAACAAGATTATTTTTTAAAGCATATTAACGGCTGGAAAAGTTTAAATCACAGTGTTTATTGTGGGTTGTGTCTCATTACAAAACTCAGAATAAAATAAAATCTGTAACTTTCCTGTATCTCTGCATACTGTGATCTTATTTAATTTATTGTGTAGAGCATAGTGTGTTTTCATACTGTTTCAGTTTTTTTATGAACTTGATGTATGGTATTCACTCTTAACACATAATTTAATTTTGAAAGAGACCAAAATAAATTGAAAAATGAATTGCAAACTGTTATTCTATAAAGCATATTTAAAATGTAAATTATTTTATGTAGATCTCTAATAAAATTTAAAAGATAAAATTAAATATGCCTACAGAATGAATTAAACAGAGACATTATTTCCCTTTTATTTATTTATTCTTTTTAATATTACATAAGTGAAATTAAAATTTATTTTATAAGGATTACAAAATCGTGTTGTGTTTTATATTGCTTTATATAATATGTTATTTTGTGTTTTGTTTCTGGACTTGCCATGCCTCCTACTATAAAAACCTAAATACTCCCTTGAGTCAGAGTTTCTTCCAGGCATCTCTTCGGGGGGCCCCCCGAAAAAAATTTACCCCCCCCCCTCCCGAACAAAATGAAATTTATATAATTTATATAGAAAATATAAACTTTTAACAGTGTCCGCCCCCCTAAAATTTCAAGTGCCCCCCCCCCCCCGGAGAAAAAAGTCTGGAAGAAACACTGCCTTGATTATAGATTACCTACTAAACAACACACATACTCTCTGGTGCAAAAATTTTATTGTTAAATATTTTATAATGTGTTTCTATATTTAACTGTTATAGATTATAATAGTACGAGCCGACCCGCGGCATATCATACGCCGCTATTTAGTTGTTTTATTTTCTACTTTTCAGTAATTCATAATTTGTGAATTCGACAGTACTAATGCTGCCACTGAAAATATTTGCTTTAAAACACTATCAGTTAAGGACGATACTACCCCACCCTCCTTTCCCCAAACCCCTACCCTACGGGTAAGCAGTCCAGCTCTCTACCGCTGAACCACTCCGTCCCATTAATAGTACATTACAGGCTGTAATTTTATGGCGTCACTAGTACGGCCGTCACTCAGTGCGTTAACAGATGGTGCCCCCCCCCCCCATTACTCCTTTATTATGTAAACCTGATAAACATTATTATTTTTTTACACTTTTTTGATTCGGTGTCACTACATAAATAGGATCAACTGGTGCGGACCTCCTCCCCTTTATCTCCCCCCCCCCCCCCTCATTACGTAAATTGCCAACAACCCATCTCATGGCACATTACATTTGTCATTTGCTGTTGTTGTTTTTATTTAGTTTTTTTTTCTATCCTTAATACATTTTAAAATACACTTAACCTATGCCATAGATTTAATGAATAAATTGAATGGTCAGTGATTTTTATTTTTAAAAAAATGCTAACCGAAGTAGTTGAGTATAAAAGATTATAACGGATAACCGGAAGTTTTCGATTATCGGGACGTCCATTTTTTCTGCAGCCCTCGCAACCAACGACGCCACAGAGATGAGAGAGAATGGAACTCAGCTATCAAGCCATCAGAACGGCTAATCAAGCTCGAGAAGCTGTAATATAGTCGTTTTTACTTTTAAGGGAAAATAATTAACTTTATTTCAACTATTTATTGATAGTTTGGGCCCTCAGGCGTTAGTAAATAGTAGTTGTCAGAAATAACTTGTGGTCTCTCACACTCACTCAATCGTCTCAATGCGTTCACTGAGACAGCAGACCGAAGACAGTACTCAGTACTCGATTCATAACAGAAAACTATTTACAGTTTTTCTGTAGCTGAATTTATCTTGACTCTTATTCTTATCTTTAATTAATGTTAATTATTTATGTTGCAACCAAATATTAATTTAGTGGTCTTGGTCTACCTACAATAAACTTAAATAAACTACAATTAGATCTACGGTTTACGGCGCTACGCATAGATCTATATTGACATAATCTAATCTAGTCTGTTCATTCACTTCAATGCCTTGTGACTATGGTATATAATTCATATAATGATTATTCCAGCTAAAACTAACTTAAAACTAAAAAGCATTCCTCGTCATTTTTAATTTTGAATCACATACCTTATTTATTAAATAGATCTAGTACTTGATATGATTCAATGTTTCCCCTTAAGTAGACTTTTCCATTTGAAATTTTTTTTTAAGCTTCAGAATAATAAATTCCAAGAATTAAAATGAGAAAATGATCAAATTGAGAGATCTTGAAGTTAAAGTTTTACCTAACTATAGACTACAGTTTTTCAATTAAGAAAACAAAAAGACATGATATATCCTTGTAAAAAATTAGCTATGAATGAAGTAAACTATTTTAGCTCTGCTATGTTCTTTTGCAATCTTTGGATAAATTTTATAAAGATGAATTTTTATACATCGCATATTACAAACGTTTATTTTACTTTGAGTAGCTCGTCTTCATTTAGTTTTGATATTCTCTTCACAGGATGAAGTTCGTACTGATTCAAGAAAGAAAAATCTTCTTATACTAGTCTTAAAATATTTAAATGAAGAAGGGTAAAAAATTTGAACAAGTTGTTAGAATTTTAATGACAACAATCAAAATCCTTTAGAAACATTTCATGTATTATACCTTTTTTATACAAGCATTTTATAGCAATTTAATTTTAACTATTTATCATTATTTTAGTATTCATTTAATGGATTTTTAATTAGTAATTTGCATTTTCAATTCAGATATTTAGATTCAGCATCTAATCTTTCAAGGGAAACTAATATCGATATACGCCGCTATGAAGTATGTGATAACATTGACTTGGAGACAATATTAATGGAATATGAATCATATTATTATGTCAAATTTGCTAAATACCCAAAAATCACCAAAAAGTTGATGTCACAAAGTGGTAAGCTTTTTGTATTTCATAATTCATCATACTTTACAATTTATTGAGGGTTGTTTGTTAAAATGCTAGTAGTAGTAGGTTTCTTATTAAAATTTAGGCCCTATATATATATATATTACTATTTTATTTTATTACTGCACATATATAAACCTAATGGTTATTTTCAAATTATAATGTTTCCAACTTAATTTAATTGTTAATTATCGGAGCTGTTTTTTTTTTTTAGATGTAATTCTCTGTCTTAATAAAAACATTTTTAAAAACATAAATAACCACTAAAATATTATAAGAATCTGAGACGATTTGTACATTACTGTAGGGTCATTTTTATTACTTTTTTTTAAAGCTAAATATTCTTTTGTAACTGAGGTCTTATCATAGCATTATTTTAAACATTATAATTTCCAAATACCCATGAAGTAACATTATTTTATACATTGTAATTTCTTAGTGCACAATTTATATAATTTTATCATAATTTTTCGGCACTTGAATTTCTTTTAGATTATAAGACCCCCTTTAATACTATCATGTTTCTTAATTTTATATTAAACTTTTACTGTTTGTATTATGATTTTACAATACAGGTGCTCAAGGTATTGTTTAAATTTATTTTAAAATAAATCTCCGTTTGTGTCTTGCAATTTAACAAATAGATCTTTTTAATTTTGAGAATTTGTTTCATTGCTGTGCTATTTATGTTTTTTAATAACCACAAATACTTTCTTTTTCATTAAAAACTATGTTCATCTTTTTAAAATGATTTTTAAATTGAATTTTTGAAATTAAAAAAAACATTCTACGATACAATAATAAATGTAGCCAAAAGCACTGGTTATTATTTTACATATTTTCTTATCTGTAGTTATAGTTTTTAAAGCTTTAAGGAGAATGCTGTGAAACAGTCAACCTTTAAATATTTGGAAAATCTTTTACACTGAACTCTGTTAAAGTAAAATCACTATTTACTGATTACTAATTTGTCACGCTCTTATTACTCAAATTTTATTAATATAAAATTTCATTTTTCACCGTTTCATTGCTTATATTACTGTTTTCATGCAGTTTATTTGAATTATCAGAATACATTAACTCTTAAATGTCTTAGTATATTTTGTTTTGTTAATATAACTTAATTACAACATAAAATGTGATGATCTAAGACTAAATTAATTTATATTTGACTTATTTTTGCATTTTTATGTAGATTTATTTAGCTAATTATAGTTTACTTAAACAAAAAAACCATGATCAAATAAGTTAAAGTACATAACAACTGCAGTGTGTTTAATCTTAAACTAGTAGGTAAACCATGTCAAAAAGAAAATTTATTTGACCTGTTATGCAATCTTTAGAGTCATAGAATAATAATAAATAATATGAAATCAAAATATTAACATTGTGATCTTCCAGTATTTACAGTATTTATATGTTTATATTCTAATTCTACTCTTTTATTACACTTTTATTATGGTACAAATATTAATCTTAACAGCTGGTGCTGCTGATAAAAGGGCTCAGGTGAAATTGAACAGAGCAAACAGGTTTGTTGAACTTATTTTATTTGATTTACTCTGTGTGACTTCTAATCAGCTTTTAGTTGTGCAGCTTTATATGTGCAGTCCTTGTGAAGTTCTGCAAGAAAGTGATGCAGAACATAATTTTCAATAATAAATAGTAAGGGGATTTAGAAAGTATTTTTGTTTAAGGATGTAATCATATAAATTGGCTTTGTCTTTTTATACAATAATTACTTCATTATCAATTATATTAAATAATATAGTAATTAATATAATTAAGATTTGACCAACAAAGTATAGGTAATTTATTTACATAATCTATTCATAATCAAGCACTAATGAGTAGACAATAATAACTAATAGTTTTCAGATTTTCTTTTCTTTTTAACAATGTTGGGTAGTTAAGTAATTTCAAGGATAAAGTGTTTAACCTATTAGTCTTTTACTAGTGAATTTTTTCACAACTGCATTGAAAGTTTGTGGATATAACAATTCTAACTAGGCTAAATGATTTACTACTAACATGCTTTTGAGCTTTTAATAGTTTGCTATTTTATTTTTCTTTATCCTTTCTAACTTGCAGTGTAAAAAATACTCCGTCCCTTCCCAGAATTCCTCAAACCTCCCGACCCCCAACACCCCCTCAACAACAACAATCCCCAAGCTCAAGACCACTATCTGGCTCAACAAAAGGCAGACGCAACACTTCCAGTACAAGAAAGGTTGCTCCCCCTGCCCCACTGAATGGGAATATACAGGTTCTAAAAAATTTTGGTATTTACATGTTTCATTTTAGTTTATGTTAAGTAAAACACAACAATATGATACATGTTTTTTTTAATTAGACAAAAGAAGTAGGGGCAGCAAATGGAGATGGTTTATCGCTTCAAGGTATCACAGTCCATGGAACTAATGGAGCAGCAGAGGCATCAAATGGAGCAGTAGCTAAACCACGTCCTAAAGTAAGTCCTCAACACTAGCTAAACCACATCCTAAAGTAAGTCCTCAACACTAGCTAAACCACATCCTAAAGTCCTCAACACTAGCTAAACCACATCCTAAAGTAAGTCCTCAACACTAGCTAAACCACATCCTAAAGTAAGTCCTCAACACTAGCTAAACCACATCCTATAGTCCTCAACACTAGCTAAACCACATCCTAAAGTAAGTCCTCAACACTAGCTAAACCACATCCTAAAGTCCTCAACACTAGCTAAACCACATCCTAAAGTAAGTCCTCAACACTAGCTAAACCACATCCTAAAGTCCTCAACACTAGCTAAACCACATCCTAAAGTAAGTCCTCAACACTAGCTAAACCACATCCTAAAGTCCTCAACACTAGCTAAACCACATCCTAAAGTAAGTCCTCAACACTAGCTAAACCACATCCTAAAGTAAGTCCTCAACACTAGCTAAACCACATCCTAAAGTCCTCAACACTAGCTAAACCACATCCTAAAGTAAGTCCTCAACACTAGCTAAACCACATCCTAAAGTCCTCAACACTAGCTGAACTGCATCCTAAAGTCCTCAACACTAGCTAAACCACATCCTAGAGTAAGTCCTCAACACTACTTAAATCAAGTCTTAATTTAATTCCTCAATGTTAGCTAAACCTTGTCCTGCATTATGTCCTCAACAGTAGCTAAATCAAGTTCTCTATTTATCTATTAAAGTAAACAGTTTCATTTATTAATCTTAAGTGTATGTTATTTTTATAGATATACAATTACACAATGTCTAGATGGTCTTAAAATTTAGAAGTTTTTATATACATAAAAATTAGTTGAAAATGAAAAACTTTTTAGCAGCTAAGTCAACACTTTATCACTTTATAATGATATATATCTAAATATTCCAAATTTTGTGAAAGTTTGGACAGATTATAGATGTACGCTCAATGATCAATGACATCACAAAGTTAAATGTTGAAGAAGGCAGCGATAACATAGGAAATGTAAGTTGTTGTTTTTTGAAGTTGCAAAAAAATTGTTGACAAGGAATTAATAAAAATAATTCTTTAATACATTTTCACAACTAAGTTGTTTTGTTACTTTTTAGTAGTCAGTAATAATTATTTTAAACTTAACAATCCTCAACGATTGAAAAAGCAATTGCAAAATGTAAATTGTATCTCTAGTTGGTTATTAAAATATCTCTGTTATTATATTTGTCTTGTAGGACAGAATATTAAAACCTCTTGGTGGCTACTTAGGCTACAATTCTGAATGGAGAGAACTTGCACAAGTCATAAGCAGGGTAATGTAACTTTTTTCTTGTTTGGAAATGTTGCACCAACTGTTAAGTTAAATTAGGAGTGATTAATATTATTCAGGACATTTATTGACTGTTTAGTTGAATCATGGGTGACAAATATTTTTCAGGACATTTATTTACAAAATCCAGATGTCAAGTGGGATGACATTATAGGTCTTGATGAAGCTAAAAGACTAGTCAAAGAAGCTGTCGTTTATCCAATCAAGGTAAACCCAGTTATGCTTGTCCTATTTTCACTCAAATGTATTGGTTGATAAAAAGAATTTTTTTTTTCCTGATATTTGAACATTACTTCTAAAATCATTCTTGACATTGATAAATTATTATACTAATTCCATATGCCATTAGATTGTACTGTATGTAAAATGCTACTCACAATTTGATAGTTTTAATCTTTCTATACCCACAGTATCCGCAACTTTTCCAAGGAATTTTGTCACCATGGAAAGGTTTACTCTTGTATGGCCCTCCCGGTGAGCACTTTAATTCTTTAGCACTTCCCAAAAAGCATTTGAACCAGTATTACATGGTTCTATATATTTCTGATGTTTTTTTAGATAATTAGAGAACTTTATTTTTAGGCACTGGAAAAACTTTACTGGCAAAAGCTGTAGCTACAGAGTGTAATACCACATTTTTCAATATATCTGCATCCAGCATTGTCAGCAAATGGAGAGGTGATTCTGAAAAACTAGTCAGGGTAGGCTACTAGAAAAATTGTTTCATTCAAAATTTTACAATTCATTTTTTTTTTCACTTACTAGTGAACAAGATAATTAATCATTATTTTTCAGACATTTTAATATTGTATTATTAAAGAAAAAAATCTGTCTAAATAAGCAGCTATATTGTGTATTTAGATACTTTTCTAATTGTATGTCTTTGAAACATCTAACTGAAATAATTTACATCCTTAAAAAGGTGTTATTTGAGCTGGCCAGATTTCACGCACCGTCTACCATATTTTTAGATGAAATAGAGTCTGTGATGAGTCAGCGAGGATCTCAAGGTGGAGGGGGGTGAGTGGAGACAAGCAAATGTATCAGTAACTAATTTTTTGTGTTAACAATTGAAAGCCATACTTCTACAATCAGCAAAAAGGCCTAATTGATTTTAAATTGTTATAGAAATGAAAAAAATCTATTTTAGCCCTTGTATATGTTAAATTCTGGACTATCTACTTGAGTTTTCCATAACTTTTTGGTTAAACTTTATAAGATAAACATCTATTTTTATAAAAACTGAGCAGCTTTCAAAATACACATAAACTGTATTTTCTTCCTTGGCCTGTATTGACTAAAAGATGTTTTTTTCAGTGAACATGAAGGAAGTCGCAGGATGAAAACAGAACTTCTGGTCCAGATGGATGGCTTATCAAAGACAGATGACCTGGTGTTTCTCCTGGCTGCATCAAACTTGCCATGGTCAGTTTTTCACTTGGTGCATAGTCTATTTTAAGTTGCTATTTTAATTGCAGGTCGTCCATCAATGATGTCTACACAAAATAAGATAGTTTTTTCATCTTCTCCTCAAACACACGTGTCTACTTTTTAAAATTAGCCTTCAACACTGCCATTTAAATTTTAGATATTTTTATTCAGGAAAAATTACCTTTTATTTAGTTAATTAGTTATAATATGCCACATGGAGCTGAACTGCTGCCCAGATGACTCCTTGAATAACATTTGGTGGAATAGATAATTGCTTAAATTAAAAGTTGTAATTTTTATTATCCAGGGAGCTGGATCATGCAATGTTGCGTCGTCTTGAAAAAAGGATTCTAGTAGACTTGCCAACACACGAGGCCAGGAGGGCAATGTTCAAACACCACTTACCACCTGTTGTGTCATCTAAAGAAGGAGGGCTGGAACTGCTGGCAGAACTTGATTATGATTTATTGGCAGGGGTATGCTTTACTTTTGTTGGCTGGGGGAGGTGTTTTTCTTTTGTTGGTGGAATATGCTTTTTTTTTAATTGGTAGGGGGTATGGTTTTCTTTTATTAACGGGGTATGTTTTTCTTTTATTAACGGGGTATTTTTTTCTTTTATTACCAGGGGCTGTTTTTGTTTTATTGATGGGGGGGGGGAGTGTTGTTGTTTTCTTTTGGCATTCTTCAGTCTATTAGCATAGTGATTAAATAATAAAATTGTTACAGTAAATTAATATTAGAAAATATTTCTTTTAACCTCAGAAAACAGACGGATATTCAGGTTCAGATATTAGACTTCTGTGTAAAGAAGCTGCCATGAGACCAGTCAGAAAAATATTTTTTGCTTTAGAGAATCACACAGAAGGTAAATAACAAGCCATTCCAATTTTTGAAAGCATTCCATTTATTGGATGGTAAATTAACAATTAATTCCTTTAATTAAAAGTGAGTTGTCCTTGATTCAAAGCGTTTTATTTGATAATTTCTAGTCTAGAATAACCTGCCAAAAATATCTGTTCGTACTTACGTAGTTTTACAAAGTTGTTATTTGTAATACTTTTTATTGTTAATAACACTTTGTTTCTACCTCACTCCATCATAGTTTGTTAAATTAATGTTTTTTAAACTACTTTTCCCTAGGACAAGATCTCCATATACATTTAGATAAAATTAAAACTGAGGATGTACTGGCCGCCTTAGAAAGAACAAAACCATCTGCCAAAACCATGAAACAAAAATACGCTGACTGGCAGCGTGAATATGAATCTGTTTAAAATGGTACAAAGTTTACTGATCCATTTCTGCCTTGTTGTATGATACTGTTGATTAAAATAATCTCACATTCCAAGTGTTGGAAGTTAAGTCGGTGTGAATGTCTTCTGATGTTCCTTATCACTCTGAGAATCTCATTGTTCACCATAAGGTGTTGCAGCGTGGGTGTTATTAGTTTCACGAGAAATAGTGATGTTCTTACATCAGTCATTAAATTGTATGCGGTTTAAAAATTATGAGAAATGAAAACTAGGTTATATTTTTTTTATATTTTAATTTTCAGCAAGGGAGAACAGTAAACCAGATTTAAGGTGCTATTATAAAAATGTATTTGCTAGTTTAAAGGACATATGAAAAGAAAGTATCATTCCCTAATATGTAGTAATTTTATTGTAAGTCAAACATAACAACAACAAAAACTCCAAACTTGTTCACACAATTTTTCCACATAACATAGGAAATGTTTTTTAATTGACACCCAAGCTTTCAGTCTGTGCCTCATTTTGTGTGAGCTTCTGTATAAATATCGAATTGCTAATATTTTTGTTACTAGATTATGGGTTAATCTTTTCAGACTTATTAAAAAGATTCCTTTATGACTGTGATTTCCTTTTGTTTTTCACAAAATAGGACTTTTTACATACTAATGCATTTTTTACATTGTAATCTAATGAAATAGTCTTTTTTATTGGTATCTTAAGTCTGATTTGAAAATTACAATGTATATCTATATCTATAGCTAATTGCTCAACTAAAACGGTAGGTCTAACTTTGGAAGGTATTAAATTTGTAAAAAGGAAAAATTAATCAATTAATATTATATTGCTACTAAATACTTGTTTCATATTTTTCAAAATATTTGTAACTTCTGAAAAAACAAATGAGCTTATTTCTCTAAAGTATTCAGAAAATAAGACATCAGCACTATCAGATGTAGTTTAAATATCTTTGTATTCTTGTGTTGATGATGTCACCAAAATATATTTAATTTAATTTATATTTTTGCCTTTGATGTGATAAATATCAGTATTATTATGTTTGTTTAATAGACATGTATTTTGACACAGCTTCTCATAAATAAAAAAAAAAAATTAATGATCAAACTTGTACACCACTTTTTGTATAAACATTTCTGTAATGACACTTAGCTTTTCTATCTGTATTTTAAACATCCAACCATTCTTTTGATTAAATTGTAATTTTATTAAAGTGTGGGAGGGAATTAAATACAGGTATTTTTAAAAATTGTGTTTTTTAATTATTTTCTTACAATTGATTTCTTTTATGGTTATTAATATGCTTAATGCCTATAATTTGAAGGAAAAAAATTGTACTACTCTCTGCTATCAAAAACTGTACATTTGCCACATAATTATAAATGTCCTTAAATGACATCCAAATGAATACATTTTTGTGAGTACATTACAAATCTAAACATCAGGCTGTGCCCTGTGAATTATCAATCCAAAACTAATAAAATAACATCTAAAATTGTTCGTAAATAAAATGCTTTTGCTTGACAAATTCTAAAAAAATATGTACTCATTCTGCTCATTAAATTTTTTTTTTTGCGGAATAAAAATTAATCAAATGTTGCAGCTACAGTATATGTTAATAGCATAAGTTATGATCATGTTTATGGAGAAAAAAATAACATGTTCAATTTGGTAGTGAAGGAAGCACAAAGTCCAACACAACATATATTTCTTTGATTGGATGGCCTATTAATGATGTAATTATGTACATTTGATAACCATGGAAAGCTTGACTTACATGTTATAGTTATAATAACGTTTGAAAACAGTGGAAAGCTTGTCATAAATTAAATCCATGGGTGAAAGCCTGACTTTTACATTTTTAAGTTATATAACGCATTTAAAAACATTGGAAAGTCTTACTAGTATTCATATGCTCAATAGACATTAGAAACAAGTGGGAAGCCTGACTAAGTATATTAGTATATGTGTTTATCTCATTGCCAGTTTCTGCTGTTATATTTTTAAATGCTTTCTTGATAGAGACATGTTAGTATTTTTTCTCAAAATATGCAGCACACTTTTCCTGATTTTCTTGTGGTAAGCATTCTTTGTTCTTAAGTGTAGGCCTACGTCAGAACTGATTTCCACCAACATAATTATATTTATGCCAACATGTTATTGTTGAACGCCTTTTGGTCCGTTGTCTACGACTTAAGGGGCAATTTCTTTCTAGATCTGCTTCCATAGACTTTGTCCATCTAAGGCGGTTCCCAGAAACATAAACAATAAGAAAACTGCAAACAGAAAAATGTTCAAACTATCTCTGGTTTGCTGAGATCTAAGAACAGTAATCCCTGTGGGGGCTGGGTATCACAGAGGTGAGAAATTTTCAGGGGAGGGCAATGGTACTGACTCGTCTTTGGTCTCAACCCTGCTGAACCATGATGGTTATAAATTACATAACATACTATCTCTGCTGGGCTAGGTTCTAAGAACACTAATCCTACACTGTTACCTACAAACAAAGAGATGAAGTATTATGAATTATGGTGGGCTAGAAAGAGGTGGGGGCTGGCCATCATGGAGGTTAAGAAATTTTGAGGGTGGAACATCAGTATTTATGTGTCTGATTATGAGGGTCTTAAATTTTATAACATGCCACCCAGATTTGCTGAGATCTAAGAACAGCAGTGGTTATTACCCATGAATTATATTAGCCGTTTTAGTGTGGGTTTTGTAGGAGTTAAGTGGCTTCACGTTTGTTACAGTAGTGTATCTATTCTATACTAACCAGATCTAGATAACCTATAATATATTACTGCATTTTATCAGATTCGTCTACTTAAACTCTAAACGCAAACAGTATTACTAACATTATTTTTATTTTGAATTTTCGGCCACATATTTATATCTTCCTCGAAACTGTCAATAACAATATAAGGATCTTCGGACGATATTTCGAGTCGTCCCTTTGAATCCCGGACAGATCGTCCCCCCGGCGTGGCCTCAGCCAACCGGCGGGCTCGTTGCATTGAGTTAAATATAAACTCAAAACAATAATATAAACAATCTCCTTTTAGGTCGGTCAGGCCACATACCAGGCACGCACAGTGTTGTGTGTCGTGTCTTAACCAAAATAAACTATCTCCCTTCATTATCATTAGATATATTTAATTAGTTAATTAATTAATTAATTTGCTAATTTATAAAATTATGTATGATGCTATAGCAGTAGGTAAGTTACGGTAAGTATAATTTTTTAAACTATGTATTTGTACTATTAAAGAAACACCTTCGTTGTTGAATACCACCCCCTCCCCTTCTTGAACTCAAAGTTAAACTTTTAACCCCGTTCGTAGAGACATGCGGTATGTTGTAAGGCGGCGGGTGGGTAGGGTATATACTCATTGAAGAAAAAATCCACCGTGGTGCGTGTTATTGGCCTTGGGCCTTCGGTGACGTTGTTGGCGTTTGCTGTGAGGGGGAGAGGGGTGTGTTATATCAGTTTAAAAAAAATCGCAACGTGGTATTGGCCTATGATGACGTCGGCGCAAGCGGGGAGGGGGGGGGGGGAGACACTTTTTTTTTTAAAACCAAGAACTAGGCGTTTAAAGGCTGTAATGAAAATCAAGGACTGGTATAGCCATGATGTCGAATTTAACGAGTGATGCTTGCTGGGTCTATCATACGATTGCTTGGCGATGGGAATCTCGCCAAGCTCAGTTTATATTTACAGTGAACTATTGGGATGCTGTCATACACAAAGTAACAGCTACCGAATGTAGCACTTAAAACATCGAGTGCATCCCGCTCATTATAAATTTGAAATACAAGTTATGGATTGCCCAAAAACTTGAAGGACTATCAGAATATATGCATTGTATTATAACATTAATCATTACGATATAACTAAAATGTGTATCCAAATATTTTTAGGCTAACAGAATCTGCATTTAAATAAACAAGACCTATTAGGCTACTTTTGCATGGTAGCACAACTACATTTTTAGATTTCATAATGAGTAGCCTAGTTGTGCATTAAAGGGCTGTACTCAATAACAATGAAAAAAATGAAATGCCGGCTTCAAACTTCAAGCTATGATTTCCCCGTATTCTTCTACTAGAAATATAGCTCCGTTGTTCTAATGACCTCACCCTCCTCCTCTCACCTAGTTCAATTTAAAGTTACACTTTCAACCCCGTTAGGATGCGTGAGCTACTGATGACCTAACTATTGAAAAAAAACCTATTCTGGCGTTAAATTGCCCTCCCCTACTCGCAGCACTTTGGGGCCATACACATCAGGAAGGTCTAGGTCGGTGTTGTATCTCGTGCAAATTTACTCACAACACGACTACACACTATGGTTGTATCCAGGACTAAAGCTGCGACACTCGCATAGAGTTGGATTTATTCGTTAGATCATTGTGCTTCAAATTCTGTTTCAATATTGGATTAGATGGATATAATGTTGGAATTCAGTTAGTTTGTTATATTATATTTATCTAAATGTCGTGTACCATCAGAAACTAAATTGGTTGACAAGACACATGTGTAGGCTAAAGAATGACCTCTAGATCGAGCCAAAGATGGCTGGTTAAGGTTGACAAACTGTGGTTTTCAAATTTCATGGTGATGCTTTTCTAAAGGATTTTATTTTGTGCTTTCTTTGGGATTATTTTGAGTGATGTGATTATTCAGAAGTAATTTGTAAGTAGAAGCTTTTCACATCCAACCATTTTAATTTTAACAGTTTGCGATTGATCTGCGGCTGGGCTGATTAATTTACATTTAGCAAAACTACACACTACACGGCGCCCTCAGGCCGTTGTTTCAGCATGCCCTACTAGTCAATTATAGACAAGTTTAGAATCAATACATAGAGCCAACACACCGATTTTTATTTAATAATCTTCAAGAGCCATTCCTCTAGGGTCGTTATTTTCACGAAATTGTCGTTTTCCATTTTGTTGTCAAGAAACTGGTATTTAGTTCACGAGAACGTATGAAAACCACTCATGCGTGACCGAAATCGTCGATTGGGTGCCTTCACGTGGTTTGACACGTGTTGACCTAGGCCATTGTTTACATCAAAAAATCACCCAAAACGGCCTTTTTTCGAAAAATTTGTTTGAAAAAATGGCTAAGTCCAGTTTGAAAAAGTGTCATTTTCGGGCCCATTTTAAAAAACGTAAAAAAATCCGAACTACACGTAGAAAAAAATGGCTTTTTCGGCCCTTTTTAGCTCCAAAAACGCGTCGCGTGACGTCACCGTGACGTCAGCCGCCAACCAAAACGCGGAGAAAGCGCGCGTTTGATTGGTTGGCGGCTGACACTATGAAATCCTCTAAGGACGATTCGAATGGTATACCTGACGAGTTAATAATCGCAATCCCCCAGTATGGAAATTGCGCTAAAAAATTGCGTTTAATAATGCGTCATTTCTGGATGGATGGATGGATGGATGGACGGATGTGTGTCCGCAGCGTGTCCGCAGCTTTAAGTCGTATCTCCTCCTCAACGAAGCAATATCGAGGACTAGTTCCAAAGCAAATATATTAAGCAAGTTCCGAGGATGAACATAGGCCAAAAAAATTCCCGGAATTCCTTCCTGGATTTCCCGGAAAAGCAAAAAAACCTCGACAAAATGCAGTTTTTGGCCCATATCTCAGCAACCAGACCACTTAGCGACTTGAAACATTTACCAATCGATTCCTGCCATAATTTAGAACAATATTGCCGAAGAAAGTTTTCAAAAATATCCTTTCGTTCGGTCACAAAAAAAATAATTTCTTCTAATTTGTATTGGCTAAGATTACTAAGAATATACAAATATACTGGAAGAAGCGAAGCGGTGAAGTTCCAAACCAAGCACACCGGCTGAGGCAGTCGCTAGTGAGAGGTAAGCGAGGGGGCGGGGACTAGCTCTGCTCATGTGGTTTAAACTGAGCATCGTGTAGGCCTACTCGTTAAAATAAAACTATTTCCGTTGATATAGGTTAATATAGTTGTCTTTTTTTTAGCGCAAAAAAAATATCCTTTCGTTCGGTCACAAAAAATTAATTAAGGAAATTGCGCTTAAATTGTCACTAGACTTTTTATTAACTTGTTTTTTTTAAATACCTATTAAATAATGACAGAATAAAAAGGTAATATATTTAAAATCAATAATATAAATTTAAAAAAAAACCCATAGAAATCAACATAACATGACACATACACAGCTTTCACTTTTTATATTATTTTGACCGGCTCGAGAATAGGAAGTATTACGGCAAACATAAAATGAAACAGAGATTTTCAAAACAGACTATAATGCACTCACACACATGACATGCTGTAATATGTTTTAATTTAAAAAAGAACAGAGACATTTTTCTTTCAAAACCCGATCAGGCCAGAAATGAGTATACTATGTTCGTATTCTGTGTTTGTGTGTGTGTGTATATATATATATATATATATATATATATATATATATATATATATATATATATATATATATATATATATATATATATATATATATATATATATATATATATATATATATATATATATATATATGGGGCCCAGAACTTTGTTTTGAGGAGTTGCCCATTTTTTCCAGTTCAGCCACTACTCGGAACACGGGAAATTAATAGGCCTATATATTGTATATATAAGCCTATATGATTGATATGCGTTCTTCCTAGCAACCATGTATGTATACCATTGTAGGCCTTTTAAGTGAACAATATCTGCCCACAGAACACCACTATTGTATACGTTAGGGGCATACTGTTTTAGCTTTTTCGTTGTTGGCTACTTTTGCACCTTTGGTAAAAGTTTTGTTAAGGTATGCGTGGTTATTTTTCGTTTAAATCATAGAATGAGCCTATAGCAGAGGCGTAGCGGGGGGGGGGGGGGGTGCGGACCGCAACGGGTGACACCATTTAGGGGGTGACATCAAGGCAAAAAATAGCAAAATGTATAGAGAAAAACTTGAGCGGGGGGGGGGGGGGTTCAAATCGAAAGTTTGAAAGTTTGTCCCCGGGAAGGGTCGCCTCTGGGGGGTGACACCATTAAGTGCCGCACCGGGTGACACCCGACCTCGCTACGCCATTGGAGCCAAGATCTACGATTTGGCATAAGTTCTTCTAAGGAACTTGATCACTTTAGCGTTAATCAACCCTTGTAACAGACAAAATTGTGACTTTCAGGCCAGCCTTTTAAGCGTAGCGTTTCTTCCAGACTTTTTCTCCGCGGGGGGGGGGGGGGGGGGCACTTGATATTTTTCGGGGAGGGGGGGGCGGACACTGGTAAAAGTATATGTTTTCTATTTATAATATCCATCTCGTTCGGGGGGGGGGGGCTGGGAAAGGTGATACTGATTTACCACAACGGATGACACCCGTCTTAATGTCGCCACTCAAAATTTAAAAGAAAATACTGTATTGGTTATGTGAGCTGATCTGTAGGCATCTAATTTAACCGTTTGTATGAGGACAAACATTTTAAACCAAATATAAGCACTAAATAATTAATTTCTAACACAATATGTTTCGTATACTTTTAATTTTAAATGGTAACAAATATCTAGATTCTATATTTTAAAATACTATCTAGATGGGAAGATAATGGGGAGAGAATCTAGCTAGACTAGATTCTACTTCCGACTCCCGTTTAACTTTTTGTTTCTATGACCTACAGTCAGTGTCTGTATACCACATTCAAGATGCCTGTAACGCTGCCAGCTCCAAAGCTAAATGTCTCTCCACTTATAAGGGTAATTTGATCTAATCCCATTAAAAATCTTTAAAAATAAGATATTATAAAATTCTTTTATTATAGATCTACAAAACAGTTTGTCTACAAATATTTATTTTAGACTAGACGGATCGGCTCTTATGGTGACGGTGGAGATAACTCTGACTGATTTAGTGACGGGCTGCTCACTATCAAAGTGAAATACTGTGCTGACTCCTATGTCGCTTTGATTGTATTTTTTAGATCTAAATCTAGTCTATCTAGATTTAGCCCATTATTGGGAATAGCCATAATTAATAATTTAAAAAAAAATTTTAGGATTAGGCCTAACTCTAATCATCTAATGATAGGCATTCCGACTTCCGCTGTTTCGATTCGGTATTCCACATCCGGACTTTTTGATGCAGACTTTATAAAAACTCGCCCTTTTCCGAAGAATACCGAATCTCACTGTTGGAATCGAGTTTTTAGAAATATTCGATATAGATATTCTAGTGTAGTCGTATTATATGTTTCCATTAGAAAATTACAGCCATTATGACAATCTTAAAGCCGAAATCGATCGCACGATTCTAATGAGTTTATCTCGCGAACATGTCCCGTACGGTGCTGTCACATTTTAAATAAGTTTTTGTATTAAACACTGTATAAGTGTCTTGCCATTAGTTTTAAGTGTCCATTTAATAAACAAATATTATAATAACGGTTTTATGGCACTTACTACTTCTGTTTACGAGTTATCATACATGTCAAATCCCCGAGCTAGCACTTCGGCCTTGACAACGCCATGGCGTCGGTTTAGCACCGCATTACCTATTATCGATAAAATACGCGCACTAATGCCAATGACGTAGTTTTCGAAGTTGGAAAGAATTTAAATTGGGGGTGGCACTGTTAAAACTAGATAAAATACATTGATCAAGTTATCTATTAAAAACGACAGGCAAGAAGCTTAGGCTTACATTAACTAGTGTCAAGCATTTCACACATATCTACTTATTACTTAGATTTAAGGCTTATACTATTAATTAAGTTAATACTAAATTATACTTTATAGGGCCTACTATAAATAATAAATAAGGCCTATTTCTTAGTATAACTATAAAGTAAGTCTGGGCCTATTATTGGTTATGATAAGTAAAGAAGCTTGGTGATAAACTTAATTATTTGTGATAATTATGCCTATGACATTAGTAAATAGTAAATAATAAACAAAAGGCGCAGCAATTGACATGGGGGGGGGGGAATACTAATTAATAAGGCAGTGAATTTAGAATGACATGAAAAAGGCATGATAGTTAGGCTATTATTCATAATAATTTAGGATACAATTTTTACATTTAATAATAAAAAGTAGCAAAAAACAAATAACAACAAACATGTATTTAAATCACAGCATATTGCCAATATATTCATATAAGCAGAAAGACAGGGAAGCTGTAACTTCTGATGTGGAACAACTTACTTAACACTTAATAAACTTTTACAAGAATTTAAGGTTTTTCTATTGATTAGTTGTACCAAAATAATAATATCAATAGGGCCTGATAAAGACCCTAGTATATTAAAGTAGTTTCCCTTTTGGACCTGTCAATCCATCATCCATAGAGCAGCTGAAGTAGAGTTTATCTGTTTCTTGACCACTGAACATTAAGTGATGGTGTGGTTAGCTCTCTGCCAAGCTATCTTTACTTTCCCTTGTGTCAGGTACTCATCTGAGCTTGGTGGATGCTGCGCGCTGCACAGACAGACTTGTCTGAGATCTGAGCTTAAGACTTGCATGTTAGTAGTTGAGTGCTTTACCACACCATCCTTAGTTTTATTTTTCAGCATTCTTCTTATTACATGCTTCAGTATCAATCACCAAATTTATCCTATCTGTTATAGTAGCATTCTGGACATACGTCTGTTGCAGTCACTATAATTACTATAAAAGGGTGCAATACCTTTTCATAGGACTTTTTAATTATATGCAGTCATACTTCATCTAATTTTTTTCTATATTTCTATTGCCCCCACCCTCTAGCAAAGTTTCAATTTTAATATTAAAAAAAAAACATAGACTTTCAGTCTGCATATTGACCTATATAGAACAGCACCCCTCACTTTAATTTGACCTGATTAGTTCTAATTATCCTTCATCAAATTTTGATTTTACTTTCATATTTCTATTGTCCACACTCTCTAGCACTAATGTGCAAAGTTTTATAATTTTATCTCAAATAGCAGCAGTGGTATGCAAGCCTAAAGCAAATAACACAATTAAATATGATGTTACAGTGATATATAACAAGTTTAATACATAACTTTAAAAATTCACATAAAAAAAACTATTAGGCCTAGAATGATAAATTTGGTATTTTTATCAATGGGGTATATTATAGGATTAATCTGTGTACATTTTATCATTCTATGATAATTAGGAAAAATATCCCAACATTCCTAATCTAATGATCTAATCCTAAATCTGTAGGCCTAATCTGCGGCTAACTATTCGTACTTTACTACCAATAGCCTTCAGAAGGCTATTTTTACACTGACCAATCAGAGCGATACATCCCCCCCCCCCCTCCCTTAAACATTTGGCTAGGTTCGCCTAACTCAGTCCTAGCTGTAATGTCTATAACTATCAATTAATGGATAAGAGAAGGGTTCTGGCATTTGTGATATTAGGGAGGTAGAAATCGCCTTAAAATTTTAAGGATGACACAGAACAGCTTTTACACTGCACTCAAAGGGGGTCAGTCTGATAGATATGGTACCATTTCATTTGTTCTATTTACTGTTAAATTATAAAACTATTTTTTGTTAAGTTAAATACATGTTATATTTGTTTGCTACTATTCATATACAATTAACAAGAAACATACTTAGAAATTGAGCTTTTATAATTGAACTTTTTAAAATAAAAATACTGTTCTGAAACTCCTCCAAAGTTTTAATAGCAACCTCTAACTCTTCGTAGCTGTCAAAACATGCTTAGGGCAAAACTATTCAAAATCATGGTGTCCATCGTGTAGCATACTTTCTTGTCGAGTGTGCAGCTCTAGACGTATAACGAGTTGAAAGGCTTAAACTGGGTGGGATTTTACACTACTTTGATTGTCCAATGTACAGATACCTTCCGCTAATCTGATTGGTCAGTGTACAAATAACCTCTGTAGCTATTGGTACTTAACTACAAATAGCTATCAGAAGGCTATTTGTAGTGACGTACGAATAGATAAAACTCTCATCTATAATCTATCGTTGGTATTTAGAGTAGTTAGTAAAGTAGATCTAAATTTTAGATTCTAAAATACTTAAGTGAATAATAATAAATTCAAATGACATAAGTAGCATAATTTGTTTAGTGCCTAATGTTTTTGACTTGCAGAGGATTTTTAAAAATAATTAGCTGTACAAAATGATTAGTAAAGCAGTATTTAACATGCAATTTTTATTAAAATTAATCAATCCAAATTTTAAACGGTCTGTATTATAAATAAAAGATGGTGCCAAATAAAATATGATTTACAGTATTTCTGTTGGATTCCAGAACTGTGTGACAGACTTTGCAATTGTTTTACTGTTTTTTTTCCTGGAATAATAACTAACGCTAAACTAAAATTTTACCGGGCTATTCACAGTCGTGACTGTTTCTGACATTTATTTAGGCCTATTTTGCCTGATATTTATTCTTTGATAATTTTAAAATGGTAATACTAATAGGGCTGGTAAGTAGGTCACCAACCAGTTCTATGGCTCATGCAGGTTTTATTGAGCCGTAGAACTGGTTGGTGACCTACTTACTAGCCACATAATTTTTTAATATAGGCCTAAATATAAAACAATAAAAATAGCACTGCTCTCTTAATCTATACCTCACTCCCCAGTCACAATAAATACTTTATTATTGTAAGATATTATTCCCAGTTTGTAGTGGTTGGTTAAGAACCGTTCTTTGCCAACCTTTTTAGGGGTACATCATCCCGCCCGCTTCATGTGCATTCACTGAACCCTTCTCAATAAACAAAAATAAAATAAGATTTTTTAATTAGGTGTGTGTCTTGACCTCTGCTGAACCCCTTAGATTCTAGCCTATAGTTAAATTAAGAAATATTAAGTAAGTAGACTAGATCTCTTGAGTCAAGTAGTAATCATATTTACAGTAATATTACAATTTAAAAAATTAGGCCTTTAGCAGATAGGCCTAATTGATCCTAGTTTATATTTAAATAGTGTATTTGACAACAATGTAAAATGATTAGTCAGTAAAATTATGTCACCACTCCAAGATTACAGGACATTTAACTTATGTTCATGTAATTTACATTAAAGCTAGATTTGTCAAAACAACAAGTAGTCAAAAGAAATCCTATTGATATATAATTTTATTTATAAATCTAAAAATTTAATTACGTTTCAAAATTTAATTTTAGTTTTCCAGGTGGACGGCCCTCTTTTCAGGCATTGTTTATGGAGTATATAGATATAGTGAGTACTCTTATTTTAAACATCCACTTTTTAAAAATTCTTATGGGTAATTCTATAATTATGTATTTAATGTTTTCTAAATGCTCAATTATTTTCCTTCAGAATACTTGGCTCACAGGGAAATAGAGATACAGAAGCACGAGAATGCTATTAAAGAAAAACATAGAGTCAAGATGGAGGCAATTAAAAAGGAAAAAGAAAATGGTAAAAGTTATATAGAATTTACCATCAATTCATTTTTTGTTTTAACTATTTAATATGTCAAATACGCAGCAGATAAGAATAGACATTTTTTTTATTCAGATTTAATAATTTCAATTAAGCTGTGCTTAATTATTTTAGTTCTAATTTAAAAATTATCTTACTAGATTTCAATAATAACTTACATAATTATAAATGAACCCAAACTTTTAGTGAATATTAAGCTTCTACCATTTATAAATACGTAAAATGTTACTTTTTTCCCCAGCTGAAATGAGTGCATTGGGAAAAGAGGCTGGAGTTGTCTAAATACTTGTGTACCAAAATACTGGCTGTCTTGTTTTGTGGATGAGTTGTTTAATAACCTGAATATTTATAAGTTTTACAGGATAGTATGCATTAAACAAAGTTTAACAGTATCACTTTTGTCTTTGAATAAAGAGCTAAAGTTTGTTTTGGTTGTGTGGTAGTTTAACATATTTTATAAATAAAGGACCCATTTAGGTTTGGTTCCTGGTAATAACCTGCCTAAAAGTATTCAAAGCAAACTAACTGGACATAGTGCTGACCACATAATCCTTTCATTGCGGTGAAAGAAACAAAAAAGTAAACTACTTCTGAAGGACCCAAGAACAATGCCATAATGTGTAGTAGTCATTTTCAGCTGATCAAAATTACTTTCACCTACTCAGTTTTCATCTTCAAATGAAGCGGGAGTGAGTTCCCCTAAACTTTATTATTTGGGATGACACTTCCAGTGGAATCAAATATGAGTTTGTGAAAACTCTGAGGCAAAATGTTTATGAGAATATGATACAATAATGTATCAAATTATGAAGGATTTTGAGGAAATTGCATTGTGGTGAACTACCTCTTCAGGTTATTGGAAATAGCTCAAAAGTTGATAGAAATCAACATACATGAGAAATATTTATATAAGAAATTTCTTCCAACTTAAATGGTACTCAAGTTTTGTGTTCATAAAAAAGTAGAGTAAGATATTACTTCCATTTACAAGAAATCACTCAAAAGTTGTTAGAAACTAGCTAGCATATAGGATTTTATACGTGTATAAAAAATTTGGTCTGCCTGACCCAAACAATAATCAAGTTATCAGTATTTTAGAAACAAGAAGTATAGTGCCACTTCCCGATTATTGAAAATCAATAAAAAATCTGAAGTGTATAAGATCTCACATGTACATAAGAAATTCTCAGGCAAATAAAGTACTTCTTCTGGTAATTGACAATCTTTCAAATGCACACAATGAAATGATTGTAAAATTTCGTCTACCTAGCTAAAAAGGTTCTCGGCTAATGTGAAATCGTAAAGAATAAGTACCACCTCCAGAAATCGCTCACACGTTGATAAAAAAAACCCACAAATCTATCTATATATATAATTCTCTTCTGGGATCAGTTACAAAACAAGCTGCAAGCGCACCTTTGCAGTCCCCTCTCTTCCTCTCTATCACTCCCACCCCACCCCCACATGATCTGGTGAGCGGTGTTCACTCTGTTTACATTTTACAATCATAGAGACGGGTTTGGTGACGGTTATTAGGGGCAGATAATTTAGTTTGAAACTATTTTAAACTTAGAGGAGGTAACTAAGAGGAGGCTGCTTTCACGTGGGGGGGGGGGATGTTAGTGTTTTTAAGCAAATATTTTCAGTGGCAGCATTGGTGCTGTCGAATTCACAAATTATAAATTACTGTAAAGTAGAAAAAAACAACAACTAAATAGCGGCGTATGATACGCTGCGGGTCGGCTCGTATATATATAATTCTCTTCATGGAGGGACCATGCTGGACAACACGTAAGCAGAGGCGTAGCGACCCTTCCCGGGGACAAACTTTAGATTTGCACCCCCTCGAACTTTTCATTTGCACCCCCCCCCCCCCAAACTTTCGATTTGCACCCCCCCCCCCCCAAACTTTCAATTTGGCGCCCCCCCCCCCCCCTAAGGTCGGCGCCCTGGGACATATGTACCCCCCCCCCCCTTTCGCTACGCCTCTGCACGTAAGCACGCCGAACCGCCACCTCCCTCGCTCTCTATAGGCATATCGCTACCACCCCACCAGTCTGGTGAGTTGTGGTTCATGCCAAATCGTAGAGCCGGGTCGAATTAGTGACGGTTATTAGGGGCAGACAATTTATATTTAAACTATTTGAAACTAAGGGGAGGTAACAAGTTCTGCTTGATCTTTTCATTGTCGTCTGTAAACCGTCGACAATGACGGCTGCTTTCACGGCGGAGGGAGAGTGAGGACAATCGTCCTTTGCGAGCTACTTATAATGTTTTAAAGCAAAATATTTTCAGTGGCAGCATTGGTAGTGTTGAATTCACAAATTATGAATTACTGAAAAGTAAAAAAATAAAACAACTAAATAGCGGCGTATGCTTAAGGCGCAGCTCGGCGAGTATAAAAATAAATATGAATTTATTCAGCCTCCACTTTATTAATATATAATTATTATAAAATCTTGTTTTAAAAACGTTTTTTTATAAAATGTGTGCACATTATAAATTCTTAATCCCGGTAGAAGTAGAAGCATTATTTTCTCTGTATGCCTCTATATTTTACTTGTCGCCATTCTGTCCCCCCCCCCCCCTCCAACATCGCTGGAGGGTCAAGATCGGTGGGAAATATGCTACTTCAACATTCTAAAATAATCTAAAATGAAGCCTACCAATCGACCTGTAGTGTAAGGGAGTGCTATCTGAGTAAAGTTTTCTATGTAATGTCACCCTAACACTGATCGGTGAGTTATGTATATAATATCAATAATTAAAACGATTTGCATTGCTATATTGTCAGTTTTTTTTTATCCACCTGGATTTTGCATGTTACTCATAATCATCTGCCCACTCCTCGTAAGTTGTCTTTAATCTGAACGAAATAGACTGAGATTTAAACACTTTGATGTTATAAATTGATTTTTTTTTTGTTTTGTTTTGCTGGTGTAATTTTAATTTCCAGTTATTTGCCTATATTCCAGCCAGAGTTTCTTCCAGGCATCACTTTCGCCCCCCCCCCCCCCGAAGAAAGTCTAAAGCCCCCCCCCCCCCCAGAACGAGATGGAATTTATATAGTTAGTAAACATACTTTTACTAGTGTGGTCGTCGTCGTCGTCACCCCCCCCCCCCCGGAAAATGTTGACCCCCCCCCCCCCCCCACCGAAAAAAGTCTGGAAGAAACACAGATTCCAGCCCAGTGCGCACCCCTCCCAGTTTATACAGTCTGAGAAAAAACAGTTTTTCATTCTAACTAGATCTATATCTTATACCACGTTTACACTTGCGACATGTATACTATACATTTCTAGTGGAAAAAACTTTGCTATAGGGCCTAAGACAGGGGTTCCCAACCTTTTTTTTTACTCTAGAGCACATTCTAAAATATCGGTAGGGTGGCGGGCACCGCCTATTTTAAATCGACAAACTCCTTCCATAACTTGTCATTTTCCCATAATTTATTTTCTTATTTTCTTATAGTCATAATGTATTAATAAATAATAAACAAAATTGTTTCAAAATAATAAAATTATTTGGCATTTTTTTTCAAATTGCATACACACAGAGAAATGTATTTACAAAACGTAAATAGTGCAGTCTGGCTCGCCGCTAGACAAGTTGGGACAAGTATTGAACATATTTAATAAACCTAGGCAGTCAAACAAAAATTAAAGCTGTAACAAATGAATAAAAATAAATCATATTTTAAAATAATGTTTATGAAACAAAAATCTGTCTCTGTCGAATAATGAGGGGCGGGCACATACGAATCGTTCAGCGGGCGGGCGCCGCCCGCGGGCACAGGGTTGGGAACCCCTGTCCTAGAGTGATTTCAGCAGGAAGGGCCTACATGTTGGAAAACCGCATCCAAAAATTACTTAGTAAAAATTTTTTGCTAAAATTATTTATAAAAAATGTTTGCATCATACGTTAACTTTCTTTTATGTGCTGTTTTATAGCTCCTTGATAGTTACTATTATGGTAAAAAATGTATGTGTGTATGTATAATAGTTTTTTTTTGGCAAATTTTTTCGTCAATTTTCAAATGTCAGGGTGATACTGCCCCCTTAACATAACAAGTGCGAATGTTTTGAATAAATAAAAAAAAAAAACCCGATTACTTCCCTTATTTGATGACGGGAAGCGGAAAGAGGCTTGAAAAAATTGAAAGTCGTCATTTAATTGTTAGAAGACTAGAGTCTCTAGGCTACACAACATTTAGAGTTAAGTTAGGCTATATCAACTTACCTCTGGATAATTGTATTACCATGATTTAACAACTAGAGATCTAGTTCTACATCATTTTAAATCTTCAGTATTTACGTGAATCATGTTTTATCGTGCTTCAGGCGGAGAAAACGACACTCTTTTGGTGTTGTACACCATTGTTTACGTTTTCTTTGCTGGCTGTTTCGTAGCACCACCCACAGAATTTGTTTCAGCTGGAATCACAATTCAAAATTTATTTTCAACCTGGCTTGGCAGCGAAGACTTCAGTTTTATTTATTACCATGTCAAAAGGATAACAGCTACAATAATTGTTCACAGCTTTATTCCATTAGGTTTGTAATAATGTTCCGTTTGTACCCCCCCCCCCATATCCATACCCATACAATAACATACTACTCTACTCTATGACATGTCTAAAGTCTAAAATTAAAAGGAAGTTAGTAATAGTATTGTAAGTTTAAAGTACAAGCTAGTACTGTAACTTTGCATTAATTATTATTAATTTAATATTGGAGACATAATTATTAATTTTGGAGAGTGAGACAAGATAGATAGGTTTTTAAGGGTGTGGGGAAATTGCGAGACGCGAAAAGCGAAATGGCGAGACGGGAAAATGCGAGAAGGGCGCGAAAACGGTCGGTCACGTGACTTTTTTGTCTCGCATTTTACCACCAGCCGATACTTACGCTGGGTGGTGTTGAAATGCGAAGATTTATGCGAAAAATTTACCGCACCCGATTTTCAGTGGTATTTGGTCTAGACTTCAAAGACGTTTCGTTTACATTGTTAAAACTTCCGATTTTTCCGTCGCTAGACGTACTGATGATTTGTCCTCCCCCCATCTTTTGTGTCGACTTAGAATACCACCTTGTTCGAAACCGACGGAAATACCGCCGTCGATAGATCAACTTCTGTCTTTTGTGTGGAACGCCGAGGCCGCCTGATTTACCGGCTTTGAAGATCACAGTGCCCGAATCCGCTGCCGCCGCAAACATATTTTCTATTGTTGCATAGAAATTTTGTATTATAGCCGCCGCCTACGATTTTTTTCTAGCTTTTTTTACCATATAAATCTAAGCACAAGGAAATGCCTACATCAGTTGGATACAACAAAATAAAGTGACGTCACCGATATTATCAGTTGCTCGTGCTATATCGTAAGCTATGGGCCTACTTCAAATATTTTTAAAACCAAGTTGAACTTATCTGAATTTTTTGGTTTTGGTGGTGGTGTTATTTGGGGTCTTCCATAAATGACATCACACTCGAAGGGGGGGGGGGGGGGTCTGTAATTTTATGACGATGTGTGATGAGGGGGAGGAGGGAGGGGTTAGATGTGAAGTCACACTATAAAAAGCAATGTTAGAAAAAGAATTTTAGACGTTTTTTCGCGTTTTAGAAAACTGTTTTAATACATTGTATTAATTGTAATAGGAATTGCTTAAAATACTCTATTTTGACCGAAATTAGACAAGATTTTGGGAAAATATCGATGTTTTAAAAAAACTCAACTGCTGGTGACAACAATGAGCAAGACATTGCCAAAATTACAGAAATGATAAAAAATACAAATTATAAAAAACGGAAAACAGATGTTGAGCGTGCAGATGATGATGAAGAGAACATGGGTGCCAGTGTTGTTTGTGGGATGAACGAGGAGGTCAACTGTGATCAGAATGTGAAATGTTGTGAATGTGGATTGGAAGAAGTAGCAAAAGAAAAATGTATAAATGGGAGTCTAATGAACTGGGTTGGGTGTACTATGTGTGAAAGATGGTGTCACGAGGTGTGTTTGAGGACTGTTTCAGAAGATTTTGTTTGTAAATTTTGTTTGTAATTAAAATTACTTAATTAAAAAAAAAAATTGCACTTTTTAGAATTGTTAATACTTTTACACTTTTTGCAAGTACAAAAATCCATAAATATATGTTGCAAAATATCTCTCCTGCTGACAAGATTATACCAATTCACAATGACACAGCTCACGTTTGTATAAACATGAGCGGGCTAGATTTTTAAATTAATGCCGACTGAGACGGGATTTTCCTCTCGCTAACAAGAGCGGGCGATGACAGTAGCACAGCAACGATGTTAGGATTTCTAAATAGATAGATCTAGATATAGATCTATCTATCTACTTAGTATCTAGATAAAAAATAACAACATACAACACTCGTGTTAAAGGGTATGGCTAAATGCTTCTTTATTTTAAAACAAAAAAAAATAATTTAAATAAATAAAGATGGAAAAAAAAAGAAAAAAACTTTTTTCGCAAAAAGTGTCTCGCTATTTACCCTTAATTCCGCAGGTATGTCTCGCATTACCTTCTCGCATTTTCCCGCCTCGCCATTTCGCTTTTCGCGTCTCGCAATTTCCCCACACCCGGTTTTTAACACTGGGAATATTTAGAGAAACAACCTCTAAAAAGATGGGTTATCACTGTGAACAGTTGAAGACACCAGCACAGGAAAGATGAGTTACCACTGGAGAAACCTATTGAGAACCATCTGACTTGGAAGGTGTTTGTTGGCAGCTCATGTCCATGTGGTTGGCAGGCTGACTGCTACAGCTTCTGCTACTGACTCATGGCTAAATAACTAGACTAGATTCTAGCTAGATATAATAGCAAAGTGTAGTTAACTGCTAATAATTTAATTATCTTCAATTTTAAAAACCTTAAATAGTTGCATTATTCATTGTATTAGTTATATCCCATTCCCATTAAAAACTAGTTTAGCCTAAGTACTAATCAATACTATATTATATATTGGTCATATTGTATATCCTAGTTGGTATAGCAGTAGAAATTATTTTTTTAAAACTAGGGACAACATGTCAAACAAGAATGAATAGGCCCTACTTGTTGTCATTATTATTTATTTACTGTTTACACACAAAATGTTTTTTGTTCTCTGCAGGTTATTATGTTGGACTTGGCTTGTTTGCTCCAGAACTAAACCTTTTCAACATTGACCAGCTAAGTGTTGTCTGGTCATCTTTTTTGATCGTCAGTTTAATTCTGCCTGGTATAGCAATGATGTTGGCTATATACTGGCATCGTTGGAATTGTGATAATCATCCCCTGGCTAAAGAACTAGCCCTGCTTGGGGGAGAGAACAATGGATGGCGTTCTGTAGCATCTTCAATCAACATAGAATTTAGGCGAATAGATAAATTCACCAGCGGTATCCACAGTCGTTTGGTGGCTGTGACGGACTCTTGGATCATAAAGACCTCAACTTATTATGTGTACATTGCTCATCAAAATGACATTCACTTGACTCTGTCAGATGCTGAAGAACACTCTTTGTCCTACCAGAACCAAATGGCTGTTCAATATCTTAACATTAGTGTAGCAAGCATTCAGCCTGGATTGAAGCCATTCAGTATACGGTATTGTATAACAATTATTTTTTCAATTCTCATTTTTAAATACATTTTTGTTACAAATTACAGTACAGGGATGTCATGATCGGGTGAGAGTGGTCCTGAGGTCTGACTAGCTGAGGTTCATTAGCTGGGGACATCAACCCATCTTGGAGAGAAAACTCTTAAATCAAACAACTGGTGCCTTGAAGATTGTTCTTAAGAGGACAAAGACTATGGAAGAAAAATCCAGAAACAAATGCAGGCTAAAATATGATACATGACATGTTAGCTCCTATAACTTTATTGTAGGAGGAAATCTCTCCATTAATACAAATTATGAACACTGAAGTCTCAAGCTTCTACTTTTAATAATCATGACAATTTTTAGCATTTAGAAAATTTGTGTTTCACTAGTAATTTCTTTCTCTTTAAAGGCTTAATTCTTTAGAATTGGGAGATCTGAAAGAAAAATTGCAGGCACCAATCCGCAACGCTAGGAACATTGTTATTCATCAGTCGCTCAGTGATATGTTTTTAAAAGCTTTCAAAGAGTTAGTTGATAAAAATGCAGTTTACATTCCACCTCCCAATATGGTGAGTATTGGTCATGTTCTTGATGTATTTAGTAATTAGACACTAATGTGTTTGAGGCAATACAGTCATCTGGACTGAACTTAAATAAGTAAAGCACTGTTTCAGACTTAATGGGGGAGATGAAGTAGAGCTCATCATAGGTGAACTCAGGAATGTACCATTTTATTAATTTGTATGCAATATTGTGTGCCTTACTTAAAGCATTTGTAAAAAAAAAAATTGGCTATTTGTTGTTCTTTTTAACCTTAAAGTAAATTTTGCTCATGTATCTGTGTTGAATAAGTAGAGCGGAGTATAAATGTTAGTCATTTTGATCTGTATCAACTTTAAATCTAAATGATTTTAAAATAGATTATCATATATGTTTAAACTTTTTTTACTTCTCTTTCACACAAAGCTAATCACAAAAGTTTGGTGTTTAACTTTTCATAGATAACATATAAAAATGTTAATGTAAGGCATTTCTAGATTTGTTGAACTATAATAATTGGGGAATGCAATGTAAAATATTTTTTTTTATAAATAATTTTTAGGAAATAGAACAGTGTATTGGATGTATGCAGAAAAACTCAGACGTCAAGCTGCAAAAGCTTTGCGAGGGTCCTGATGAAGGGGACACTGCATGTGTCCAGTGTTTCTGCAGGCCGATGTGGTGCTTAGAGTGCATGGGCAAGTGGTTTGCAAGCAGACAAGACCAGCAGAGGCCTGAGACGTGGCTGTCCAGTAAATCACCATGTCCAACATGCAGAGCTCGCTTCTGTGTCTTAGATGTTTGCAAAATTCAGGCGGAGGAAGGCTGACCTTGTCGAAAGAAATTTTTAAAAAAAATTATTTTATTTTACGTGGAACAACCAGACCTTATTTTTTTATCTTTTTAGAATTTTTTTTTGCTTAAATATTCTTTTTCTAATTTTAATAACTTTATTAATTTCACCTTAAAGTGAGTAAAAGATTATTTCTATAAAATTGTTAGGTAAAATTTAAAAATGTTAAGAATTTTGAAGAAAATTGATTTTTAATGACTCATTGCTGCCAACAACAGCACTGGACCTAGTGGCAATGTTATTACATTAATTAATAGAACTGTACAGTATCACTTGAAGGTGTACATCATTGGTCTATAAATGCCGTTGTGGCTCCGTTATTACATTATATAACAGTAAAGTATCACTTCAGGGTGTAAATGATTGGTCAATAAATGCCATTGTGGATCCTTTATTACATTAAATAACAGTAAAGTATCACTTGAAGGTGTACATCATTGGTCTATAAATGCCATTGTGGATCCTTTATTACATTATATAACAGTAAAGTATCACTTGAGGGTGTAAGTGATTGGTCAATAAATGCCATGTCACTCCTCATTGGCTGATTTTCATTCTGTGATGTGACATAGCCTACACTTTGATTTTAAAGAATAAAAATATAAAAATGTTTCTAGAGCATGTTTTTGTATAAGATTTATTTAAGATATTATTTGCAGTAGGCTGTTGGCTTTATGTGACATGATGCATTAGTGGTGGGGGTTCAAATTGCTCAAAACACATTTTGTGTGGTAACCTTAAATGTGATTCATTGGTTTTTTTCTTTCAGTTTTTTTTTTATATATCTAAAAAAAAATCCTTCCAGCTATTGATTTTAGAGATACTCATTATGCTTTTGATTATTTTCATAACTAATTAGTTCTAAGGATCACAGATTGTGTAACTACACTCTAGTGTGTTGGCTAGTCTCTAAATTTGATGTTTTTTTGTTGTCTGGACAGAATTTTATTCCTATCAATGGAGACTTCATTTTAAGTTGTCTAGAATTATTTTTTTTATATTATATGACCTTGTTGGTTTGTGTATGGAAGTAATTTAATAAGTATATGAAATAAGGCATCACCACTATATATGTGTCAATCAGTTGCAGATTTCATTAAGATACATCTTACATTTTTACTGATATTTATAAATTATTGCAGTAGAGTTATTATTTAAAAATATAGTGTATTCATGTAAAACTAGTTTTTATCGAAGTTAACAAATAGAATAGCAATCTTATTATTGTTTGATATGATAAATTGTTGTGTGTGTGATTATGTTTATATGTGATCTATGTGATCAAGGCTTGAGTGTTGGCCCTACAGGGTGGGTGGGTGCTCACACTGTGTCATCTTCAGAGATAACACAGCCAAGTGTTTCATCTGCTGATTGATGACAATAGTAGCTTTAACTTTGTCCACCAATGACAGTTCACTAATGTGCGGGAGATGCAGTGGTATAATTATTTTAATTAAATAAATACAAAAGTTGTAAAAATAAAAACTAGCATTGTTGTATAATAAAGCATAAAGTTTCTCCATCATATGGCCATTGGTATTTGTGTTGTCACTGGTGTGAGTCTTCAGTCAAAGCTGAAAATGAAACAAAAGAGAATGCAGGATGTTTTTATAATATTAAGTAAAGATTCCTCTTTAGACCTAGCTACCCATTGTGCAGATGGAGTTCATTTGTTTCTTGACCTCTGCATATGAAGGGATAACGTGGTCAGCACTATGCCCAGCCACCTTTACTTTGCCTAACACTAGTTATGTTCCCATCAGAGCTGGGTGGACTTGGGGCCGTAACACTGACTTGGATTTGAACTCGAGACTCTCGGGTTACCAGTCTAGCTCTCTACCGCTTCTCATTTAAATGTTGTTATGCAATAGTTTTGTAACTGTTTGTGACTTTACATGATATTACAGATGTAGAAGCTCTTGATTGGGTATTGTATTTTTAGGTTATCAGCTTCCAAAAGTGATATGTTGTGGCTTTTAAAACCGTTTTAATTCATTTACAATGACTGCTATGCTTTTGAAGTGCATATTGTCCAATTTTCTAATTTGCGTAAAAAAAAACTAGGTGCAATACTATATACATCTATACCTGTGTATAAGTTGACACTTTTGGGTACACACCATTAACAATAATCTGAAAACATGGACTTACCCTAGGAACATTACAAGGTATGAAAGAGTTCGCTTAGTTAGAATTGGGACAAATTACAGGTTAGAATCAGAGGCGTAGCTAGGAGATGGCAAAAGGGGTGGGGAAAAATACTAACACTGTTTTAAAAACTTATTTGCCTGTCTTCTACATCGCTCGCTGTTTCTTTCAGGCATCAAACAATATAGAATTTTTATACACATTATATAGGCAACTTCAGCCAATGTCCACCCCCGCTGCAACCAAAGTTTTAAGTGCCTCCCCCCACCTGAGAAAGAATGTCTGAAAGTAGCTCTGATCAGTTGTGAACAGGTGAAACTCGAGGGACCATTACATATCTTGTTGAACAACCAGTCCAACTCATAATCCAACTGTATAATAATAAAATATTCTGTATTCTAGAATGTTATTGAGATATGACTTGAATATTGCAGCTAACTAACATCTAAACTTCTTTTGATTCAATATAACCAACCCTGACATTTTTAGTCTCACCACTGTTCCTCTTTCCTGTTACATTTCACTCAGACGCCTGTCTAGTGATGGCACTGTCTTTCTGAGGGTGAGCCCTATACATCCCCACTTTCTTTCTCTTCATTATCCCATGGTGCCAGAATTTATGTAGATTAGAAAGCATATACTTTTACCAGTGTCCGCCAACACCCCCCCCCCCCCTACGTTCGTTTTAGAGAAACCATACAATAGGAACACGGTGGCACACAGCATTCAATGATTTAAACGAACCAGAGGCCGTACCTGGCGTACTTGCGGTAGTGAAACATGAGCGGTCTCCGGTTATCTACCACGAGGGGTGACTCTAACCTACACTCAAAATTTGTATACAGTACATCATGCTCTGTGGCGTCTGTGCAGGAGCGTGGACAAACACGCACCATAACAACTAAGATCCAAAAAATATAGCGCCGGCATATTAACAAGGCCATTGGTAAAAATACACGGTATATGGGGAGGGGTGGGTTGGCGCTCGTGTTTCTTTGAGACATTTTTTTTCCTGGGGGGGGGGGGGGGAGTTTCGTGGGTGGAGGGGGAGAGACACTGGTTAAAGTATATATTTTGTATACACATTCAAGGCCTATTTGGTTCGGTGGGGCGGTAGGTGTGCTTCTGGGGGGGGGGGGGGGGAGGTGCCACCTCAAAGAGATGCCTGAAAGTGAAAGAAACTGATCATCCAAAATATATCGGAACCGAAAGCCAAAACCCCAAGATTAAGACGTAGCACTAGTCATATTCACCGACCCGGAACAACCCATTCATCAAAGAACACTTTGAAAAATAACATCAACAGGATTTCACCGAAGACCCTAGAGTCGGTAACTACTTTTAATTTTTTTAAAAGTTGAACCTTTGGTTTGCGATCATTAAAAAAAAAATCAGTTTCTAAAAATAGAATATCGGAATTTCCATAAAGAAAAAAAAGCGCTAGACTTACTGAACTGGATTTCCCGTTTGAGCGACACAAAGTAATCCATAATATTAAAAATTAAAACATTCTAAAGTCTAGGAGTACTATTAAAGAAATTATTACTTTCCTTTCATATATTATAGTCTAACACTTAAACATTTTTTAAAGGTTCTTTCAAGATCTAGGTAATCTATCGTTTTGGGTACGTAAAATCGCCCGCGGCTATTAATGTACGAAAAAGTTACCTCATTGTCAAGGCTTTAGTAGAAGTATATTGTGATATATTTGTGTCAAATATTATAGATAAATGAATAATAAACCTAAATCAATGGCTAAATATATCAATATATGCCAGAAATTAACTTTAAACAGCAGTGTTTGCAAGCAAGATTTGCTATATAAACAGCAGCCATTTGTAAAATAGAGTGACTTCCGCCTGTCTCGCGCTATATCCGCTATAAAAAAAAACTTAAACAAGATGGCTGCTATAGTAAATGAGCATGGTTGCATCTGTTGGAAACATCGCTAGTCTTCATTTATTACTGAAAAGTTTTAATTCAATTGTTTAAAAACAGGTACATAAATGAAAGAAGGAAACATTTTTGTATTTTTCAAAACATAAATCCTCCTCAAAATGTGAAATAATTATTAAAATTTAAGGAGTCACCTGTTTTTCACATTACTAGTCGCGGGCGATTTTACGTACCCAAAACGATAGATTACCAAGATCTATTATATATTAATATACTAATACACTAAAATTGACTAAAATAAGTGTGGGTACAGGTGTCATTTTGTTAAAAATAATCTTTAACTACACTGACAGTACTGATTACGAATATGCCGAGAAAGTTAATTTTACAAATGGTTAAAATTAAAATTTAAAAGTATTAAACTATAGTATTAAGTATTATAAATAATAAGTAAGTATGGATAAGAAGGGGGGGGGGAGGGGTCATCCATTACAAAATTCGTCACATATTTTAGAAACTGTTCTTACTGATCCCCTCCATATCACAAGCCTACCTACCTACAACTGACTCCCCCCTCTATAAAATTGCCTTTTATGTTTATTAAAATGTTTATTTTAAATAGCTACGTCAACATTGAATATATTAATAAATTTGTATTAAACTTAACAAAAATAGCCTTTTTAAATTGCTAAAATTCAGTTTCTAAAACCCCTCTCCTAGGCCTTCATGGACAACTACTTAATGTTTGGTTAACCATGTTAGTATGTTAGGTGTCCAGAGGGGATAACTACACACACAGATATTACCTGCATGGAGTAGGTCGACTCCTCCTAGACAAAATATTGAAAATATTAAATTCAAATTTAAAATTCCCACTTTAACCTTTGTTGTCGTCCATCCCAGCCCCTGTCATGTCAGTAAGAATTGAAAATATTTTTTACACAATATTTTGTATTTTTTATGTTTTCAGCAAACATATCACTTACCAAACAACTCAATTTGTATATGTAGCCGTATGTAACACCATGTATGCTAGAAGTCAGATAAAAAAATTGGTCAACAAAAATAGAACAAAGTTTATTAAAGAGATACCAGCATTTCTTTTTATTGAAGGATTTCCAGGACTTCAACCTAATAAACGAGTAAGTAGTTGATGAGCTATCTTTTTTTAATGTTAAAGTAAAACTCTAAAATGTGCTGTTGACAGCTGAACATAAAGTATAGCATGTAGCCAGCATCTGCACAAACTCATAAAAAAAAAAATAGTAATATAATAATGTGCCTACATCTCAAATTATTGTAAATTATTTAGTCTATGTAATTTAACTGAATACAAAATGTTCTGATAAAAAATACTTATAAATATAAAGAAAGTGTATATTATTAATTTTTTAGTAGGCCTAATCAACAATTAAGTATTTTAGTTTTTAAAACTTTTTTTTACAACCTTTCTTACAGGAGGAGTTACGATGCAAACTTCGGAATTCTGGTGACACTACAGCTAATTCTTACCTTCTAGATGCTATTTTGAGACTGGATGACTTTTATGGCAAATTTATCCAGTTCTGCACAAAACATGAAGTGTGTTCAGATCTTGTGAGGTTAATTCAAGCTGAAATGGGTACAGTTTTATAAATTGTGTATTTAACAAATGCTTTAAGTAAACAGTGATAATCTCTTAGCTGTATTTTGTGTGTAGAATATAGTAGCTACAGCTCTATCATTATTTTAACACTACACTATAATTGTTATACTTCCTTTATGAATGGAAAGTTAGTGTTTGTAAAACTTTAATGAATTATTACCATGTGCAAAATTTGTGAGACTAATTTTTAATTGCCTTATTATTTTATTACAGAGTGTATCCATTCCCACAGTGGCAGAGGTAATAATGCCTATTAGACTAATTTAATTCTTGAATTTATTAAAGTAAACTACTGATGTGGAGCGTAAATAGAAAGTAAAGAAAATAGACTTTGTCTTAAGACACAATCAGCTGGGCTAGTCATTTCTTAAAAGATGTTTTAATTAAAAAGATCTTTAAAGTTAAATAGTTTTAAAACATTTAAAAAAGTAGATTTATTAAAAAAATGTCTAAAGTTATTTAAAATAAATTTCATATTAGGTGGTAGCTCAAGAATTGCTGGAGAGAACTATGTTGTAGCAAGAGATGGTGATGGAACTGCCAGAGAAAATTCTGGAACAAATGATGGGAGCTCTTCAGGTAATCCAGGTGGCCTAAGTGTTCCTAAACAACAAACAACTACATTCAGCAACATGTCTGTAGGAACTGATGGTCAAACAGATTCAAGTAGCAACAACATATCTGCTGGTAGCAACATGGTATCTACTGATAGCAGCATGGTATCTACTGGTAGCAACATGGTATCTACTGGTAGCAACAACATATCTGCTGGTAGCAACATATCTGTAGCAACTAAAAAACCTACAGATGCAGGTAGCACTATAACTGTAGCAACTATAAATGAACCAACAGATGCAGGTAGCACTATAACTGTAGCAACTATAAATGAACCAACAGATGCAGGTAGTACTATGACTGTAGCAACTATAAATGAACCAACAGATGCAGGTAGCACTATAACTGTAGCAACTATAAATGAACCAACAGATGCAGGTAGCACTATAACTGTAGCAACTATAAGTGAACCAACAGATGCAGGTAGCAACATGGTAGCCATGAATCAATCAGCTGGCAACAAAGATGTATCAACTGAGCAACCAGCAGATGAAGGTAGCAACATGATTGTAAAAAACAAGCAACAAACAGATGCAGCAGCCACAGGTCAAGAAATGACCCTGGATGTTCAGGAATCATCAAGATTCGTTTCACACACACACAAAGATCTTCAAGATGTCCACAGCACTAAGAAAATACCAGACATCTACAACACATCTAGCAAAAACACTAAACAAAATGTGCCTTCATCTGTTACAAAACATTTTAAAAGAGCTAGAAATACCCAAGAAAATTTTCTGTTATTGTTTAGGTTTTTAATAAATAGTTACAATTGGAGTTATTAAAATAATTATTGTTAAGGTTTTTAATATATAGTTGTAATAGGAATTAATCAAATTATTATAGTTTTGTAAAATTGGTTCGGGAAAAAATGTAGCCTGTTAGTCAAGGTTGCTGACCTTTCATCAACTGTTTTACCTCCCTCACAGATTGTTAGAGAGGTGTGATTCACTTCATAAATACTTTTGATTCAAATAAAACATATCTATCTATATATATAAAAAGCAATGTATGTGTGTTTGTCCTTTATGCATTACTACACCTCTCATCACATCGCCGTGAAACTTTGGGAAGTTGTTGAGAATAGTCCTGGGGAGGTTTCTGCGAAAAAAAAAATTTCAAATTCGCAGGGGTGGCGCCGGCAGGGCGCGATTTGTTTTTCTCTATATACCGTATATAAAAATAAAAGTCGATTTTGGTTTGGCATCGTTCATCCGATAGCCATGAGACTTTGGGGAGTTCATTATACCACGCTAGGGAAGGGTTCTGTAAAAAAATAATTTTTAATTTCGCAAGGGCGGCGCCACGGGAGGGTCCGATTTTTCTCTATATACAGTCAGTGGCGGAACTAGAAAAAAAAGGCCACCCCGCAAAAAAATTTTTTAGGCCCCCCCCATATATATATATATATATATATATATATATATATATATATATATATATATATATATATATACAAAATACGAACACAGCATAGGTTACACATTGCTGGCCTGTTCGGGTTTTGAAAATAAAAATGTTTTTTTTTTCAAATAAACCAAATTGTTACATATTTTCATGTGTAAGTGCGTTGGTGTGTTTTTAGAAAAACAGTTTTATTTTATTTGCTTTGGGTTCTCTTAACATCTATTTGGTCAAATGAATATAAAACATGAAATCTTTGTAGAAGTAATGGTGTCTCGTGTTATGATTATTTTTGTTTTTTTTTTGTATTTATATTATTAATTTTAAATATATTTCCTTTTTATACAAGGTCATTCTTTAGTAAGTACTTTATGAAAAAATATTTAGTAACAGAATTAATTGCTTTTTAATTTGTTTAGTACAAATCTATTAAAAGGAGCTTATGAGCACACCAATTTGACTATTTAAAAAAGGGGAAATAAGTCATGGAAGTGGTTTTAACGTTTGCTTATCTTTGTTAGGTTTAATTGTAGAAGAGAGAGGACTTGGCTCTCACAGTGGTTTAAAAAGAAAGGGAAAAAGAATATACAAGAGCGTGGGGATGGCGTCTATAGAATAAAGCTAATCAAACCGCAGCTATAGTAATCGTTTTACAAAACAAACATCAAGTAAAAAATTGCAAGAAAATTAGATTTTTTTAAACTATTAGGGTCGGCCGTGGGTCCCTAAATGGCGTGGGCCCCCCCGCATTGCGGGGTCTGGCGGCACTGTAGTTCCGCCCCTGTATACAGTATATAAAAATAATAAAAGTGAGTTGCAGTGACACCGTTCAGCCAATAGGCATGATTCTTTGGGGAGTTCATTATAAAACTCTAGGGAAGGGTTCTGTAAAAAATCATTTATAATTTCACAAGGGCGGCGCCACGGGAGGGTGCGATTTTTCTCTATATACGGTATATACAAATAAAAATCGATTTTGGTGTGACACCGTTATCCGATAGCCATGAGACTTTGGGGGAGTTGATTAGAACAATTCAGGGAAAGGGTTCTGTAAAAAAAAATCCTTTTTTTAATTTCGCAAGGGCGGCGCCACGGGAGGCTGCGATTTTTCTCTTTATACGGTTTATAAAAATAAAAGTCTATTTCGGTTTCACACCGTTCACCCGTGTACCATGAAACTTTGGGGAGATGATTATATCACTCAATGGTAGGGTTCTGAAAAAAAATATTGTTTAATATTGCAAGGGCGGCGCCCCCGTGGGGGGGGGGGGAGCGATTTTTTTTCTCTATACACGGTATATAAAAAATAAAACTCGGATGCGGTTCATCCGAGTGTCATGAAACTTTAGGGAGTAGATGAGAATACTCCCGAGAATATTTCTGCAAAAAAGAAAACTAAAGTTTCTTATGGGCAGCGCCATATAGGGTACAACTTTCGTCAATACACGGTTTGGCGCCCAGAGTTATAGAGCGACGATGTTGGCGCTTGGCATCCGTTAATCGAGCGTCCTGCATAGCGAGTAAGGGGCACTACTATATTCAGCGGTAAAACTACAACAGGCTTATAAAAATAACTTTGTAACGCGTGGAAGTCCTTCTGTACAGTTTCGTCACCTTGCCAAAGATGAAAAAATAACTTTTTGAATATGAGGAGCCTACTGTAGAGTTTCGTCACTTTGCGAATGATGCAATAAGCATCCATTATTAGACAATCCAGTCGTCAAATATTTTTTTTACGTGTTAAAGAAAAAAATCCTGTTCATTTGTGTCACCTTAGCGAATGACGAAATCAGCATCATTATTAACAGGATGCTATTGGGCACGATGGCGCCTGTTAGTTTTAAGGAGTTAGGGGTCGTACGCCGCGCCTTTGCGGTAGTGTAATCGGGGGGTGGGGGCCCTGAGAGCGCCCCTCTACGTCTCTGACACGTGGGCGGTCACCGAAGTGTGTTCTACCATATTATTTCGGTGAGTGATTAATGTACATTCAATGTTTTCATGCGGTAGTGTAGGTAAACCTGTGTCCCGCTATTTATGATCCAAGCGCAGGCATTGTTTACATTTAAATAACTCACTTTTAGAAAAGACGGTCACGCGTCTAAGAACATATGATTGGTAACGCGTTGGTGAAATCCTTCTAATACATTTCGTCAAACTTACTTCTATCCCCGCGGCAACGCGCGGGGGACGGGTACGCTAGTATTAAATAAACTATAATAACTAACTTTTCAATTAATTATCAATTATGTGTTCAAATCCAATAATATAATTATATGAATTTAAGCTTTGTATTATATATGTTGTGTATTATAAAATAAATATTAAGATGATTTTAGTCTTTATAGCTTTAAATTATATACTATTATATACATCCTTGTTATAAACAATGCACAAAGTTAGTCTTTCATTTATAACTATAAAGTATACTATAATGTGACTTTTTATGTGACGGTTTTTTGTTTTTGTTTTGCGTTTGTCTTTTCGTTTGTGTTTGCGTTTTTTTCTCAAACGTCCAAATTTGAATAGAGACATTTAATTTTAAAAGTAATGTATTTCCTATACCCGGGCAACGAAGGGTATATACTGCTCAATAAACACACAAGTAACAGTCCTTTACAGATAGGATTTTCATAGAAGCCAGTGCAGGGCCGGGACAGCTAGTATGTCTTTGTGTTTGACCTTGATGTTTGACCTACTAAGAAAATCTCAATTTTTTGCACGATTTCAATCCGTATATGAGAAAATTTCGGTGAGTTTAAATGCTTATTATTATAAAGGACTTATTATTAACATTTTATTTATTTCTCACTTTTTACGAGTTCCGAGAAAAGTCCACATTGCATACATCTAAATATATTAACTTTAAAACCCGATCACTAGCTTGCGATCCTAAAGGATCCGCCCTCATTACGTGGTCGCTCTCGTGACTAACGCAAAGACCAACCAGTCGTGACAAATATTTCAAGTTTGTCGGGTATCTCATCATTTATAACTAAATTTAGAATTGAAAGCTAGGGAAATTTTCAATATTTGGAAAATGATACAGATGTTGGAATTTCCATACCCGCTAAATAAATTCCAGTAGAGATCTAATTTTATTTTAAAACATGCAAATCAAAAAGTTTTTTTTTAGTTGAGCAAAACTTTTTAATCTGATCGAGATCTATCACCCAGGTATGGTCTACTTTCAGCAATCCTTTTGACAAGCGATATCTTATACTTTAAATTTTGACATTTATAACTTAAAAATATAAATTATTAATTATATTAGGCCCTTTACTTTTATACATATCTATGTATTTCATAAAATTATTAGGCTTCTCTTCATTTAGGACCCTTGAGCCTGCTATTTACTATTTTTTTAAAAACAGAATCTCGTTATGATTATAGGCATAAATTAGACCTAATTTCTGTATAGGGTACATTAGGCCTAATTTATATGTAGGTTATTGCTATTTGTAGCTAGCTTTACTAAGTTTCATTAGTAAGCTAGTCATTATATTTTCTGTGAAGTTTAAATGAAATCGCTGCATTCACAGTGGGTTAAAATTGTTTACATTATTTTCTGCGTTATTGTTTGCGTTTAAGTTTGTTTTTGCGGTGTTTGCTTTTATTTTTGCGTTTACACTTCCGTTTGTGTCATAGTTTGAGTCTATGTTTGCTTTATGCTTTCGTTTGCGTCTTTTTTGCGTTTATGTTTGTGTTTATGTTTGTTTTTGCATTAGTTTTTGGGTTATTGTTTGCGTTTGCATCTATGTTTGCGTTAAAGTTTGTGTTTATGTTTCCGCTTGTGTTTGCGTGTATGGTTATGTTGGCGTTTATTTTAGTGCTTATGTTTCCGTTTAAATTCGTGTTTATGTTTCCGATTAAATTTGTGTTTGCGATTATGTTCGAGTTTGCGTTTATAATTATGTTTACGTTTGTGATTATGTTTGCGTTTATTTTTGTGTTTGTGTTTGCGTTTATATTTTCACAAACGCCCATACTTACATATAGACCTTTAATTGATGATTTTATAAATTCCGAAGTTATATGTTTCTTAATGAAGACATGTTACAAATAACTTTTACCTCAAACGCCAGTGCAAGGCCTGCCCGGTACGGCTTTTAATTATGTAAAAGCTTATTATTAAAACGTTGGTATTCTTACATATGAAAATAACAAATTATATAGTCTTACATATAAAATATAAAAATCTATATGTATTTATTTAGTATTTAATTAATTATGAGTAATACCAGATTGTCTTTAATTTATTTATTTTGTTACATTTGTGTAGATCTTCACATTGAGTTGAAGTATATTTGCAACAAACATGGAAGATAGAACATACATTAAAAAATTTATAAACAACAACAGATCGTTGTTTATGGAAGAAATGCCAGCCCTGACATTTATTGAAGAGTTTCCCGGACTTGAACCTTATCAAAGAGTGAGTATAAATTTAAAGTTTCCTATACAAGTTTAAATGGTACTATGATAAGGATATTGCATAAATAAAGAGGCATCGAGCGGGGCGGGATGGGGGGGGGGGGGGGGGTGAGGACAGCTCCGGGTGAGACCAAAGCAAAAAAAAATGCAAAGTGCACAGAAGATTAAAGCCAGTAAAATGAATTAATGTAATTAAAGTTAAATAGTGTTATAAGTACACATTGGCGATCCCGACTAGTGTGTGTGTGTGTGGCGGGGGGGGGGGGGGGGGGGGGGGTCGACGCCATAATGTAAACTTGATAATAGAAAAACAATGATAAATAACTGACAGAAGATATCACGGGGTGGGGGGGGGTGTTGACACCACCTGCAAAATTTACATATGATTAAAAAGTGGGTTGAACATTCAACGACTGGGGTTGGGGACACCACTTCTTATGATTTACTTTGAAAATAATTGACTTTGTTCCACTTGAATTAATAGGTGGATTTATATTACGTGTATAAAAATTGACGTCATTATACAGAGGAGGGGTCAGTGGCGTAGCGAGGTCGGGTGTCACCCGGTGCGGCACTTAATGGTGTCACCCCCCAGAGGCGTAGCGACCCTTCCCGGGGACAAACTTTCATTTTTTTTTATTTGCACCCTTCCCCCCCCCCCCTCAAACTTTCGATTTGCACCCCCCTCCTCAAGTTTTTCTCTATATATTTTGCTATTTTTTGCCTGACCCCCCCCCTAAATGGTGTCACCCGGTGCGGTCCGCCCCCCGCCCCCCCCCCCCCCTCCGCTACGCCTGATGAGGGGGTTGACACCAATCGTAACTTTCACGCACAATTTACAGATACGAAATACCCCGTCCATTTAAGTAGATTAGGGTGGCACAGAAAATTGCAAATCAACATCTCATTCAGTTCTCGGACCTGACTGATAAGCACTGTATCAATGCTAAATTACTCATAAATAACCTCCGAGTGTGAAAGTGTGTGTGTGTGTGTGTGTGTGTGTGTGTGTGTGTGTGTGTGTGTGTGTGTGTGTGTCTGTATGGGATGGGGTCGGACACGAGTAAAATAATATTTGTAAACCTGATTGTGCACGTCGACTTATGTTGATAATCTTACATTACTTTTTGTGTGTAAGACTATTTCTGCGACTTATTCTTTTTATCTTTCTGTGTTAATGTTTTCCAAGTTATACCAGAATGCAAATACGTTCAGTGTTAGACCGGGGGGGGGGGGGGGGGGCGGGGGAGATAATATGTTTGTGTACTTTGACGCAGTTTCCTTGTCGGAAAAAGTAATCATGGTATCAGTTTTTAACATTTGTTTTTGCAAAGTCATTTCAGCCCTAGCTTAAAAAAAAAGAGAATTGTTTAGAAACAATTTCAAGCACTAAATCAGTTTGTTCCTTCAATTTTTCTTCTTTTTGCAATGTAAAAAGCTAAATTTGTAATAATCTGATTAAATTTTAGTATACCCTTAAAAAGCTTCTAGGGCATTCAAACGCTGGGAAAAATCTTTTTTGTCGCTTTGGAACTCATTTTCCTATATATTAAAAATAGAGGTTGTAGCTTAGCCCAAAAAATGCGTGGCTTCAAAATTTGTAAATACTTCGAGAAAAAAAAAAGCGAGAGTGATCTCCACCAATCTTTCTCGTAGATTCTTATATCGGAAGTAGAGCGAGTACAAATAACGGATAATGGACATTAATAAAAAAAAACTGAAATGAAACTACAAATTTGATCTAATACTTATATTTGAAATTTTATTCAACCTGAATGGGACGGTACTTAGTTATCATGTTTACATACACACAGACAGACAGAGCAAATTACAAACTAACTTTTTCCGGATCTGGAAGGATGTAAACTTCCAAATTTGTCAAAATCTCTATTTCGATTCTTTGCACGATACCAATACATCTTTTAAAAAAAAAAAAAAAAAAAAAAAAAAAAAAAAAAAAAAAACAAACAAAAAACTGCTTATTTGATAAAGGAAGGAGGTGTAAAACTACGGAAACTTTCAAAATATCTTTAAATTACTCAACACTTTGTATACGAGAAAGTAAAAAGAAAAAAGTATCGGTCATTTTAAGTACACCTAATCAATTATGTATTTTAATTTTTAAAATATTTTTTCTAAAACAGGAAGAGGCAAGATGCAAGCATGTTAATAGTGGTGACACTATAGCCAATTCTTACCTTTTAGATGCTATGATGAGACTAGATGATTTTGTGTGGAAGTTTATTGAATTTTGCAATGAAAGAGACATCTGCCAAATCCCTATTCGGCGTATTGAAAGAGAGTTAGGTAAGATGATATTTTGTAATAGGGCATGCATTTACAAGTGCGGGTTAAGCTTGAAATATATATAAATATATGCATACATTATATATATATATATATATATATATATATATATATATATATATATATATATATATATATATATATATATATATATATATATATATATAATGTGTATATGTAGAACAAAACTACTGCCTTTATGCCATCTAAGTTAAAAATTAAAAACTAACTGAAATTGTATTTACCTGAAAAATGGAGTTGAAAGTGTTGAGACGATATATTAAAGCTAGGGAATTTTCTAGCTCAAAATTGTAGCATTAAATAGGGCCAACACTACTGGGAGTGAGCGGTGTCTCTACTATTTATAGCCTACATTTTTACCAACTATTTTATCATTTATCAACTTCTTAAAATAAAATTTCCAAAATTTCTATTTACTCACTCTAATACAGCGTCTGAGTACATAAAATACCAATAGAATTTTTTTTTAATCCAGGAAGGCGTACATCTAAGCCGAGGGGGGCAGATTACAGCCCAGCTGTTGGTGGTTATAGAACAATGGATCAACCTGTTGGTGGTTATAGAACAATGGATCAACCTGTTGGTGGTTATAGAACAATGGATCAACCTGTTGGTGGTTATAGAACAATGGATCAGCCTGTTGGTGGTTATAGAACAATGGATCGAAGCTCCCAACCTATTGTTGTAAGGGGTGGTAACTCGGTGGGTGCCTATTTTATCAATAATCTCAATCGCTCACACAGTATCAGCGAAAACACCGATGTTCTAAAAGCTGGAACAATAGGTGACGTAAACAGAAATGAATTAGACCAAACCATGAGCAATCATTCTACTTTACAAGTGTCAACGGTATTGAGTGAATTTCCCGACCTTGAAATGGGGTCCTTTGAAGGGGAATCCTTAAAAACAACAATGCTCTTTGACAATTTACAGCTCCAGGTAACTAGGCATAAGGATAGAGAAACAAACGACTGTCTTTCTGACGAAACTTTAGTCAAGACAAGCTATAGCGATTCTACAACAGTTTCAGATAGTGAGGCAGATGAGCCCCTACATGAGGTCACCGAAATAATTCCTACAGACGCTGAACCCGTTTCTAAGGTCAGTGAACCTGTTCCTAATGTTGCCGTACCAGTTGCCGGTCAAGGAATTAGCGTGGAGGTTTCACAAGAGTCAGCACACGATTCTGCAAGTGCATCAAACACTCTTGAAGAATCTTTTCAAGATGTCCGCCTCACAAATACTTCAACTAACAATTCAAATAATTCACAAGCTGTTGTCCCACGTGACAATTCAAATAATTCACATGCTGTTGTCCCACCTGAACAGAGACAGACAGAAACCCAAAGTGCTAATGACACTGGAGAACGGTTAATTCTATCCGTGATTAGATTTTTAACGCTTTATAACTGGAGCCTCTAATATGTACTGGCATCATCATATGTGCTGGCGTCATCATATTATTTGCTGGCATCATATGTGCTGGTATTTTACCCGGTTGTGTCATTGAATTCTCGTTTTGAGTTTTAGCTATTATTTACCTTGAGCACTATTGTGTATCTTGATTCAAAGCTCAAAATGTGTACCAAGCTATTTACTGTGCCCTTACGCTTACTGCAGTAGTAGTGTGTTAGTATTTTACAAATAATTTTTAGTAGATTGCTTATTAATTAGTGATATAGCTAGTAATATTTTGATATGTATACTAGTAGTTTTTTTTTAAATTTGTAATACTTATAAAATATTTAATGTTTGTTCTATTTAAATCTTGAGACTAGCTATACTATTTGTGTTTAGAAATTGCAATATTGATCCAAATTCATCGTATTGTTAAACTCCATGTAATACAAGTTTTCATTACATTTTGTGTTTAACACTGATTCTTAAGTGCACATTGTCTTTTATTCAAGTACAATAAACGATCTGTTGAAAATATGCATGATTGAACCTTCTGCTGTTCAATGAAAAAGAATTATACATTTGATTAAAACTATAGCGTGATTGACCTCCCCTAAACGTTTTGGTATGTAGTAAGGGGGAAGACACTTCTTATGCAATCGGGATATAGAAATTAAAAAAAAAGTTTTAAAATTATTATTTTTTAAAATAGTTACATTTAAGAAATGAATAGAATAGAGTAGGAAAAAGAATTACCAAATAAACGCAATATGTAGGCCTATATAATCGAACGTTGACTAAGTATCACTTCCGTTTATCGAAAATCGCTCAAAAGTTGATACAGAACTACAGATTTAATATAAAACTTAATTTGACATTTCGTAAATGGTACTCAAATTATCATGTTCAAAGACACACATACAGATACACACAGAGAGTGATATAGACAAAATTGCAAACCATTCCACGAGGTGCAAAACGTCAAAATCTTGATTTCGATTTTTTGCACGATACAACATTTTCTCTATACTCTATATACGATCAAGTAAAAAATGAGTTTAAAATAAGTTAAGGGATTTTCAAATAGTTTTACTTTTATATTACAACTTTAAATATATCTCTCTCACTCTCTTTATATATATATATATATATATATATATATATATATATATATATATATATATATATATATATATATATATATATATATATATATATATATATATATATACTGATACTTTTTTTAATTGGGGGGAGGGGAAAGACACCATTAGGTGCTGCACCGGGTGACACCCGACCTGGCGACGCCACTGCTTATTGTGGTATGTGAGGACCTAGTGAATAGTATATCAAGTAGGACGGGTTGTACCAAGACAAGGGTATTGTGTGGGAGGGCCCGGTGAAGGTTATTGTGTGGGAGAGGTTGGTGAAGGGTATTGTGTGGGAGGGCCCGGTGAAGGTTATTGTGTGGGAGGTGTTGGTGGTATTGTGTGGGAGAGGTTGGTGAAGGGTATTGTGTGGGAGGGCCTGGTGAAGGGTATTGTGTGGGAGGGCCTGGTGAAGGTTATTGTGTGGGAGAGGTTGGTGAAGGGTATTGTGTGGGAGGGCCCGGTGAAGGTTATTGTGTGGGAGGTGTTGGTGGTATTGTGTGGGAGAGGTTGGTGAAGGGTATTGTGTGGGAGGGCCTGGTGAAGGGTATTGTGTGGGAGGGCCTGGTGAAGGGTATTGTGTGGGAGGGCCTGGTGGTATTGTGTGGGAGAGGTTGGTGAAGGGTATTGTGTGGGAGAGGTTGGTGAAGGGTATTGTGTGGGAGGGCCTGGTGAAGGGTATTGTGTGGGAGGGCCTGGTGAAGGGTATTGTGTGGGAGGGCCTGGTGAAGGGTATTGTGTGGGAGGGCCTGGTGAAGGTTATTGTGTGGGAGAGGTTGGTGAAGGGTATTGTGTGGGAGGGCCTGGTGGTATTGTGTGGGAGAGGTTGGTGAAGGGTATTGTGTGGGAGGGCCTGGTGAAGGGTATTGTGTGGGAGAGGTTGGTGAAGGGTATTGTGTGGGAGGGCCTGGTGAAGGGTATTGTGTGGGAGGGCCTGGTGAAGGTTATTGTGTGGGAGAGGTTGGTGAAGGGTATTGTGTGGGAGAGGTTGGTGAAGGGTATTGTGTGGGAGAGGTTGGTGAAGGGTATTGTGTGGGAGGGCCTGGTTAAGGGTATTGTGTGGGAGGGCCTGGTGAAGGGTATTGTGTGGGAGGGCCTGGTGAAGGGTATTGTGTGGGAGGGCCTGGTGAAGGGTATTGTGTGGGAGGGCCTGGTGAAGGGTATTGTGTGGGAGGGCCTGGTGAAGGCTATTGTGTGGGAGAGGTTGGTGAAGGGTATTGTGTGGGAGGGCCTGGTGAAGGGTATTGTGTGGGAGGGCCCGGTGAAGGGTATTGTGTGGGAGAGGTTGGTGAAGGTTATTGTGTGGGAGGGCCCGGTGAAGGGTATTGTGTGGGAGAGGTTGGTGAAGGGTATTGTGTGGGAGGGCCTGGTGAAGGGTATTGTGTGGGAGAGGTTGGTGAAGGTTATTGTGTGGGAGGGCCCGGTGAAGGGTATTGTGTGGGAGAGGTTGGTGAAGGGTATTGTGTGGGAGGGCCTGGTGAAGGGTATTGTGTGGGAGAGGTTGGTGAAGGTTATTGTGTGGGAGGGCCCGGTGAAGGGTATTGTGTGGGAGGGCCTGGTGAAGGGTATTGTGTGGGAGAGGTTGGTGAAGGTTATTGTGTGGGAGGGCCCGGTGAAGGGTATTGTGTGGGAGAGGTTGGTGAAGGGTATTGTGTGGGAGGGCCTGGTGAAGGGTATTGTGTGGGAGGGGTTGGTGAAGGGTATTGTGTGGGAGGGCCTGGTGAAGGGTATTGTGTGGGAGGGCCTGGTGAAGGGTATTGTGTGGGACGGCCTGGTGAAGGGTATTGTGTGGGAGGGCCTGGTGAAGGGTATTGTGTGGGAGGGCCTGGTGAAGGGTATTGTGTGGGAGAGGTTGGTGAAGGGTATTGTGTGGGAGGGCCTGGTGAAGGGTATTGTGTGGGAGGGCCTGGTGAAGGCTATTGTGTGGGACGGCCTGGTGAAGGGTATTGTGTGGGAGGGCCTGGTGAAGGGTATTGTGTGGGAGAGGTTGGTGAAGGTTATTGTGTGGGAGGGCCTGGTGAAGGGTATTGTGTGGGACGGCCTGGTGAAGGGTATTGTGTGGGAGGGCTTGGTGAAGGTTATTGTGTGGGAGGGCCTGGTGAAGGGTATTGTGTGGGAGGGCCTGGTGAAGGGTATTGTGTGGGAGAGGTTGGTGAAGGGTATTGTGTGGGAGAGGTTGGTGAAGGGTATTGTGTGGGAGGGCCTGGTGAAGGGTATTGTGTGGGAGAGGTTGGTGAAGGGTATTGTGTGGGAGGGCCTGGTGAAGGGTATTGTGTGGGAGAGGTTGGTGAAGGGTATTGTGTGGGAGGGCCTGGTGAAGGTTATTGTGTGGGAGGGCCTGGTGAAGAGTATTGTGTGGGAGGGCCTGGTGGTATTGTGTGGGAGGGCCTGGTGAAGGGTATTGTGTGGGAGGGCTTGGTGAAGGGTATTGTGTGGGAGGGCCTGGTGAAGGGTATTGTGTGGGAGAGGTTGGTGAAGGTTATTGTGTGGGAGGGCCTGGTGAAGGGTATTGTGTGGGACGGCCTGGTGAAGGGTATTGTGTGGGAGGGCTTGGTGAAGGTTATTGTGTGGGAGGTGTTGGTGAAGGGTATTGTGTGGGAGAGGTTGGTGAAGGGTATTGTGTGGGAGAGGTTGGTGAAGAGTATTGTGTGGGAGGGCCTGGTGAAGGTTATTGTGTGGGAGAGGTTGGTGAAGGGTATTGTGTGGGAGGGCCTGGTGAAGGGTATTGTGTGGGAGGGCCTGGTGAAGGGTATTGTGTGGGAGAGGTTGGTGAAGGGTATTGTGTGGGAGGTGTTGGTGAAGGGTATTGTGTGGGAGGGCCTGGTGAAGGGTATTGTGTGGGAGGTGTTGGTGAAGGGTATTGTGTGGGAGGTGTTGGTGAAGGGTATTGTGTGGGAGGGCCTGGTGAAGGGTATTGTGTGGGAGAGGTTGGTGAAGAGTATTGTGTGGGAGGGCTTGGTGAAGGGTATTGTGTGGGAGAGGTTGGTGAAGGGTATTGTGTGGGAGGGCTTGGTGAAGGGTATTGTGTGGGAGGGCCTGGTGAAGGGTATTGTGTGGGAGAGGTTGGTGAAGGGTATTGTGTGGGAGAGGTTGGTGAAGAGTATTGTGTGGGAGGGCCTGGTGAAGGTTATTGTGTGGGAGAGGTTGGTGAAGAGTATTGTGTGGGAGGGCCTGGTGAAGGTTATTGTGTGGGAGAGGTTGGTGAAGAGTATTGTGTGGGAGGGCTTGGTGAAGGGTATTGTGTGGGAGGGCCTGGTGAAGGGTATTGTGTGGGAGAGGTTGGTGAAGAGTATTGTGTGGGAGGGCTTGGTGAAGGGTATTGTGTGGGAGAGGTTGGTGAAGGGTATTGTGTGGGAGGGCTTGGTGAAGGTTATTGTGTGGGAGAGGTTGGTGAAGAGTATTGTGTGGGAGGGCCTGGTGAAGGTTATTGTGTGGGAGAGGTTGGTGAAGGGTATTGTGTGGGAGGGCTTGGTGAAGGTTATTGTGTGGGAGAGGTTGGTGAAGAGTATTGTGTGGGAGGGCCTGGTGAAGGTTATTGTGTGGGAGAGGTTGGTGAAGAGTATTGTGTGGGAGGGCTTGGTGAAGGGTATTGTGTGGGAGGGCTTGGTGAAGGCTATTGTGTGGGAGGGCCTGGTGAAGGGTATTGTGTGGGAGGGCTTGGTGAAGGTTATTGTGTGGGAGAGGTTGGTGAAGAGTATTGTGTGGGAGGGCTTGGTGAAGGGTATTGTGTGGGAGGTGTTGGTGGTATTGTGTGGGAGGGCCTGGTGAAGAGTATTGTGTGGGAGGGCTTGGTGAAGGGTATTGTGTGGGAGGTGTTGGTGAAGAGTATTGTGTGGGAGGGCCTGGTGAAGGTTATTGTGTGGGAGAGGTTGGTGAAGAGTATTGTGTGGGAGGGCTTGGTGAAGGGTATTGTGTGGGAGTGCTTGGTGAAGGGTATTGTGTGGGAGGGCCTGGTGAAGAGTATTGTGTGGGAGGGCTTGGTGAAGGGTATTGTGTGGGAGGTGTTGGTGAAGAGTATTGTGTGGGAGGGCCTGGTGAAGGTTATTGTGTGGGAGAGGTTGGTGAAGAGTATTGTGTGGGAGGGCTTGGTGAAGGGTATTGTGTGGGAGGGCTTGGTGAAGGGTATTGTGTGGGAGGGCTTGGTGAAGGGTATTGTGTGGGAGGGCTTGGTGAAGGTTATTGTGTGGGAGGGCCTGGTGAAGAGTATTGTGTGGGAGGGCCTGGTGGTATTGTGTGGGAGGGCCTGGTGAAGAGTATTGTGTGGGAGGGCTTGGTGAAGGGTATTGTGTGGGAGGTGTTGGTGAAGGTTATTGTGTGGGAGGGCCTGGTGAAGAGTATTGTGTGGGAGGGCCTGGTGGTATTGTGTGGGAGGGCCTGGTGGTATTGTGTGGGAGGGCCTGGTGAAGAGTATTGTGTGGGAGGGCCTGGTGAAGGGTATTGTGTGGGAGGGCCTGGTGAAGAGTATTGTGTGGGAGGGCTTGGTGAAGGGTATTGTGTGGGAGGTGTTGGTGAAGAGTATTGTGTGGGAGGGCCTGGTGAAGGTTATTGTGTGGGAGAGGTTGGTGAAGAGTATTGTGTGGGAGGGCTTGGTGAAGGGTATTGTGTGGGAGGGCTTGGTGAAGGGTATTGTGTGGGAGGGCTTGGTGAAGGCTATTGTGTGGGAGGGCCTGGTGAAGGTTATTGTGTGGGAGAGGTTGGTGAAGAGTATTGTGTGGGAGGGCCTGGTGAAGGTTATTGTGTGGGACGGCCTGGTGAAGAGTATTGTGTGGGAGGGCCTGGTGAAGGCTATTGTGTGGGACGGCCTGGTGAAGGGTATTGTGTGGGAGGGCCTGGTGAAGGCTATTGTGTGGGACGGCCTGGTGAAGGGTATTGTGTGGGAGGGCCTGGTGAAGGGTATTGTGTGGGAGGTGTTGGTGAAGGGTATTGTGTGGGAGGTGTTGGTGAAGGGTATTGTGTGGGAGAGGTTGGTGAAGAGTATTGTGTGGGAGGGCCTGGTGAAGGGTATTGTGTGGGAGGGCCTGGTGAAGGGTATTGTGTGGGAGGGCCTGGTGAAGGGTATTGTGGTGGAGGGCCTGGTGAAGGGTATTGTGTGGGAGGGCTTGGTGGTATTGTGTGGGAGAGGTTGGTGAAGGGTATTGTGTGGGAGGGCCTGGTGAAGGGTATTGTGTGGGAGGGCTTGGTGAAGGCTATTGTGTGGGAGAGGTTGGTGAAGGGTATTGTGTGGGAGGGCCTGGTGGTATTGTGTGGGAGAGGTTGGTGAAGGGTATTGTGTGGGAGGGCCTGGTGGTATTGTGTGGGAGGGCCTGGTGAAGGGTATTGTGTGGGAGGGCCCGGTGAAGGGTATTGTGTGGGAGGGCCTGGTGAAGGGTATTGTGTGGGAGGGCCTGGTGAAGGGTATTGTGTGGGAGGGCTTGGTGAAGGGTATTGTGTGGGAGGGCCTGGTGAAGGGTATTGTGTGGGAGAGGTTGGTGAAGAGTATTGTGTGGGAGGGCCTGGTGAAGGGTATTGTGTGGGAGAGGTTGGTGAAGGGTATTGTGTGGGAGGGCCTGGTGAAGGGTATTGTGTGGGAGAGGTTGGTGAAGGGTATTGTGTGGGAGGGCCTGGTGAAGGGTATTGTGTGGGAGGGCCTGGTGAAGGGTATTGTGTGGGAGGGCCTGGTGAAGGGTATTGTGTGGGAGAGGTTGGTGAAGGGTATTGTGTGGGAGGGCCTGGTGAAGGGTATTGTGTGGGAGAGGTTGGTGAAGGGTATTGTGTGGGAGGGCCTGGTGAAGGGTATTGTGTGGGAGGGCCTGGTGAAGGGTATTGTGTGGGAGGGCCTGGTGAAGGGTATTGTGTGGGAGGGCCTGGTGAAGGCTATTGTGTGGGAGAGGTTGGTGAAGGGTATTGTGTGGGAGGGCCTGGTGAAGGGTATTGTGTGGGAGGGCCTGGTGAAGGGTATTGTGTGGGAGGGCCTGGTGAAGGGTATTGTGTGGGAGGGGTTGATGAAGGGTATTGTGTGGGAGGGCCTGGTGGTATTGTGTGGGAGGGGTTGGTGAAGGGTATTGTGTGGGAGGGCCTGGTGAAGGGTATTGTGTGGGAGGGCCTGGTGAAGGGTATTGTGTGGGAGGGCCTGGTGGTATTGTGTGGGAGGGCCTGGTGAAGGGTATTGTAATGGAGGACATAATGTACAATTTTGTAACTGTATCACACAACAACAATTACTAACATTACGAAACTGCCTTTAACCAGAGAAGACTGTGGTGTTGTCCATAATTCCACATCTAGGGTTAACGAGAAACCGACATGATTGATGAGAACACAGTTTCAGTAGAATTTGAGAGATGAGTGAATCCGTGTATGGACCTGTGACAGTGAAGGTATGTTGGTTTTAGTGTTATTCTGGTGGGGGTCGTGATTTTCAGTAAGACCAAATAAAGTGAATAAATCTCGAACATGTAGTCTACTCTAAATACTGGAACCGACAGCACAACCAAAAGAGCGAGACTCGACACCAGAGTTTCTTCCAGGCATCTCTCAAAAAACGTCTATCCCCCCCCCCCGAGCGAAATAAAATTTGTATAGAACATATATACTTTTACCAGTATTCAAACTGGAATTTTAGTCACCCTTCCCCCCCACCCACCCCATTGGAGAAAAAAGTCTGGAAGAAACACTGCATGGCGCAAGCCATAATTCCCGATACCAAGCAGTCATTTAAAAAAAAAAACAAATTGACAAAAATACTACAAACATTTCATTCGTAAACCTTATCTTCAAAGTAAAGTTCATATTCATCCTGGGATCATAATAATCGTTTTCTAAAAGTAGAACATCGGAGTTTCCATGTAAAAGTATAGTCAGATCGGATTTTCTCGTTTACTAGGAATAAAGTTATCCATAATAGTATTAATAGTCTAAGAATTTTATAAAAGAAATTGCTTATTAAAAAGTTAAGAAAGGTAGGCTAAATATATAAGAAAATTAAATGTAAAGTAAATAATACTAATGTTACACTAATGCCTAGTGTACTAAATTTTTGCTCTAGTCTCGTGAAAAGAGTAAAATAAAACTGAAACTGTCTTTAAAATTAATTAAATTTTAATTTATTATTACTTTAGTATGCCTACTTAAAATAGGCTTTAAGTTAATAAGGCTTTATATAATAAGTTTTATAATGTTAATAATACGGTATGACGTTTATAATGAACACAACTGAAAAAAAAGTAGTCAGTATACTAAGCTATAAAAATAATTGTTAGATCTAGATCTACTTCTATCTTTACCTTTATTAGGATACTAGTCAAAATGTAAAAAAAAAAAAGTATTGCTTATTAATATTGTGATAATGATAATAGTATTAACATTAATTGTATTATCCATCCAGTATTAAATTACTCAGTTATGCAGTCATTCAATTATTTGAATTTCATTTGCAGTTTTAATTATTAATTAAAATAATTAGACTAATATGATATTGTAGTCAAGCAATCCATGAGGCAAATGAGTTCACGTGCTTACATTGGCATATAGTTGTACTTAGGGACTTAAGGGGGTCATCCATTAAAGAAATCACAATTTTGTTTTTTGCTTTTTTTTTTATAAATTTTAAATTTTGGCTCCTCCTCTCACGCTTATACATGTCAATATCACAAAAAAGTCCTCCCCCCCTAGAATGACGTCACATGTCAGCCTACATCCCCCCCCCCTCAAAACTGCAGTTCAATTATTTTTGAACATCAATTCTTTCTATATTATTGCCTGAGCTCGGTCAGCATAGATATATTAATCAATTTCTAATACAATTTACAAAAAAAAAAAGCTTTAAAATAAACGCGACAGAACGGCTAAAATTCAGCTTTTAACATTACTATAAAAATGCAACAGTGTAACGTCCCACTTTCTGAAACCCAACCCTTCATCCCCTGATCACACGTAGTCAGAAATAATCCCCCCCCCCTCCCCTCCTAGGAATGTGATGTCATTTATGGACGATCCCAAACTACTTTCATAGTAATACACTATAATACGTGTTGGAAGGGTTGTTGTAAAAGGTTGAGGCTGGTCTCTCAACAGTAACAGCAAAGCTGTGCTTGAAGTAACAAACTGCCTTTTAAATCAACTTTTTCTCCATTCACAGCCCGCTTTCACATTCAAACTCTTTCTCCCCCGTGTCCTTTCATCTGGGTCCTTAGATTCTCGCTCCACAACACACTCACTGCTGTTTCACTAAGACGTTCACTCGTGACAACTTCAACATCTGTCCCACGGTCTCGCTGCAGGACACACTATTGACACAACTAGCAGTGTGTTCTTCCAGACTTTTTTCTCCGGGGGGGGGGGGGGGGCACTTGAAAATTTTCGGGGGGGGGGGGGGGTCGGTAGACTTTCTTCGGGGGGGGGGGGGGGGGCGGGACACTGTTAAAAGTATATATTTTCTATATAAATTTCATTTCGTTCGGAGGGGGGGCGGGTAGACTTTCTTCGGGGGGGGGGGGGGGGGGTGGAGGGGGAGGGAGGCTCTGCAACCCCGAAGAGATGCCTGGAAGAAACTCTGACTACTAGGCTGCACATACACCTGACACATCACCTCAGGCGTCATTTTGTTAAAAATCGCATATGTGTCTTGCTTGACGGTGTATAGTCTAAAATTTGATTATTGGTATAACACCTTACCATTAAACACCCCTCAAACATGAAGTGTTTTTTTTTTAAACACCCATTTCTTTCAACACACATTGTCACATGACCTGACTCACTCCCCCCCCCCCCCCCAAGACATCATTCATGGACGAAATCCTTATTGATTGGTGAGCGGCGTTGCTTTCAGTCATCTCTCCGCTGGTGTGTGTGTGTGGGGGGGGGGGGGGGGGTGAGGAGAAAGTTCACCCCACCAGATAAACATTTAAAAAATATTACGTTCCAATTTTAAAAAAAACAACAACATTTTAACCATTGTCCGATTTCTCCCCTCCCCCGGAGCAAAAATATCTGAAAGAAATCATGGCGGTTAAATTACTTATAAAGTTAAAATACCAATAAATAAACAGCAGGCCCTACTTCTAACCTACCCATTCATAATGCTTTGTGCTGAAAAGGCCACATTGATTAGTCATTAAAATAATTTACTCATTACTTTTTTAAAAATAGACTCCATACTATATCAGCAAGAATTAAAACTGTTTTTGACAATATTTTGAATTCGATCTATTTTGTGTTTTCAGTTAACAGGTCACCGAACACCTCAGTCATTACATGTAGCCTATAAGTAACACAATGGATGTTAGAAGTCGAATAAAAAAATTGGTTAACAACAATAGAACAAAGTTTATTGATCAGATGGATGCGTTCTTTTTATTGAAGGATTTCCTGGACTTCAAGCTACTAAACGAGTAAGTAGTTGATGAACTATCTTATTATATGATTAAAGTTATTTGATGAACTCTCTTATTATATGATTAAAGTTATTTGATGAACTATCTTATTATATGATTAAAAGTTATAAGCCTAAACGGTAAAACTATAAAACGTTGTGTTGAGCAGAGAATATGGCTCGTGGCCAGCATCTGCTTGAACTTAAAAACAAAGATGTAATACAATAAGACATCTTGAATTATTGTCAATTATTTAGTCTACGTAATTTAAATGTTTACAAAATGTTCTGAAGATAAATACCGATCAATGTAAGATAAGGAAAGTGTATATTATTCCTATTTAAGTTGGCTTCATCAATAATGAAGTATTTTAACTTATAAATATTTTAAAACATTTTTCTTCATTAGGAGGAGTTAAGATGCAAACTTCGGAATTCTGGTAACACGATAGCTAATTCTTACCTTCTTGATGCTATTTTGAGAGTGAATGACTTTTATGGCAAATTTATCCAGTTCTGCACAAAACATGAAGTGTGTTCAGATCTTGTGAGGTTAATTCAAGCTGAAATGGGTACAGTTTCATAAAATTGTGTATTTAACAAATGTGAAAAGTAAACAATTATAAAGTGAGCTGTATTTTTTGTTGTTTGTTTGTAGAATCTGGTAGCTGCGGTTCTGTCATTATCTGAACACTACACACCATTTTCCCACGTCTTCTTTAACTTGCTTTCGCGTCTGTTTGTTTGTTTGTTTTTTCCAATCAAATCTTGCGATCGAAAATTTCGGGCACTTCCCAGTTAGCTAGCGCGCTGAAATTTTCAGGGAAGCTTTGTTTCCGATGACAATACAATATTCAATTGTTATTATTACTAAATTGATCCATGGAAAAATTTTATTGATTATTTATTTTAGACCCCTATATATTTGTACAAAAAAGGGACATAACCTAGTAATTGTTATTTGATGAAAACAAGGTTCGGTACTTTCCCTCTTGTGGCTTACTGAAGCGAGCACGCGATTGGCTGAGTAGTGGTCACGCGGTGTTTGTGTACAAACCTAAGCAAATCTGACTTATCAGGGAGTAGAAAGTTGATGGTCGAATGGTTTGCACGCGAGGGCAAAGTGGTGAAAGCAACGGCAACACAGAAGAAATGTCGATTTGAAAAGGCAGGTGTTTTTTACGAGTTGTCTTCGTTTATCAAAAAAAAAAAGTGAATGCGAGAAGATAAAATCGATAGCAAGATTTGAATGCAAATAAACAGACAAAGACTAAAAAGTAGAAAATAATTATCATTTAAAAAGTTTAAAAAACCCCACGTTTTCTGATTGAACTAAAAAGTAGAAAATAAATGCTATACATCACAATAATGCAAGCGATCACTCTCAGAGTTTCTTCCAGGCATCTCTTCGGGGGGGGGGGGCGAAGCACCCCGAAATTTTTTCACCGCCCCCCCCCCCCCCCGAACGAAATGAAATTTATATAATTTATATAGAAAATATATACTTTTAACAGTGTCCGCCCCCCCCCCCCCGAAGAAAGTTTACCGCCCCCCCCCCCCCCCCCCGAAGATTTCAAGTGCCCCCCCCCCCCCCGGAGAAAAAAGTCTGGAATAAACACTGAATTCACTCTACTATAAGCGATGAAAAACGTGGGGCGCCGTGATTTTCTTACAGTTTCTAATACTGTTGACTCTCTACAAGCTCCCAAATAAAAGTCAATATTATCTAATCAATAGTAATATAACTTTTACATCTTATATTAATTAACAATGACCGATAAAAAACTTTTACTTCGGCGCCCCACGTTTTTTCATCGCTTATAGTAGAGTGATCGCTTGCATTATTGTGATGTATAGCATTTATTTTCTACTTTTTAGTTCAATCAGAAAACGTGGGTTTTTTAAAAACTTTTTAAATGATAATTATTTTAGACTTCCTTTGTGAATGGAACGCTAGTATTTGAGAAAGTATAAAAAATAAATTCCAACTATTTTCAAAATTTGTAAGACTTTATTCCCTCATTGTATTAAAAAAAAAAACGGTCTCATTTACATAATGGCAGAAATAGTTTGACTGCTTGATTAATATGCTATTCTTGAATTAATTGAGGGCAAACTGCTGATGTGGAGAGTAAATCGAAAGTAAAGAAAACCGATGATGTCGTTAGACAGAATCAACAGGGCAAGACATTTCTTAAACGATGTTTTAAATTACATTTGTTTTAATACTAAACTTTTTTTTTAAAAAGCAAAAAAGCAAAAGTATTTCTTAAGCTCAAAAATTCTTTAGGAAACTGATAGCAAGAAGTGGATGTGGAACTGCCGGAGAGCAGTTTTGAGGAATTAAAAATAGCGTAAAGTACCACTACGGGTAACCCGAAATTACTCAAAATTTGATAGAAAATAGAGAAATATATTTATTTATATGTGAATTTTCGTCTAACTGAAACAGTACTCAAGTCAAAAGCTATTGAAAAACCGAAAATAGAATAAGTTCCACTTCCGGTTACCGGAAATCGCTGAAAAGTTTATACAGAACTACGAATTAGATATGATACTAAAAGAAATTTCGTCAACCAAGCAGTAACGGTACTCAAGTTATCGTGTTCGCAGACAGACACACACAGAGACTCACGGACAGAATTGCAAAGTCCAGTTTTTCCGACTCGATTACGCGTAAAATGCCGAGATTTCGATATAGAATTGTTTGCCCGATTAAAATAAGTCCCCTATATGGTGAAGTACTGAGGTGTAAAAAGTAGTAAAACGGCGAAAGCTAGCCAGGCCTACAGTGGACAGTATTTTATGTTGGAGGCACGTAGTGTCACACTACCTGTCTGCCAGATATCACACAACCTGTCTGCCAGATGTGACACTACCTGTCTGCCAGATGTCACTGTATTCGTCGGCCAGATGTCACACAACCTGTTGGCCAGATGTGACACTACCTCCCAGATCTCTCTATCTGTCGGCCAGATATTTAGTGTTTCTTCCAGACTTTCTTTTCGGGGGGGGGGGGGGGGGGGGGGGGCACTTGAAATTTTCGGGGGGGGGGGGGGGGGACGACGACGACGACTAAATCTCCGGTGGGGGGGAGGGGCAAACACTGTTAAAATTGTATATTTTCTATATTAATTCCATTTCGTTGGGGGAGGGGGGCGGTAGACTTTCTTCGCACTCTCTCCCCCGAGATGCTGGAAGAAACTCTGCAGATATCTCTCTACCTGTTGGCCAGATGTCACATTTCAGCCAGATATATCCAGAGTTTCTTTCAGGCATCTCTGCCCCCCCCCCCCCCCCCCCCCCCCCCCGAAATTTTTTTACCGCCCTTCCCCCCCCCCCCGAACGAAATGAAATTTGTATAATTTATATAGAAAATATATACTTTTAACAGCGCCCCCACCCCCCCCCCCCCCCGAAGAAAGTTTACCGCCCCCCCCCCCCCGAAAATTTCAAGTGCCCCCCGGAGAAAAAAGTCTGGAAGAAACACTGGATATATCTCTACCTGTCACCAGATAGGCCTACATCTTTACCTGTCGGCCAGAAATCACACTACCTGCCGCTGTATGTCTGGTTGGGTTGTATGTGAGTGGTGAAACTGTGTAATGGATATACTGAGAATTCCTCTACGGTAATTATAGAACTTTTATTGTAAACGCCTAGTAAATGTAGATTGTTAATGTATGTACTAGTATGTAGGCCTAATTGCTCGGGTTTGGTAAACCTCCTTAGCCCAACAACGATGATGCTCGGCTGGTTGACCAATTACCCCTCCCTCTGTCCACAAACATACATTTGATTTATCGATTACTTTTTTATTTATCTAAATTAAGAATTGAAAGTTGGGGAAATTTTCTTTTCTTGGAAAAAGGTACAGTTATTGGGATTCCCCTTCCCCAATAAAATCGCATGGTTTCTAGATTTAAATTTTACACATGACAATCAATTTTTTAAAGCAAAAGACTCTTGATACTTACATTTCTAAATAGTAAGTAGATCTATATCGAAATTACCTTAGATATCAACCATGTAGATATCTAGATCTATTTAAGCATTAAGTCTAGTCCTAGTATTCTTACTCATACTGGAGTGTCTGGAGTGTGTAAGTACTAGATCTAAATACTTGAAAGTAGGCTGGCCTACTCTAGCCGCTAGCGTCTTACTTTGTACTTTCATTTTATTTCAGAATTTAGACTTTTGAGATGCGTAACTCTCAGGCAATAATAAGTTAATTAAGTACTCTAATAATATTGAGTAAGTAATTTAAATAGGCTTAGACGTTAGGCCTATAATTAATAATTAATATATTCTAGTCTAGATCTTGTCCTAGAAATCTAGATCAAGATTATAAAATAAAAGAATTTTCTTTACATAGATCTAGATTACTAAATACTAATTGTAATTAATACTAATTATCAGTGATTCCATTTTATTGGGGGGGGGGGGGGGAGGGGTAGATGCCTGGAAGAAATCTGCTAATTATTAGTTTAATAGATCAGCATTTAATAATTTATTAATAGGCCCTATACCGCCCTATGGCCTATGCCTAATTAATTATTATAAACTCTAACAAACTAACAATTATTTTTCAATTACTTTTTAATTACTTGGACATACATTGTACAATAATTTTTCAATTATTTTTTAACTATTTGGACACACATTGTGATTTTGTGACTTTATTTATAGCTAATAATTAATAGGGCCTACAGTACATAGTACTAGATCTACATACTACATAGTAAAAACATAGATTAAATGATTAGGCCTATAGAAATAGAATTTATAATAATTTATAGATCTATAACAAAAATTTATATTTAAATACATATATATGTAAATGTATTATTATGTATGTAAATGTATATCTTTTTATGTATGTATATTGTATATATTACCATATATTACATATAGTCTTATATGTATATGTATATATATAAATATATATATATATATATATATATATATATATATATATATATATATATATATATATATATATATATATATATATATATATATATATATATATATATATACATATATATATAAGACTATTCTATTTAGTAAAGCCTGCTATAATTCTGTTACTTATGATGACTATAGATCTACGACTGTCTTTATTTTATTTTTTTTGTTACAGTTTTGTAGATCTTGACATTAGGTTGAAATATAGGTTGGACAAACATGGAAAATAGAGAAAGAATTAGAAGACTGATAAACAACAACAGAATGTCATTCATCCAAAAAATGCCTACATTAATATTTATTGAAGATTTTCCTGGCCTATTAGCTTATCAGAGAGTAAGTATTAAATTAAAAATTTAATTAAAGGTATACATGCTAATAGTTTAATAACTTATACAATATAATGTATTAGACAAGATATAGGCCTATTAAAGATCTATAAATATATCAGTTGTAACCTTTACTACTAAACATATATTCTAATTAATATTCGATGACTACATTCATTTCATTTCATTATTTCAATGGGTTGCTTGCACCTTCAGTTCTATGATTTTAGAAGATCATCTGAAATTAATTATGAGCATAAAAAAAAGAAAAATATGTTGGTTAGAACTAATTTCTAAAACAACTACCAACGTCTTAAAAATATTTATTAGTATTTTATGTCTAATCTGCACTTTTTTCTAACAGAAATTTATTTTCCTTCTTTTTAGGAGAAATTAAAACGCCGACTGGATAACCTTGGGGAGTATGAAGCAAATTCAGACCTTATAGATGCAATGGTGAAAATAGATGGCTTTGAGAGAAAGTTTATTGATTTTTGTAACAAAAGAGAAATCTGCCAAAGCCTTGTTGAACTCATAGAAAGCCAAATTGGTAAGATGACTTATGCCTTTATGAATAGCATACATTTGAAAAATTTGATTTCAAGAATTACGTACAGGCTTTGTAGGAAAGCTTTGTACGGTTGTTTTCATCTTCCTATTAGTTATGCGTATACATTTCTATTATCTATCTCTCTTATTTACTTGTTTCTGTCTAATTTTTTTATCCTAATCTTTATCAATCTTTACACAACTTTTATTCTCTAGAACTTAGAATTTAGGAGCCCCATAAATTGTGTGGTTCTAGTCAGTGTTGTAGCTAGGAATATTGAAATGACCTTGATTTATAGCTATAGCCTGTGTTATAGCTATAGCTGTAGCCAATGTTACAGATAGGAAATTTTCTGTGTCAAATTTTTAACATTTCATATGGACAACAAATTTGTGAGTCGGCTGTACCTCTCTACTATTAAGTGTTATCTATAGTCTATGTTTTAATTTTGTTAATGCCAAAAAACAACCACTTATAACCACCATTTAAATGTTGTGAATGTTTTAAAGCACTTTTTATATATCATGTAGCCTATATTTTAACATTTAAATTTTTTAAACTACTTCTTAAAACTTACATTTTAAAAAAGTAAATGTCCAATGATACTTGCTTTAGCTAATCTAATAAAACATTGAGCAGATAAAATACCAACACAAATTATTTTTTATTAATCCAGGACGGCGTCCATCTAAGCCGAGGGGGGCAGATTACAGCCCAGCTGTTGGTGGTGATACAACAATGGATATAAGTGCCCAACCTGTGGTTGTAAGGGATGGTAGCTCAGGCAATACCACAGTAACTGTTGATGGGAGTCTTACTGCTGTTGGTGCTAATTCAATGGCTGTACATGGAAGTCCACCGACTGTCAGCAGTAGTACAACTGTTAGCTTAAAGGATGTAGTAGGTGGAACAGTGGCTTTAGGTGGTAGCTCAAAGGATGTTGTAGGTAGCACAATAGCTGTAGGTGGTAGCTCAAAGGATGTTGTAGGTAGCACAGTGGCTGTAGATGGTAGCTCAAAGGATGTTGTAGGTAGCACAGTGGCTCTTGGTGGTAGCTCAAAGGATGTAGTAGGTGGCACAGTGGCTATAGGTGGTAGCTCAAAGGATGTTGTAGGTAGCACAATGGCTCTTGGTGGTAGCTCAAAGGCTGTAGGAGGTAGCACAATGGCTGTTGCTGCTAGCAAGGATGTAGATGTGGGTGGTAGCTCAAAGGACGGAGGTGGCAGCACAGTGGCTCTTGGTGGTAGCTCTAAGGATGAAGATTGTAAAACTGCAGCTGGTAGCACAGTAGCTGTGGGTGGTAGCCCATTATCTGTAGACAGCAGGTCGGTGTCTATAGCTAGTAGATTAATAAATGTTGATGGCATCACAACTACTGGAGAAAGACCTGATGAACATTATTGGATCCACGAAAATAATAGTAACCATAGTGATGCCAGTGTATCTGACAACGGCTGCTATGATGAGGCTAGTGTTTCTGGTGACTGTAACCATGGTGATCCTAGAGCAGCTGGTGGTTTATGTGAGAGGAAAACAGCTGATGGTGTTGGTGAGATTAAAGCTGAAGCTAGACAACATCATGCCAACAACACCGCTGATGGTGTTGGTGAGATTAAAGCTGAAGCTAGACCAGGTCCTGCCAACAACACTGCTGAGGTAGGTGGCAAATACCCAGCTGAGGGAGAACCTTCTAGCATTCCTGAGACCCCATTCAAGCTTACTTTAAAATGCTACTCTAATAATCTGGATGGAAAAATAAAAAATACAGATGTGAATAAAGGCGTGAATTATGTACCAGCGCAGACTTCAGAGTCCCATGATTCTGACTCAGATAGCTCATTTGCTTTGGATACGCCAGAGATTGCCTCAACATTTCCTGATAACATCAGAAAAGATGGTGCCCATTTCATTGATAATCTCAAGCTATCCTCCAGTAATAGTGCAAACACTGATATTCTCAAAGCAGAAACTAAAGACATGGTAAACAGAATTGAAATAGACCAAAGCACGAGTTATCTACCTACTTTACAAATATCAGAACTAAGCAGTGAATCTTTTGAACATGAAATTGAACTTCTTAAAGTGGGATCCCTGCATTTAGCTAGAGGGGCTAGCAATTTGCTAGCGATGGGCAATTCAAGTCCTAGAAAAGAGTTACACCTGACAGAAATCAATCAAAACACAGCATTCTATCATGTTAATTTTAATCAAGCTATTCAGTGTGAAGAAGATTTACAGAACCAGGAAACAAGCACCAAGGATAGAGAAACAAACGACCCTCTTTCCGATGAGACTTTAGTCAAAACAATTGTTAGAAATCCTACAACAGTTTCAGATATTGAAACAGATGAACCACTACATGAGGTCACCAAGTCAATTCCTGACCATGGTGAACCCATTCCAAAGGTCAGTAAAGCCATTTCTAACGTTGCCGGTCAAGGAACTAGCATGGAGGTTTCCCAAGAGTCAGCACACGATTCTGCAAGTGCATCAAACACTCTTGAAGAATCTTTTCAAGATATCCACCTCACCAAAACTTCAACTGACAATTCAAATAATTCACACGCTGTTGTCCCACGAGACAATTCAATTAATTCACATGCTGTTGTCCCAAATGAACAGAGACAACACGAAACCCAAAGTGCTAATGACACTGGAGAACGGCTCCTGCCTTCAGTGGTTGGATTTTTAATTAAAGTTTATAACTGGAGTTTCTAATTAAAGTTTATAACTGGAGTTTCTAATCAACCAGACCAGCTAAAGTAAATAATGTGTTTCATGTCATGGCAGTAAAGGAAATTTTGTAGGGAATGTACTTGTGAAATGAATTACCAGTGGTATTGCGTGGTATAAATAATAATGATTTAGACAAGACTTTTATGCCAGTATGATATTTAAATTTTTTTACATTAACATTTGATTCAAACATCAACAAGTGCCAAAGAGTTCTGGCAGATGATCGCTGGTTGTAGATAATATCTTTTGTGGGAACCACTGTAGTTTAAACAAATGAGCCTTTGAAGACACTAATGTATAATTCAATTACTGTAAGAGATTACCTGCAGTATTTGTGAGTTTAAGACACTATTGGAGTTCCTTTTTAGTTATTCTAAATATTTTTATTTAGAAAAGGATTATTTTTTTTGCAAAAGCTGGCATTAAATACTTATGTAACTAAACATTGAGCATTACTTTATATCTTTGTTCAAAACTCATTTTTGTAACCAACTATACTGAGTATAAGAAGTGTACTAGTAGTTTACAGTTTTTTTTTTACATCAAATACAGTAGGTTTCATATGAATAGTACCATAGTTAGCATTATTTGTATATTTATTGGTGTATTATTTCTAGTACCTAAAAAATGTTAGTATTATTAGTTCAATTTTTAAAGTATAAATTGTAATATTTTGTTCAAAATTCTTTTTAAATACCATGTAATACAAGCCTTCCTAAAGTTTAGTGTCTAACAGTCTCTTAAATTTAGATACTCAGGTATAAGTTTTCTGTTTTGATAATGATAAGCTTTTATTTCTAGTTCATGGTGTGAGTTTGTGTTAAATTTTGTAACTCATTTAAAACCCACTTCTGATGCAGTTCAAACTTTCCAGAAACACTGGTCTTCCTTGACAATACAAGAATATCTGATTTTTAAAAATCTAATTAGTCATTAAAGTGCATTCAAAAGATTACCAAATTTAGTAATAAAGGTGGAGAGAACAAGATCAAGTACTAGAAATCTACCAGGGTGTACTGTTGGTCACAGAAAACCATATACTAACAAGGGTGGATAATTGTTTTTAGAGATAGAAAGCTACTGAGATTGGCTAAATATTTTTAGTATATGTGCCAATAACTTAATTCAGAACAAATACCTGAAAAGTAAAAAACAAAAAAACTTTTTAAGAGCACTCATGTAATCTTTACACTTGTTTTTAAACCAATGCTCTTATTAAAGAAAGCAAGTTTATCTTCTTATTTTCAGTGCACTTAAAAGCTTATTACTATCAAGGCAGTTTATTTGAGATCTCTAACACTATCATGTATGTGGTGAAAACTGGATGGGAGAACATGTTGCTATTGCTTAGGAAAATTTGAAATATGGAATAGAAAAAAAGTAGCTAACAATAAGTCAAACAGCAAAAATGTGATTTTTAATAATTTTTTTTTTGTATTTTACAATTTTTAAATATCAATTATGACTTATTTATTCTTTTTTTGTCTTCTTAAGAGCCTTGAAGTCTCCTTCTTGACTGGCTAAACTGCTCATCAATTCCTTTGTCTTTCTCTTTCTCTCAATGTCCCTGCAAAAATAAATTATTTAAAATATTTGAATCAACAGTCAAATTGTTGCCATGATAGGAGGGTGAAGTATATGCACTGGCAGCCTATACTTTTTAAACTTAGAGGATATGGTCAGATGATAAAATACACAATAGGGGTGCAACATGCTCCATACTTATTTAAACAAATATATAGCAGTACTGTTCATACTTTTGTGAGAAAAACACTAAATAAAACTAAAAAGAACTTAATTATGACAGATAAAACTAAGTGTATGATGACTAAGTATATATTTTAAAAAATATACTCCTGTTTACCACATGCTAATTTGTTTTGTATATTTGAACTTGTTTTAAAATATTTTAAAAATAATTTGTTTTGTATCTAATATTTGAACTTGTTTTAAAATATTTAAAAAATATGATGTAAATTTACTTAAGGAGATATGTATTCTATAAAATAAAAGAAAGTCGACTCAAAATTTAGTGCCTTGCATTTTTATCAAATTAGTGCAGTGTACTATCAGTTAGAAAATTAGGGCAGTAACCTATATGTCAGTAAATTTGAGAAGTGTGCTATATGTCAGTGAAATATTTTTCCTCTATTATAAGGTCTGAACAAGTAGAACCTTTAAAATAGTAAAGACTTAACAAACAAGGGGTACTCACTTTTGTATGACTACATCAAGCTGGTGTTTAGATAACACTTCATTGTCACGCTTGATTTCTCTGACAGCAGCTTTCATCTCACGCTTGTACTTGTGGATCAATCTCTTGCGCTCATTCTCCTCTTTGTTGGGGCCTTTTTTCTTCTTTTTACCAGCCCAGCTAAAATAATAAACACTTGTTATTTTTACCAGCCCAGCTAAAATATTAAACAGTTAAAATATAGCTGCAGCTACCACAAAATTTTTATTTAATTTTAAGGGTACGCTGCATAGAAAAGCTTATCAAACTTTATAGTAAACAATAAAACTTACAACTCTTCTATTTGTGGTTCAAATAGTTTGAGGGGAACTGGTTTAGCTGTAAGCTTCTGCATCACTTTAAGTTTCTTGGATTCAGCCTCATTCATTTTCAACAAAATTAATTGAACTTTCTCCTGAAAAAATGTAATCAGTCAATTATTACTTTCTTGTGAACAAAGCGAGAATAATTAACAGATATTATGGCAGATTTCCACCTCTCTACTTTATTTTTATACGGAATATAAAAGATGTATTATAATCACTCAAATAGAGATTTTGACTTCTTACAACCAGAGCCAGAAAAATTTAGTTTGGCAATTTTGTCTATTCTTGTGTGCGTGTTAGAATAGATTGATGAAATTTCATATACAAGTATTATGTCAAATTTATAGTTTTACACCAATTTTTGAGTGATTTTCGATAAACTGAAGTAGTGTTTACTTCCAACCGCACTGAAAGTATCATAACCTTAACCAATTTGCTCTGCAAAACCCTTCCCCCCCCCCTTACTGTAATGTAAGAATTAGAGTTTATGGGAGATCACTCCTTTACTTTTTTAAAAACCATGAAACAAACCTGAACTTGGTCTGGATACAAGTCTTTAGGTAGTGCCAATAAGGAAGCTTTTAGGGGCTGTAAGACCAGGCTAAGACAAGGAATTTCCTCCCACAGATTCAAGCAATTTTCAAGGAGAACAAGGCATTTATAAACAGCATCACACCTTTGAAAGAGCATTAAAAAAAATGGAGTTCACAATAAATCAATATATGAATAATTTCTAACAGAAAAATATATTGACACCAGCACATCAAAATATAAATCTTGTTTACCTGAACTGGTCATTGTCTAAATCACTTGCTTCCTTGTTTAACATGGCAGAAATTGACCATTCTTTTGTTATAGAAAGACTAAAAAAACATATACATAAAGTGATATTTACAATCAATGGTGAAGCATAACCTAACAAAAGTTGTGCTAAAGTTTTAAATAATTTGAAAAAATTGTGTAAAAATATTTACCTTTTGGGCTGGAGTTAAGAATTATTGGGGGAAAAAGTGTGTTAGTTTTTTACCTTTTCTGCTGAAGTTTTAAATGATAGGAAGGTCTAAGAGTGGCCCTGAAGGGTGGGTAAACTGGCAAGTCTGGAAAACAAGATAACAACTGATGTCAATCAAGGGTCAGGGAATAAACTGGAGTAAATCAACAATCACAGAGAACATCAACTGGAGTAAATCAACAATCACAGAGAACATCAACTGGAGTAAACCAACAATCACAGAGAACACTTGCGCTCACTCAAGTAACACAAAGTTACCTGATTTGTTTCCAGATGCCAAGAACAGTAACCCATGCAGAGATGTCACAACTTCGGGGATGTAACGTTTGGACAAGCTCACATACTGCAGTTAGAATTTAGAAAAATCAATATTTTTTTTTATTACTTTGGTGTTATGCCTTCTTGCACGTTTCAGTACTACAGGTCAAAAAGTTTAGTGAGGTATACATTTAAAGCCGGAAGTATTTGTAGAATATTAAAGTTATCCGAATGTATCTATAATATAACTAATTTTAGAATGAACCAACCTTTAAAGCAAGGGAAATCAAAAACAAGTCAACAACAACATCTTGGCCTCTCTTGACTGAACACTAAAAATAAATTTAAGAGCTATTTTTATTGTCAATAAAAGTATTACTAGGGTCATCCTTTGTTATTAGAGTCAGCTGTTTATACTATCTATGACAGGTTCAGCTTATACACAATATGTTGGATAAAATGACTGGGATTAAACAGTTAACACCAGCTAACCTCAGAAAGCATTTGTGTAATAAAATGTATAGCAGGAGTTGTCACTGGGTGTTTGAAGTCAGATGTAGGGAACAGGCTCTCTATCAGCTTCAAATACATCAGCTAAATGGATGAGAGGGGAACAATTTGACCATTACAAGTGTAGAAAGTATAGCCTAATTTAGAAAATATCCTGGTCTAAGTTAAATTTACTAGTAAATGAAGAAAATGTACTCAATAAATTCAACATACTTTCAATTTCTACATATAAACAGTCTAGTTTAAACTATGTTGAACCTATATTAACTTAGATGTTTAGCACATACAGATATTTAAACATATAACAGAAAATAAATTAAATTACAGTATCCAATCCGACAAATGTTCCTTTGCCACCTTTAGCTATCGTCTTTGATGAATAATCTTTTTGCCTTTCAGTTACTATTTCCTGAAGTTGTTTGGCAGTTGAAGCTGGAAAAGTCTGGCTCATTTCCCAGAGACTGGCTGTAACATTATCTATCAATCTGGTTTCTAATATTTCTTGTTTCATCAACTCTCCAAAGTATTGAAGCAGGTATAGATGAATTTTCTGCGGAATTATTATAACTTTCAATACACCATACATAAAAATTAAATACAAGTTTAGTGCAGTTTCAGTCACGTTCATTACATTTTCCTTAAAATAATTCCTACTATGAAGTTGGCAGAAGATAAACTAAATCAAATAATTATAGTTTCTTCTGAGGAAGAAAAAAACAAAAATGTTTTTTTTTCAGTTACCAAACTAGATAGTTTTTTACTCTATTGTTACAAACTGATTGTAAGTAATATAAAAATTCTACCAAATGATCAGCAGAAAAATTTAGTGGTATGTGGAATCAAGTAGTGGTATGTTTGTGGTATGTGGAATCAAGTACTAGTATTACACAGATTTTTTTTTTTAAATTTAAATGTTCTAACGCAAAGTCTTAATGATCTAATTTTCCTACCTCCAATTTATCTTTATTTCCTTCTGCCAGACTTGGGTGATGACATTTCCTAAGGCGGGAAATGATGACAACTTGTTCATCAGCACTGTGACCATGTAAAAGTGCTTTCAGCTCTTCATAGCTTCCAGGGGCTGAAAATGTTATCAAATTTCAGCAATATAAAATATTTCTTCTTTATAATCGTGTAACATGTTGGAAAAAAAATTCTATGATAACGGCAGGAAAACTTCATTACTATGTAGGCGGAAGTTATATAAAATGTAAGGATTTATTTTACCTGCAAACACAAAAGGCAGATCATCCCTCAATGGAGCTGTGTCTTTCTGGTAAAACATAATAAGAAATGTTTAGGATATTTCCACCTTAATGTTGTATATTATATACATTTTTAAATATATCAATAAACACCAACTTTGCAAATAGTAGTGACAATGATCATAAAATTGGCAGTTAAGTTCAGTAGGCAATATATACTTAAAAAAAAGCAAATTCTTTTTAAAAGGACTTACAATGACTTTTTGTTGAACAGCTTTCTGGGTGGGAGAATTTTTATTCTTGTTTGGTTCATTTTCTATTTCTTCATCACTTCCACTGTTGTCATCTGATGCCAGATCAGAGTAGTCATCTGATGCTTCACTGCTCTCATCATCATCTTCTTCCTCCTCCTCTTCATCACTTCCCTCTTCTTGATCATCATTGTCCTCAGTTTCATCTACCTTTTCTTTATCTTCATCCTCTTCTTCAACTTCTGCCTGTTTTGCCTTTTTAAGAGATGATTTATCCTTTTCATTGTCGAATGTAAATCTAAAACAAAGTATGCATAAAGTTTAGTACAGGAGCTTGTCAAACAAAGAAAATATATAATTTTAAAATGAACATAACTCAGGATTACAAAGAGAACAGTATGAACAATCCACCCATCACACAAATGGACGTAACTTAGTTAAGATTACAAAGAGAACAGTATGAATTATCTACCCGTCACACAGGTCATCTGCAGAGACATGTTTGTTGCCTGAGCTGTTGGAATTAGCTGCCATTCTAGACAATCTCTCAGCCTAGAGATAAAAAGTCAAATATTTACTTTTCATACAGTTTTAGAGAAAATTTTAAAATATAATGTTACCTAAGATGTTTAAAAAACACCAATATAATGTTATAAACTACAAACCTCGAGAATCTGTAATTTCTCAGCTTCCTCCTTAGCTTTTTCTTCTTCTGTTTTAAGCTTATCAGAAGCCTATGAATAAAAGAAATTGAAAAATATTTCTGCATTCTTTTGAATGAAAATAATATCAATAAATTATCATACTAATACAATCAGTCTAGATCAAATAATTTGTATTTTAAATTCTTAGGATGATTTCTATTCAAAATACTTAACTCAATAACTTTTAATTAAATACCTGATAAAATCTAATTAAAATACTTAATTCAATGACTTTTTAAATTAAATACCTGATAACTTCTAATTAAAATACTTAACTCAATGACTTTTTAAATTAAATACCTGATAACTTCTACTTAAAATACTTACACCTGATGACTTCTGATCCAAAACCAATGTACGGAACAGCTGCATAAAATTTGTAACCTTCCTTTGTGACAAATTATCTCTCTGAAATGTAAAACAAAATTACTTTGTGATTATAAACCATAACTCTGGCTGTAAAATACTGGCTAAGTCTTTGATTGAAAAATCTAATAATAACATACAGATGTGTTCAAACTGGGGACAATAGCTTTCCACTTCATGTCCAGCTCGTTGGTTGTTTCTAATGTCTTTTCTTTTTCTGCTTGTCTTTCATACTAAAAAAATTGTAAACAAAGAAATACATACATGACAATACTTTTAAGACTAAACTAAAATTTAAAAAATATTTTTATAGAAGTCAGAATATCAACTTCAATGTTTGTTACACTACCAGATACATATTTTATCTTGACTCCAAAACCCAATTTTTAAAAACTGTAAACAACATACCTTGTGCTTTTTTGATTCAGCTATGACTTCTTTCATTTTGTCTTTCCAAGACACTTCTCCATCTTTAGAAAACCCTCCAAACTGAAAATCTCCTATAAAAATGTCAAACAAATTAAAACCAGTCATGTTTTCGTGAGTGAGACCACTTAACTATTTTTAAGTGATGTTGGTAAAACCACTAACCTGTTTTAATTTGGTTTCTGTCATCCTCTTCATCAGAATCACTCCCAATTGTGTCTTGTAGGTTTTCAGCAAGAGATTGGCCATAATGAGTGAGAACTTCTTCCTCTTCATTCAAGTTAAAATCACTCTTTCTAATTTGTTTCTTTAAATAAAAAACACAATTTCATTAATTTCAAATGTCAACACTAGAAAAACACTAATATTCTGTCAGCTGGCTACTTGATCAACACAAAAAAAAATGCGAATAGGATAAAAATTCTGTGAGCATTTAATAAAGCAAAGTGAAAAAGAGAGTACATACCTTTTTCTCCAGGGCAAATCTCTGTACCATTTTCTCATCTGCAGTGAGGGTTGAATCACTTTCTCCAAAGCGTTTGTCAAGCAAGGTGTTAGCTTTTTTCATGTGATACAGCTCTTTTAAAATGGTATCTTTTCTCTGATGATGTTTAGTACATAAGTTATAATTATATTCACAACTCATAATGTTATAGAAGTTAAGCCTTATCAATAATAAATAATGTTAAATATAAACAGTTGGTCTAAATAAAAATTAGCCAGAGGTATATTGATTCACTCTCACCTTTTTAATTGCTTTTGATCGAGACACCCCTGGGATTCCTTTTTCCCACTTTTGTAATTTTTTATTGACAACAGCATGTTTGACTTTGTTAATCTTCACTTCAAAAGGGTTTGGTGCTGGTTTGGCTTTGTTTTTTTGTTTATTGCGCACTTTATCTGATAACCCCTTTTTGCCCATGATATTGAAGATCTAAAGAAGCTAAAAAATATGAATAAACCTAATATTAATTAGTGTAGATCAGGTCCAAACCTAATTTTAGCCATTCTGTTTCGATAACTTATATACATTAGCCAAACTATCTCACTAAATATTATTAATATTGCTTTTTAAAGTTAAAAATATAAATCTGGCTGTTCAGTTGTAAAGAGAAAAAACTATTCCAAGAAATGTGTTGCTTAATTTTGAAGTAAAACCACAGATATTTTTCTGGTACAGATAGGAAGAGAATTCATTTATTTAGGCTTATAGACTCATTTAAATAATAATAATCTAAAGCTACTAGTTAATAATAGATCTAAGTTCAATTGCTACTTATAAGTCGAGTAGTATATGACTTAGCAGTGTTTTCATTTATAATAGTTAAGATCCTATTAAATTATATAAGAGCCTAAAACGGGGGTTTTATTTTTGGGGGTTATAGGTTATTTTAATCATACCAGCCACATGACAGGCTAATAAATACTTAGATAAAAGTGAGTAGAACAGGTTTTTAAAAAAAATTATATCAGTTTGGGCATTCAATTTAGTGTTTAGCTAACTTGCAATTAGGTAGGACTATCTGGGTATTAACTGATAGCTGTGTAAAATTATAACCAACAATCTCAAACTTTAATTACAATCAACATGAGATTTTTCTTTTATTTATTATTAATTTTCTTATTTTTAATAGGCTAAATAAATTAATTTAAAATAATAATGTGGTTATAGGCCCTTTCTTGATTGACTTTCTTTCAAAACTGAGGGAATCTCCAATTTCAATTGATATAATTTGGATGAAGAAGAAGGATCATGATTTAATAGATCTTGTGGACATCACACTCTTGATAATGTTGAATGAATAGGAATAAATAGTACTATACACTTCACCACACTGAGCTAACTGCATAACCTCCCTCAAGGCCCTCGGCTACCAGCTAGGTGGAGAAAATGTGTATGTGCACTCGCAAGCATTCTTTGTGTATGACATTTAACTTTTCAACATTGTGATAACTATTAATTTAAGGTGGTTGAAGTGGTTGCACATCAGTCAGCTTGCTTTCGATAACCTGGGGTTCTGAGTTGGCTATTTTTTTATTTTACTTAGTAAATAAAAGCTGTTGTTGAACTTTTGAAGGGTTATGGTTAAGCTTTAGTTTAGGGACAGTGTTTCTTTCCGATATTTTCTTGAGGGGGGGGGGGGGGAGGTGATACCTAAAGAAAATTGTTATCTGGTTATGGAGGATTAGGGTTTGGCATTAGGGTACATGCATGTACATTGTACAGTACATCAAAAACATTGCCATGAAGTCTAGATCTAGATTAAATAGCTTGATTGAGAAGTCACAAGTTAAAAAGTTATAAAAACAGTTGAGACATGCTAGTCACTGGGTGTGGGGAAATTGCGAGACGCGAAAAGCGAAATGGCGAGGCGGGAAAATGCGAGAAGGGCGCGAAAACGGTCGGTCACGTGACTTTTTTGTCTCGCATTTTACCACAAGCTGATACTTACGCTGGGTGGTGTTGAAATGCGAAAATTTCTGCGAAAAATTTACCGCACCCGATTTTCAGTGGTATTTGGTCCAGACTTCAAAGACGTTTCGTTTACATTGTTAAAACTTCCGATTTATCCGTCGCTAGACATACTGATGATTTGTCAACTCCCCCCATCTTTTGTGTCGACTTAGAATACCACCTTGTTCGAAACTGTAATTTCATGACGATGTGTGATGTGGGGGAAGAGGGGGGGGGGGGGGGTTAGATGTGAAGTCACACTATAAAAAAGCAATGTTAGAAAAAGAATTTTAGACGTTTTTTCGCGTTTTAGAAAACTGTTTTAATACATTGTAATAGGAATTGATTAAAATACTCTATTTTGACCGAAATTAGACAAGATTTTGGGAAAATATCAATGTTTTAAAAAAACTCAACTGCTGGTAACAACAATGAGCAAGACATTGCCAAATTTACGGAAATGTGAAAAAATACAAATTATAAAAAACGGAAAACAGATGTTGAGCGTGCGGATGATGATGATAAGAACATGGGTGCCAGTGTTGTTTGTGGGATGAACAAGGAGGTCAACTGTGATGAGAATGTGAAATGTTGTGAATGTGGATTGGAAGAAGTAGCAAAAGAAAAATGTATAAATGGGAGTCTAATGAACTGGGTTGGGTGTACTATGTGTGAAAGATGGTGTCACGAGGTGTGTTTGAGGACTGTTTCAGAAGATTTTGTTTGTAAATTTTGTTTGTAATTAAAATTACTTAATAAAAAATAAATTGCACTTTTTAGAATTGTTTATACTTTTACACTTTTTGCAAGTACAAAATTCCATAAATAGATATTGCAAAATATCTCTCCTGCTGACAAGATTATACCAATTCACAATGACACAGCTCACGTTTGTATAAACATGAGCGGGCAAGATTTTTAAATTAATGCCGACTGAGACGGGATTTTCCTCTCGCTAACGAGAGCGGGCGATGACAGTAGCACAGCAACGATGTTAGGATTTTTAAATAGATAGATCTAGATATAGATCTATCTATCTTCTTAGTATCTAGATAAAAAATAACAACATACAACACTCGTGTTAAAGGGTATGGTTAAATGCTTGTTTATTTTTAAAATATTTAAAAAAATAATTGAAATAAATGAAGATGGAAAAAAAAAAGGAAAAAAACTTTTTTCGCAAAAAGTGTCTTGCTATTTACCCTTAATTCCGCAGGTATGTCTCGCATTACCTTCTCGCATTTTCCCGCCTCGCCATTTCGCTTTTCGCGTCTCGCAATTTCCCCACACCCCTAGTCACTTCTAATTTTGTTAGTTTACTAGATCCACTTCAACACTTATTTGACTATTATACTGACATTCTCTAAGGCTCTCTAGTCTAGTCTTAGCTAGATCCAGATTTAAATCGAGATCTCTAGAGTAAAGTAAAGTCAAAAGACTAGAAATTAGAAATCTAGTCTAGTCAACACTCGGTACTCGGTGTACTCGGACGAGTCAGAGCTCGGGTAGGGCCAAGAAGTCAGTAGAGAATAAGAGATGTTATTGGTAGATTTAACATTACAGAATACCAATACTTGTAGAATAAATTAAAGTTCATGAAAGATAGCAAAATACAATTACTACTTCCACCTGTAAGTTGAAATGTAAAAATTAAAAATTAAGCATCAACATGTCAACATGGTAATCATGCTTGTGTTTATCTCGGTGTATAGAGGACAACATACAATTAGATTCCGAGGTATCGATATACTAAATGTTAGTACAATTTTGACCTATCGAAATTATGCAACATAATGTAATACTTTAAATAGAAACATAGAACCAAAATTTCATTTATATATTAATATGTAATTATACAGATTTTAAAATAACTCTTCAAAAATAAGGATTTAGCATAAGCTTAATCTAATTCTAATATTACGGTATCGATAACAAATATTTTAACTGTCACTACTATATTTAAGCATTTAAATAAAAGAGCTATTTATCTGTGCATGATTAAATCCCTTGTACGGTAAGTTCAACGCTACCCCCTAGAATCTAGTGTTTCTTCCAGACTTTTTCCTCCGGGGGGGGGGGGGGGGGCACTTGATATTTTTGGGGAGGCGGACTACATTTTCGGGGGGGGGGGGGGCGAACACAGGTAAGAGTATATATTTTTTAATTATAAAAATTCCATTTCGATCGGGGGGGGGGGGGGGGGGGGTTGTGCATGGAATTAACTACTAAAATCTACGTGTAAACTCGATAAAAACAAATGTTAGCTGCAGTGAGGTGAATGCAATTAGTAAACTCGACAGTGCTTTTTTAATTTCCTCTTGGAATGACTATTTAGATCTAGATCTAGATTCTAATAGTTTCAGAAAATCTGTGTCACTTTTATGAGGTGGGTGCCAAACTTTTCAAACGATATTCAGCAAAAATAAGGTGGGTAGTTTGCGCTTTTGAAAAGCAATAATTGCAGTTTTGGCTATAATTAAGCGACACATTTTGATGCTAGACAGTGCATTTTTTTTTTGCCATAGTCACACAAGTTCGATCTATCTCCCCATATTTTTCAATAAGGGGATATAACCAAGCTAGTATAATTTTACCAAACATTAATAGTGTGTTGTTTCCCTTGGTAAGGAAATAGCAACGTCGGGTCGATGATTCATTTAATCAACATTAAAAACAATTAACAAAATCACATATTTTAAAAATCGTAAAACAAAACTGCTAAACTCAGTTTAAAATGCAAATGTAACCCCCCCTCGTCACAATAGTTCGCCCCCTCCCACAGAGGCGTAGCGGGGGGGACACATGCAGTGTTTCTTCCAGACTTTTTTCTCCGGGGGGGGGGGGGCACTTGAAATCTTCGGGGGGGGGGGGGCGGGGCGGTAAACTTTCTTCGGGGGGGGGGCGGACACTGTTAAACGTATATATTTTCTATATAAATTATATACATTTCATCTCGTTCGGGGGGGGGGGGGGCGGTAAAAATGCCTGGAAGAAACTCTGGACACATGTCCCCGGGCGCCGATATTAGGGGCGCCAAAATGGGTTGGAAAAATAAATTGAAAGGTTAAGGGGGGGGGGCGAAGCGAAAGTTTGAGGGGGTTGCAAATCGAAAGTGTGAGGCGGGGGGGGGGGTGCAAATCTAGCTTGAGAGGGGGTGCAAATCGAAAGCTTGAGGGGGGTGCACATCGAAAGTTTGTCACCGGGCGCCGGGAATGGTCGCTACGCCTCTGCCCTCCCATGTGGATGATCCCTAAATATTCAATATTAGATCTTGTTAGGTTTGTTTGTTACGTCTTTTTTTAATGAATTCTTGCTTTTTGCGACGATAGGAGCGAACTATTCCATCGCGGTGGCTATATGTCGAGATCTTCAATTGAATCCACATTTTCTAACAGTATCGTGGACTAATCAAATGTTGTAGCCTACACTCCAAGCCTACCGTATTTGCCGTTCTTAATAGAGCAGGAGTCTACATCAAATTAAGACCAACTAAAAAGATTATTCCGATAAAAAAAGTCAAGGAGGTCTATTCCTAAACAAAAGAGTGAATAGTGGTTATCTGCTACTGGGCATTGGTCGGTCAATTTGATTTGAGAATTTCGCGATTTGGTAACTTAATCATTCAAATAAACTACGCCGAGATAAATATGATGTTCCAGAAATATGTTACTATTGTCACACTTAATTTTTTCCTGCTGTGCTTTTATTTGGTAGTTTACGGTAGGGGGGGGGGGGGGGCATGCATGTTCAGATTTTTCGTATTTAAAAATTGCTTTACAAACTGAATCTTTGTAGAATTTATCATTCGTCTACTCATTATTATGATTATTTCTATACAGCAGAATGCAACAAATTATAATTTATAGACATTACCAAACTATTTATGATAGCCTGCACAGGCTAATGGGTAACTTTACACGCCAGAACCCCCCCCCCCCCCCTCATTAGTTAGTTAACAGAATGTGGAGATAAGATGCAGCTGGTTTCTACTCTGAGTCGCGGCCAAGCCACAACACACTGGGGTCACAAATGATAATGTGAAGTGACCTATTTATTTTAGTATGACCTTGTTTCTCACGAGAGGCCAACTGGTGATTGCTCAGTTTGATAGAGTGGAACATTTTGACTCGAAGATTGCTCAGTTTGTTGATAGAGTGGAACATTTTGACTCGAAGATTGCTCATTTTGTTGATAGAACTTCTTAACCATTTTGACTCGAAGATTGCTCAGTTTGTTGATAAAGTTGAGAATTGGACTCAACGATTGTTGAATTTGTTGATCTAAAAATCGTTTAGATAAACGCTACACAGTGTACACACACACACAGATCTAACCAAGTTCGTATAATCTAGCATCTTCAATGATACAAAATCCCATACTATACCCTACACCAAACGAATCACGTACAATTCAGCGATTCCTGTGATCTAATATTAAGTTAAGATTATAGCTGAGAACACTTTTTCTTGGTTAACGACTATTTGGTACTCAACATGCTTGAGCACCTCTTGGGAGAGTCTGATGCTGCCCATCCAGAGCTCCAGCCCCACAAAGATCAGCAGAGTTGGTTAAAGAGATAGAGAACACATATTAATTTCATCATAAATGTGGAGTTTACAGGGGTACTAATTTTTGTCTTGGCCCTATATCAATAATTTCAAAATGGCAAAATTTCCTGGCATATCTGGCTCTAGGATGAAATTAAAACTTGAATCAGCTTATCATGCATGTTGATCACAAAGTCGTTGGCTGATGTCTCACAGACTATCGTTGGCCTTGGATTAACAATGGCAATTAGAAGTAGTGACCTCAAAAATGACCAAACCAATTACTAACTAGACTAAGCTAAATAATGGGCACATGTTAGCCTATCATTATCAAAAAATTCAAGCCTGTATTGAACAATTTTTAACAGTGCTGAAGGTATAACATCTAAACAAAAGAGCTGCCTGTCTGTCTATTTGTTGTCTAAAGTTCTACTGGCTAGCTGTCATAAGAAGCCAAAACAACTGCGCTGATACTAAAGTTATCTTCTCCTGGAAAACTTTGTATGCTGTGTGTCTAATCTAAATATCAAGCAGGTGGTAGAAACACCATTAATGATTTGACAAAGATTCATTAAGCCAATGATGAAAATTAAAATAGAAAGATTTGACTAAGTATGTTACCCTCTTTTATTCTGGTCAACCCATTTCCATTCATACAAATAATTTTTAAAAAATTACATTTCATCTGTTAACAGTAATACCACATAAGTAAACCAAAGTAATATATTGTAGTGTAAATCTTAAATGCTCCATTACTAATAAAATGTATTTATATATAGACACTTCATAAACATAAAAAAATGTGTAGTACAACAAATGCTGATGGCAGTACAGACAAGAGTTAAATTGTTTAACATGTTGTAAGTTCAAAATAAAATAACAGGTAAAAGTACAGATAATTTAAAAACATAAACAAATTTTGTATTCTGAATATAAAAACGTCATCAAAAAGGAAGGCATAAAGTTCTGAGTTGCAGAAGTTGACTTGTCACACAGCATCATAAATGACACATTTTTGTGGTGCTGAGTTCAGGAATGATTGTCATTATTATTTATTGCATTTAATCATTATCTTGATTCCTTCCCCTCGTTTAGCCGCCTCAAAAGCTTGAAGAGATTCCTCCAGCTTGAAGCGGTGGGTTATGAGTGGCTTAACATTAACCCTCCCAGAGGCTACCATGGCCAAGGCTGTAGGGTAGCTACAAAAAGGTCAAACATATTACTGATTATCATCACTCATTGCTTTAGTACTACTCTAAAAAACAATATTTTATAATAAGAAATTTTAAAAAATATTGTTTCTTTTTAAGTGGGTTTAAAAAAAAATTAGATTTAACAATGTAATTGTAGTAATTTAAGAAAACTATTGCATGAAATTAATTCATGAAGATACTATTGTATGCAATTAATCAACAGATGTACGCCTAATTACCAGTTCACATATCTGAATATGCCTCTGATGTCCACCTCCCTGATAGCCGCATTAACAATTGGTAACTCAACCGTATCCTGACCAAGTCCAACCAAAACAACTACACCTCCAGATTTTGTTGCCTCAATACAATAAGAAAATTATTAATGCTACTTTTTTGCCTAATTATAATAACTAATGCAAATTTTGCCTCAATGTAATTAGATAATTAGTATTACTGAGAGAAATAAATACTTACACAAATAGCTGTCTGAATACTTTGTGCAGCGCCACTACATTCTATGCTTATATCTACTTTATCACCAACTGTCTCCTCTATTGCCTGGGCAGCAACTAACGGATCTTTGCTGTTTATTTTTATCACATAATCTGCTCCAATCTCTTTAGCCTTTTTCAGCCTAGCTTCGTCAATATCTGATACATACAAATAGTAATTTAGAAAAATTACAAGTAAGGCTTCCTTAAAAGTATCAAATTTTCTTGGTATCTTTAGAAATGAATTAAACAAAAACATTGGTATAACAGTCTTTAAACTAGTTTAAATTAACAATACAGTAGTAATTAGCAACTATTTTACTCATTTGAAGTCATTTTTTAACAATTAGATAATGATATATAAAGCAACTTTACCAGTGACACACACTGTTGATGCTCCTTTAGCTTTTGCTGTTAGAATATTCACCAGGC